>NC_143149.1:13351742-13654772 GCF_059928025.1 Delphinapterus leucas
GGCTCAGGAGTCAAATTCCCCCATTAACCTAAAAAAGCCCGTTCATCCTGCCAACAGGAGTCCCATGCCCAGGATGGAACGTCTTGACCATGCGTGGAATGCGTTTTACAAACAAAACTGAAGAAGCACAATCCCTAACAAAGTGCTGGGTACTTTCTGAACAAAGAAATAACCTGGGCAGATGATTCTGTTTCAAAGATGAAATGGACTATTAGAAGACACAATTGTTTTTAAACAGCTAAATACAGAGTAGAAAATAAAAGCATTAAAAGGGCTGTAAATTGTGTGAAAGGACTAAACATTTACCTCTGTTATTTATTTTTATATTTGTTGGGCTCACTTTTGCCGTTATCTAACGTTTAACGTGGAACGAGTTACTTTTCTATTTCTGGGTCTCTTGTCTAGAAAAAGTAAAGTTAGGGGTGGGGGAAATTGGTCTAGATAAGTTCTAGAGTTATTCTAGCTTCTATGATTCTATGCAAAACTTCTTTTCTGGTTACAGAGGTAATAGCATTCATATCAAAAATTTGATTTACCATGGATGAACCTCAAGGACATTATGCTAAGCAAAATAAGACAATCGCAAAAGGACAAATACCATATGATTCCTCTCATATGAAGTTATCTAAAGCAGCCAAAATCATAGAAACAGAAAGTAGAAAAGTGCTGGCAGAAGAGGAGAGGAGGAATCAGCGTGCAGTGGGTATGGAGTTTCAGTTTTGCGAGATGAAGAAGTTCTAGAGATCTGTTGCACCACAGTGTGAATATAATTAACACTACTGAAACGTACACTTAAAAATGGTTGAGATGGTAAAATCAATATTATGTTTTTACCTCGATAAAAATTTTTGTTTTAGTATAAGAAGAAAGAGGAAATGTTAAACCATCCAATATTCAATCACTCAGAGAAAACTTCTATTAACCACGTGATACTTATCTGCCAGATATGGTCACGGTCTATTTTTCACCACTTAATGAGTGCCTACACTCTGGTACAGAACAAAATAGTGGACATGACAGACATAGACTCAGCTCTCATGGGTAAGGAAATCAGCAATTATACTAAAAAGCAATACGTTCTACCATAAGGGGGCATACAGAAGGCAGTGGAAGCACAGAGAAGGAGCTTTCCCAGGGAAATCTTTTTTTTTTAAATTAATTTAGTTTATTTATTTATTTTTGGCTGTGTTGGGTCTTCGCTGCTGTGCGTGGGCTTTCTCTGGTTGCGACGAGTGGGGCCTACTCTTCCTTGTGGTGCGTACACTTCTCATTGTGGTGGCTTCTCTTGTTGCGGAGCACAGGCTCTAGGCGTGTGGGCTTCAGCAGTTGTGGCATACGAGCTCAAAGTTGTAGCTCGCGGGCTCTAGACGCAGGCCCAGTAGTTGTGGCGCATGGGCTTAGTTGCTCCGCGTCATCTGGCATCTTCCCGGACCAGGGTTCGAACCTGTGCCCCCGGAATTGGCAGGTGGAGTCTTAACCACTGCGCCACCAGGGAAGCCCAGGAAATAATTTTTAAAGGCTGCATGGTAGCTCATTGTATGGATATTCCATGATTTATTTAACTACTCTTCTATTTTTGAAGGGAAAAGCTTCTAAGTTTTTGTTATTCTAAAACAAGTGGGAAGCAGCCACATAGCACAGGGAGATCAGCTCTGTGCTTTGTGACCACCTAGAGGGTGGGATGGGGAGGGTGGGAGGGAGATGCAAGAGGGAGGGGATATGGGGATACATGTATACGTAGAGATGATTCACTTTGTTATACAGCAGAAACTAACACAACATTGTAAAGCAATTATACTCCAATAAAGATGTTAAAAAATAAAATAAAATAAACAAGTGGGATGCATATTTTTGTATAAGAGCCTTATCCACATTTTAAAAATATTTTCATGAATGTTAAGATTATACTAATCTCTTGCAGCAGATGGTAGAAGAGATGTAAAAGAAAAAACATTGTCTTACCAGACACGCAAGGCAATGTTTTTTGTTTTTTTTTTAAATTTTTTGCCCCCACCCCTGCACCTCATGGCATGTAGGATCTTAGTTCCCCAACCAGGGATCAAACCCGTGCCCCCTGCAATGGAAGCGCACAGTCTTAACCACTGGACCACCAGGGAAGTCCCTAGACATGCAAGGCAATGTTACCAAAGAGGTGTGCGTGCATGAGTATCTGTGTGTGTGTGTGTGAATATAAACCATTTTGCTTTGTCCTAAAAGACCATTCTGGATTGCAGATCTTCCAAAGAAGGCATATCTAACACATACATGCCCTACATTGCATGGGACAGGGAGGGTTATGGGTTTGAGCTCCACAGTACATGGCTCTATCCAGGCAAAAGGTCAAGTGCTGCAGAAGACCAAAGCTAAAAATAAAGTGTGGTGTCGGGAATATTACGGAGTGAGTCAGACCAGATTAGCACTTCTGTATCCTCCCATGCACTGTGGTAACCTCCTCAGCTAGCGAAGGCAGACTGATTCTTCCATGAAAGTCATTGTTATAACAATACTAATAATTTTAGTAACAACGCAGAGTAGTTTCATGTTAACACCTTTGTTCCTAAAAGCCAACTTCTCGTGGACCATCTATGGACCAGGCTGCCACTTGTCCACAATTCAAGGTCTCCAGGAAGACATAGCACCACAAAGGTGAGGAACCTAAGGAGCTGAGTCTCCTTGAAAGTTTATCAATAGTCTGGTAGGACTTAGTGGATTAGAAGAAAGGAAATAACAATATGGAGCGTGTGGATGGGCTCAGGGAGGATTTTGTGTGTGATCCCTTCCTTCACCATTGTGATCCTGCACATTTCTCAGAAGATCCAAATAATTAATGCCATTGGGACTATTTACAAGGTTGTATCTCTACAGGAAATCGTCAGAATATTCCTCCTGCAGATGTACGTCAAACTTTTTCAGGACTGAAATCTTTCTTTCCAACCTCCGAGAGAATGAGAGAGAGAGAGAGAGAGAGAGAACCACACACTGCTACTTACAGAGTTGCCACATAAATCATAGGTCTGGGTTTTTTAATTTTTTCTTCCTGTTAAGAGTCATGGAGAGGATGGTGGGGAACAATTTGGGGACTGCATTTAGCATATTTTTTTTTAGAGTATCTACTGTGTACGTATAAGACACAATAGGGCTGTAAAGTCATAGTGACTATCTTCTTGGGGTTTATATTACAACTGGAGAATTAAAACTCCATGTTAATAGTCATTTATACAAGATAACAACTACATATAAGGTGCTACAACAGTCCAGAGAGGGAGAGCTCATTCCCTGCTAAAACATCCAGAAATAGGGAGGCAGCTGTGAAATTTTTTAGTGAAAGGTTATTTCTTTCTAATTAGAACCTGTATATTTAAGACTAACTTAATTTAAAATTTTAAAAAATTATGTCATTCATAAAATGATGAAAGAATATATACAAACAAATGCTCAACGCTTAGATCAAGTATCTTTTCCAATTGATAGCTTAATCTCTAGGTTCATTCTCAATCTTCATTTAACTCAACTGATTCATACCTTTGGCAGAACTAAAAACCAAAGCAAATTAGGTTGACTTTGCATTTTGTTTACTGTGTCCCCACCTTGCCTAGACTTCTTGAGATTTCTAAAAATCAGGGAAATGCTTTTCAGAGACTCACAGTAAAAGAAGAAGAAAGCAGAACTCCTTGATAAGATGCAAACTGGATAATCAAAACGGGGAATTATTTACATGAATGACAACTATGTACCTTATGAATCTTGAAATTAAAAAAAACAACTTAAAAGAATTCAACAGAATTTTAAGAAATTAATAAAAACAACTTAGAAGAAAATAAGAATTCTAACCAGGCTAAGCCTGCAGAGTCTACTAGCTTCTTTGTCTTCAAGTTGATTTAAAAATGTAATTCAAATGGTTAGTATTTACTAAATGCCAATTATGTGTTGCCCAGTGGAGTCACAAAGATCAGAAAGACAAAGGCCCTAGCTTCAAGAACTACTGTCTAGTATGGAAAATAGACATGTCAATACAGGTTAAATGACACAATACCATTTACAACCATTAAACTGATTTTAGAAACTACTGAGATTGATAGAACCAAGTATTGCAAGTGTTAGGGACTGAATTGTGTCCTTCCAAAATTCATATGATGATGTTGATGTTCTAGCCCTCAGTACCTCAGAATGTGTCTATTTGGAGATAGCATCTTTAAAGAGGTAATTTAGGTAAAATGAGGTTGTTAGGTTGGGCCCTAATCCAATATGACTGGTGTCCTTAGAAGAAGAAATTAGGACACAGACTCTCACAGAGGGAAGACCAAATGACATCACAGGGAGAAGACAGCTATCTGCAAGCCAAGGAGAGAGGCCACAAAAGAAACCAACCCTGAAGACACTTTGATCTTTGACTTCCAGCCTCCAGAATTATGAGAAAATAAATATCTGTTGTTTAAGCTACCCAGACTGTGGTATTTTATTATGTCAGCCCTAGGAAACTAACACAGCAAGGATATAGGCAAAGCAGAAAATTTTACACATTGCCGTTGACTAAATTGCACAACGATTTTGGACAATGACTCCATTTGAGGTGTCTACCCTGGAGAAAGTCTTGCAAATGTGCTCAAGAAAATGTATAGAAAGCTGCTCAGTGTAGCATTACCTCTAATGTGAGGAAATTGAAACTAACCTTCCCTTATGAGAACATTGATACAAATAAGTAGAAATCAAAACACTGCAAATAGGGCTTCCCTGGTGATGCAGTGGTTGAGGGTCCACCTGCTGATGCGGGGGACGCGGGTTCATGCCCCGGTCCGGGAAGATCCCGCATGCCGCGGAGCATCTGGGCCCGTGAGCCATGGCCGCTGGGCCTGCGCGTCCGGAGCCTGTGCTCCGCGGTGGGAGAGGCCACAGCAGTGAGAGGCCCGCGTACCGCAAAAAAAAAAAAAACCACTGCAAATAACCTATAAGATAAACCATTATCTTTAAAATCTCTAATAAATAATACCCATGTGAATATGTCTTAAAGAAATAGGAAATGAGCTAAATAAATGATTCGTTCACACCACAGAATACTACACAGTAGCCAAAATGACTGAACTAATGTATCTGCATGTATCCACTTAGATAAATCTCAAAAACAATGTTCAGCGAAAAAAATTCAAAAGGATTTGTACAGTATGATATGTATGTATAATTTTAAAATAAAGTTGTATATATTATTTATGGATATATACATATGTATAAAGTACAAATACATACATGGGCATGAGAAACATATAAGACTAGTTAAGAGTATGGACTGCAGAGCTTCCTTACTTACCAGTTACATAATATTTGATAACAAACAAAAAAATCTGTGTCTCAGTTTCCTCATCTGTAAAATGGGATTAATAATAGTGCCTACATTACTGGATTGTTGGGAACACTGCATGAAAAAATGTACATAAAATGCTTAGTTCAGTGTCTGGCTAATTGTAAATGCTCAATAAACATTAGTTTACTAGATAAAATATTAACTTAGAAAAAAAAATGTGTTCAACTATACAGGTAATCAAATGTAAGCAAAGTAAAATAAAATTGAGTTGTTAGTTTTGGCAAAGCTTTATCAAAATGAAAATACCGTGATAGTCTCCAGATCTTGGTGTGCATGCCCTTGTATAATGCCCTCCCCTTGAACGTGGGCTGGAGTCAGTGACTTGCTGTAACAGACAGAATATGGCAACATCATGGGACATTACTTCCAAAATGAGGTTATAAGAAGACTGAGCCTTCGTTCTTGGGTACTTTCTCTGTCTTGCTTGCTTGCTCTGAGGGAGGCCAGCTGCTGTGTTGTGAGCTGCCCTGTGGAGTGGCCTACATCACAAGGAATGAATGTGTCTGGTTAAAGGCCAGTGCCTGAACTTGGAAGTGGATCCTCCCCGGGTTGAGGCTTCATTCAGCAGCTCTGGCTGACAGCTGAACTGTGTCTCATGAGAGCCTCTGAGCCAGAGACACCCAGCCCAGCTTCCTGGCCAATTGAAACTCGGAGATAACAAATGCTTACTGTTTTCAGCTGACAAATTGGGGTGGGAGGGTTACTTGTTATACAGCAATAGATAACTAATACACCCAATGTAGGCCAGGGAAGCTAATGCTGGTGTGTGTATATAATGTTAGTAAGAATGTGAATTGGAATTTCTAAAGAGCAATTTTGGCAATATTCCTAAAGATATTCAGAATTTTTTTGTCCTAAAGAAATAAATACACAAAAATTGATGCATATTCATTGAACTATTAAATATAATAACTATAATAGTGAATAACTGGTAATAACTTACATGCCCAACACTAGTTGGAGAATTGTGATGTGATATAATAAGAAACACATATTTTGTCTTTATCCCTGGTTCCTGGCCAGAGCTCCCACAGCCTTTGTAATTTCCTAAGTGATAAAAGTGCTAGGAGCATCTTTTGTTCTAATATGTTTTGTTTGACCCCAGTTCCTGACCCAGAGCCCCTGATGAACCTAATCTTTGGAATATCCTAAGTGATACGAATGTCTTCTGTTCTAATGAGGTAACTCTTGCTGGGCTCCTAGATGGGGGCTGGTCTCCGGAAAGACCAAGCCATGATTAGAAGCTTGGGCTGCTCAGCCCTGCCCCACCCCATCTTCGGTGGAGCAGGGGCTGGAGATTGAGTTAATAATCCATTATGCCCATATGATGAAGCCTCCATAAAAATCCCTAAAGCACAGGGTTTGGAGAGCTTGTGGGTTGATGAACACATGGAGGTGCTGAGAGGGTGGCATATCCAGAGGGGCATGGAAGCTCCGAATCCCTCCCCCATACATTATCTTCTGCATTTCTTCCATCTGCCTATTCCTGAGTTGTAGCCTTTTATAATAAAGTAGTAATCTAGTAAGTAACCTGTTTTCCTGATGTCTGTTAGCCATTCTACCAAATTCTTGAACCTGAGGAGGGGTCATGGGAACCTCCTATTCATGACCAGTTTGTCCGAAGCACAGGTGACAACCTGGACTTTGCACTTGGTGTCTGGAGTGGGGAAAGGCATTCTTGTGAGACTAAGCCTGTAATTTGAGAGCTCTGATGCTATCTCCAGGTAGCAGAATTGATTTAAATCATAGGACACCCAGTTGGTGACACCCACAGAGAATTGGAGAATTGGTTGGTGTGGAAAAAACCCACACCCACTTGGTGACAAGAAGTGAAATATTGGATTGTAGAGTGTTGAGAGTAAAGTAGAAAAAAGTAGGGTTTTTTATGGTCATTTGATAAAATCTTGAGCAGACTTTAAAATTCATGTGAAAATTCTAGTTAATGGCTTGTTGAAATGTTCACAATATAATAGTAACTATGTTCACAAATAAAAGTAATTGGGGCTGACCCTAATTTTTGTTTTATTCATTTGTTTACTTTTTAAAGGACTTGATAGAAATATACTAACATGGGGACTTCCCTGGTGCGGCAGTGGTTAAGAATCCTCCTGCCAATGCTGGGGACACGGGTTCGAGCCCTGGTCCGGGAAGAGCCCACATGCTGCAGAGCGACTGAGCCCGTGCGCCACAACTACTGAGACTGCGTGCCACAACTACTGAAGCCCACGTGCCTAGAGCCCATGCTCCACAACAAGAGAAGCCACCGCAATGAGAAGCCTATGCACCGCAACAAAGAGTAGCCCCCGCTCACCGCAACGAGAGAAAGCCCGCGCACAGCAACGAAGACCCAACGCAGCCAAAAATAAATAAATTTATTTATTTATTTATTTATTTATTTAAAAAAGGAAAGAAATATACCAATATGATAATGGTGATGGTCACCAAGTGATGGAATTATTAGGTGATGTATATTTTCTTTGTCGTACTTTCCTGTAGGTTCTAATTTTTCCACAGTGAATATGTATTATTTTTAATCTGAACTATTCTTAAGTACAAAATAATTAAATGTGGACCTAGTATGATTCTCAAAACACATTTACCTTACCTATTTTTTCTGGGTCATATTTTTCAAATTCTTCTCTCAAGTTTCTGAATCCTTCCAGCCACTTCTCAGCATCAAGTAAATCTTCTTGTTCTTCCTCTATTCTTGATATTTTCCAACACAGTCTCTAGATATGACTGAAAAGGAAAAACACCAAAGTAAATCTTGATTTTAAATTATATAAAATCTAGGGGTGCCCCGGTGGTCCAGTGGTTAGGACTCTGCACTTCCACTGTAGTGAGCGTGGGTTCAATCCCTGGCTGGGGAACTAAGATTCCACATGCCACGTGGCCAAAAATAAATAAATTAATTAAATTAAATAATATAAAATCTCAGAAAGGTAATTGGATTTGACCCTTTGCATAAAGTATGATTTTACTTCAGGAAATAAAGATTTAAATAAGTTTACATAAAAATCCAAAATGTATTTATATAAGTCTGGGTTTCTTAACCCAGGCTCCATGAACATCTGGGGGTTCACAAGTGGGTTTCAGGTAGTTCATGAAACTTTACACAAAATATCAAGTGTATTTGCCTCTTCCTTGGAAGAGAGTTCATAGTTTAAGTAGGTTCTCAGTCGGGGCTGTAATCAGAGTGACAGCTGTCCTGGTTCGACCAGCACTGTTGCTTTTAGCACAGAAAGTCCTGAGTTTAGGAACCTCTCAGTCCTAGGTAAACCAGGATGGTGGTTACTCTATCTGAAATCCAAGAAAAACCGATGAAAAATAACACAAAGATTTAATTAAACTCAATTGAATGTACAAGTAAAAATTAGAAGACTACTTCTTAAATCAGAATACTGCCATTTCTTCTTATTTAACCTATGTCCTGAGAATTATTTTGTATATAAACCAAAGCTCCTGGTATCTTTCCTACTTAGTTTCTAGACTAACTGCAACTTGCAAATGACCCCCGCCTTGCTACTGTGAACTTTTACCTTTTGTCCTGTGTATTTGGCGGCTCCTGCATTACTAGGTTAAGGTAGGACTGCCCTGGCATGATCACCCCCAGAGTCAGTCCCGAAGGGAAATGCATGTCATCACATAAGAATCCAGATCTGTGGCAGGATGGGGAACTCAGGTGATCTCCATTGGGTTAGGTGTCGGGGCACTCCCAAATGGTGTATATTAAGCTAATTTCTGCCCTCGTTGGGGGTAGGCTAGAAATCAGTAGAAAGGACCCAGGAGAGGCCTTTCCATTTCTGCAGAATTCCATGTAAGGAAGGATGGGGTCCATGACCTCCAGAGATAAGCTCTCTCTGATTAGGAGTACTCAAATTATGGTATATCTTTTTATTTCTCTTTTGTAATCCATCGACCTTTGGTAAAGTATTTTTGAACCATCAGCTTTGTGTCAGCTGTGCCTCAGAGATAGGGGGACTTTAGGCCACAGCTGGGGAGAGCAGTTCTTATGGAGGGCACAGTGGCAGCAGCAGGAATTAATGAGACTTCGATGCAAAAGTGCATCTCAGGAACAGAGTCTCTGACTCAATCAAGGAGATTCTCTTTCCACTCTTCACCTTGGAAGTTCTCGTTTTGTTCTACTAAGAAAAGTGACTTTTGGACTTCCCTGGTGGCACAGTGGTTAAGAATCCACTTGCCAATGCAGGGAACACAGGTTTGAGCCCTGGTTCAGGAAGATCCCACATGCTGCGGAGCAACTAAGCCCGTGCGCCACAACTACTGAGCCTGCTCTCTAGAGCCCACGAGCCACAACTACTGAGCCCACGTACCGCAACTACTGAAGCCCGTGCACCTAGAGCCCGTGCTGAAGAGAAGCCACCGCCATGAGAAGCCTGCGCACCACAATGAAGAGTAGCCACCGCTCACCGCAACTAGAGAAAGCCCACGCACAGCAACGAAAACCCAACGCAGCCAAAAATAAATAAATTAAATAAATTAAAAAAAAAAAGAAAGGTGACTTTTATTATATAATTTACAGTGTCAAAAAATCAACATAGGTAGTTTTCTTCCTCTGCTTAGTTTTTATACCTGAAACACTGGTGTTTTTGGATGATGCATTGTGACCTTCAATCCCCAATTTTTTTTGAGTTCCATCTCTTTTTTATTTTTTTTGCGGTACGCGGGCCTCTCACTGTTGTGGCCTCTCCCGTTGCGGAGCACAGGTTCCGGACGCGCAGGCTCAGCGGCCATGGCTCACGGGCCCAGCTGCTCCACGGCATGTGGGATCTTCCCGGACCGGGGCACGAACCCGTGTCCCCTGCATCGGCAGGTGGGCTCTCAACCACTGTGCCACCAGGGAAGCCCCAAGTTCCATCTCTTTTGAGAACACCTATTCTGTTCTCATCATACCTGCCTTAGTAGAAATGATACATGTGATGTAACATATAAGCTTTATAAAACTGACAAGTACATGATCTTGAGATGGCAAATGTGAGCCATGTGGGCCACAGATTTCGCCTCCTGGGCCCAAACCAGCAACTCTATTAATCACAGCATTATTTCTGTTAAGCCCAGACTCAACCTCAGAAATCTTCACAAGTCCTACCAGACATTTATTTCTGTGTTCATGAAATATATTTATTTACATGTATATGTATATACATATATGCATACACACATATACATATACATAATGGATTCATCTATTCTTTCCATGTAAAAAATGAATAATTCTTTAAAAATTCTTTGGCAGGGATTTCCCTGGTAGCGCAGTGGTTAAGACTCCATGCTCCCAATTCAGGGGGCCCGGGTTTGATCCCTGGTCGGGAACTAGATCCCACATGTATGCCACAAGTAAGAGTTCACATGCCCGGGAGATTTTTCAGCAGAGGACTGAAGCTTCGGCCCTAGAGTTCTCACCTGCCCTTCCTGCCAGCCTGCACTACAGATTTCAGACTCTGTGAGAGCTCCTACATTCCTAGAAAGAGTCTACATTCAGGAGGAAGTAATCCCAGAAAAGGAAGAACAGGCAGATCAAGATGTGTAGCTCTGTGGCCGCCAAGTTGTGGTTTTTGACAGATCGTCGAATCAGGGAAGACTATCCTCAAAAAGAGATCTTACAAGCGTTCAAGGCCAAATGTTGTGAGGAGGAACTGGACTTTAGGGCTGTGGTGATGGATGACGTGGTGCTGACAGCTGAGCAAGGAAACCTGGGTCTTCGTATCAAAGGAGAACTAATGGCTGCTTACCCTCAGGTGGTGGTAGTGAGAGTACCAACCCCTTGGGTGCAAAGTGATGGTGACATCACTGTTTTGCGCCATCTAGAGAAGATGGCATGCAGGTGGATGAACCGACCTCAAGCCATCCTGAACTGTGGTAATGAGTTCTGGACGTTTCAAGAGTTGGCAGGTCACGGTGTTCCTCTGCCAGATACCTTCTCTTATGGTGGTCATGAAAATTTTGCTAAAATGATTGATGAAGCAGAAGTACTGGAGTTCCCAATGGTGGTGAAGAATACACGGGGCCATAGAGGCAAAGCAGTTTTCTTGGCTTGCGATAAGCACCATTTGGCTGATCTAAGCCATCTTATTCGCCGTGAAGCTCCATACCTGTTTCAGAAGTGTGTTAAAGAGTCTCATGGAAGGGATGTACGTGCCATTGTTGTGGGAGGCCGTGCGGTTGGCACCATGTTACGCTGTTCAACAGATGGGAGGATGCAAAGCAACTGCTCACTGGGTGGTGTACGGATGATGTGCTCATTGAGTGAACACGGGAAACAGCTAGCTATCCAGGTGTCTAATATCCTGGGAATGAATGTGTGTGGCATTGACCTGTTGATGAAAGACAACGGCTTCTTCTGTGTCTGCGAGGCCAGTGCAAATGTAGGTTTGATAAGGCTTGTGATCTGGATGTAGCTGGTATCACAGCAGACTATGCCGCCTCCCTTCTGCCCTCTGGCCGGCTCACCTGGCGTATGTCCCTGCTCTCCGCGGTGTCCATGGCCAGTGAGACTAGTGAGCCGGAGCTGGGCCCCCCAGCCAACACTGCTGTCGACAACCTGAGCACAAGTTCCAGCTCTGTTGACAGCGACCCCGAAACCGCAGAGCGAGAGCTGCTCACCAAGCTCGCAGGGGGCCTATTCAACGGAAACCAACTGCTAGCCAATGAAATCAAACTCCTGGCGGAGTGAGTCCACCAGTAAATAATTAACCAACAAAACCCTTGTAAAACTTCCTTTTTCCCTTTTTTTTTTTTTTTAAACAAACTTGCAAAGCTGTTCATGGAAAATGCTCAGGAAGATGAGAGGAAATTTGAGTAGGATTAGTTACGAGGGAAAGGAGGGGGAGATAGACGAGACCTTTGCTACTAAGATGTTACTGACTTTGATTTACAAATCCTACAGACAGAGAGGCAGAAGAGGTGAGATACAGAAAAATGTCAGGCTCTCGTAGTTTTACATTACTCGGAGAAATGTGCAGGCTCTCAGGCCACGAAGAACATAATTTTTTCATGGTCTCTTGCTTTTGTTTTTGTACAGTTGGTACAAATTTCAGAGTCGTGTAACTTCACATTGTGTTGTAATCCGTGAGGAAGACATCTACCTAAATTATAATTTTTTAATACAAATCTGAAAATTCAGCCTATACACTATTATCTAGGAGCTTTATGTTCATAGTTATGAAATCTTGAGGGGCTCTTTTATTGACTTTTTCCCCCTTAATTTGGGTAGGAGGGCAAGATGGATGTGACCCAATAAAGGTTTTTTTAATGATGAAGTCGGCATGTTTGCACGATAAAAGGGAAATGAACAGTATTGCAATGTCTGGCACACAAAATAACATTTACTCCATTGTACATACAATTGCACTAGTTAAAAATATGTGCATTGACTTGTATTTGTTAGTGTTTTAGCCTTTTTTGAAAGATATATGCTATGTTTATGTTGCTTTTTTTTTTTTAATACATGCTAGTCTTAACATTCCCTGATCTATGCCTGCATCTTTAACAATGCAAAGTGAAGAAAATGCTACCATTTTTGTTAACAAGGCACTGACTTGAAACATGTGCATTTAAAGCCTTTTATTTTTTTCCTTTTTTCTTTTGGTGGTTGGGCATTTAAAGAATAAGGACAAGGAAAAATATTTTGGGGGGCGAATCAAGGGTCTATAAGTTCCTAAGTATAAAGTTGAAGTGATTTCTAATACCAGAGTTATATATCTGCATTTTTCACATTTTAGGAGGGTGTGTGTGTGCGCGTGCGTGTGTGCGTGCACGTGCACGCTTGCATGTTTATGTGCTTTGCTTTTTGTTTACACCAACCAACCAAAAAGATTCTAGAAAATGGAGCAGGATGGGAAAGTTTTTTACTTTAAAAAGAAAAAACAACCGAGTTGTTTTCATAACTATAATCTACTGGGTAGAGGTACTCACCTAAAGACATGAGGAGAATAGCTGCTTCTTAGGCTTTTGTGTATATGTATGTTGTTTGCTTCTTTTCCTTTGGTTCTAGACTGTTCAGTGTGTGATTTATTCCACGCTATATGCTTTTCCTCTGCTTCTTGCTGTGCATTTTCTCCTATTACACATAGGTTTTGGGGTGGGGTGGACTGAACATTTTTGTTTGGGGACTTATTTAGCAGTATTGAGTCTTTTATAGCCCTACTCTGAATCCTTCAATATTCTACTCTTTATATTACTTTACTTCTGAATTTATAAAAGCCCCCAAACTGCATATAATATGAGCCTTTAAACATGGGTAAAACTATCCCAGTGAATGGTTTGGAAGGTGTGTTAAGAAATGGAGATGCTCCAGAGCTCAACGTAAGCAGCAAGTTCCATCTCCCTACAATCCTCTGAAGCTTTTTACCCAAGTCCTTTCTTGTCTCTCCAGTGCTTTTTTCCTTCAGATGGACCTTAAATATAATTTCTTGGACACTACTAGAGAGACTTCGAGGCAATAAGATCAGTATTAACCAGCTCTAACAGACGTTTGATCATGCTTACTTGCACAGTTTTCCCCCCATTTTAAAAAAGGAATGCAATAAAACTTGTTTTTTCCATAGAATTAAATAATATTAAAATGGAGTGAAAGGTTGATTGTTGACAAACAGAATACTACCTCTGATCTGTGCAGTGTCTCATTTCACCTTAGAAAAAGTTACATAAGAGGAGTTTCTAATTTATTTTAGGATATTCTCATCTCATCTAAAGAATTTGAGTTGTACAGGGTTATTGTGTGACATATTGTGGAATATATAAGTACCTCTGGCTCACTTGGTACTTCTTTTACTAAATGACCATACTTTGGAAGATGCACACTATTTGGGATAGAGAAATAAACAAGGGAGAAGGAATCGCTTAATTAAATCATCATTCATATGTGTGTAGAGACCATCTGGTTGCCACATAGATGATGATACATATACTTTGAATAGTTACATATCACATGTATATAGATTAGTGAATTTTAAAACACAAATAGAACACCCTCTCTATTTGATGAAAAACTCAAGGTTTCTGTTGGGTGGGATAAGGCACCAGGAAAAATGTAGGTAGCCTTTTAAAAATATCAAATTAATCAAGTACATTAGAAGAAATATCTGAGATTATTTCACTGTTAGTTTTACTCACTATCCATCTTTTGTGCATACACACTATGTTAAAACATAGCCTTACCAACTATTTCTGGATCGTACACTGAATGGACAAGAATGGACATCTTAGAGTTTAAAAACATGAATATCCTCTTGAATTCCCTCAAAAAGTAAGGCAAAGAATATGAGCAAACCATACTGGAAGAACCCAAACAGCCCAGATATTAAGTGAAAGTTAAATATATTTTCATATCGTTTAGTAACTTTCTTAAAACCTTTGCTATTATGAGAGGTAAAAATGTATATTTATCAAATATGCATAGTTATTTTATCAAGCAAAAATCTGAATTATTGTAAAACTATTGTACATTGTTAAAATTGTAATTCTGAATTGTATTTAAAAGTAATTCTTCCTGATACTGTTTTTATGTCACCCACGATGAAAAGCGGACTATGTATATACACAAACACACTAATACGAACTATTCCATTTAAAATTTTTAATAGTTATTTTCTTTTGATTGGCCATTTCTGCTGGCTTTAACTCCACTGAACTTTGAAGTATTTCTGTATATGCTATCAAATAAGAAAATACCCTGGAACATTAGAAAAATCCATCAAGAGACTTGCTTTCGTCAAGCACTTTATCAGACTTTTGAAAAGGCATCGAACGCGTTGAAAGAAGTAATTGACTTTCAAGATCATCTCTTCTTTTTGTCAAGAAGAAAACAAAGGAAAAAGAAATTCTCTTCATTCAGTGAGTCCCCAGTTTGGGGTCTGGGGCGCTTAGAGACACTGTGAAATCAAATCTTGTGTTACATTTTTCTCCTGGCTCACTCTTTTTTGAGAAGGTTTATGGGTTATATGGCTGGTGAGACACCATTCCCTCCTAAGAAAATGTAGGTGCTCAGACAGGTAACCTCTGTAGCTACTGTTTTTATTTGTTTGTTTGTTTCATTTCTTTTATAATTTGTTTTTGTTGTACTAGGATATTTTTAAATGTAATATATTGCAGGATTTATAACCAGGTTCACTGCTTTCTTTCCTTTTTTTCTTAACAAAAAAAATTTTATTTAAGATACATTTAGGTGCCTTTGAAGCTTGGATTTTGGAATGTTTCAGTAGTGGACAGAAATCTGCTGTTGGAATCTTCTAGTCTTCCAGGTTTAATTTGAAATGTTTTTAGTTTTGTTTTGGATTTTTGTGTAGTATTTTATTTCCTTTATACCAATGCCCTTTTGCCATGCTGTTTTGGGGTGGCTGCCTAACTCTAGTGAAAATTCTTTCTATATTAACGAAAATGTGGTGTTTTAAATTCCTTAATGTTTTGCATTTTTAAAATTGTTTTTAAAGAAATATTCTAACTTATTAAAAAAATAAAGGAGTTCGCATGCCACAACTAAGGACACTGACTGCTGCAACTAAAGAGTCCGCCTGCTGCAATTAAGGCCTGGTGCAACCAAATGAATAAATAAATAAATATTAAAAAAAAATTCTTTGGCAGATCATGTGTCCTGATTTGGGGCTTGAAAAAAACATATTATCATTGTATGCGGGACCACATATACTTTTACATACATAATTATGGAGAAGTACAACTAACTGTTCCTGCCTTGCCCTTACAGGGTGACTAATAAACCTTTGGCTTGTTAGTGGGTTCATTCTGCCCTTCCTGATATCCAAAGTATATATATATATGTGAATCATTTTTGGCTTGAAGTCATGATCAGAAATGCAACATATGAAGAATCAGTACCAACACAGTGGTTGAATAGCACAAGCCCTGGAGTTTGACAATGACTAGGTTCTGAATCTCTGTCCTGACTCTGCAGTTTGTAACTTCTAATTCTCTCTCTCTAAGTCTCAGTCTCTTCACTTATGAAACGGAAGAAATAACACTCACCTCACAGGGTTGTTAAGAAGTAAACGGTATATTGTATAAAGAGCCTAGGACAGAGTGTGGCAATTAATAGGCCCTCAGCGAATGGCCTTCATGAACACTATGTTGGAACTAGACTAGAGCTGACCAGATCTCGAAGCCGAATGTAACACAGGGGCAAAAGCTGAGAGAAAATTACAAAGTAAGGCTAGGATTCATCCGTTCAACCAGCATTCACTGAGGGTCCACCATATGCCAGGTACCACGCTGGGCACTGGGGTCAGAAAAGAGAAGGGAGGAGTAAGAGCAGAGGGCAGAAGGCTCCCTACCCCTGACCCTCCCTGTTATTACCTATCTGGATGGGTATGTTCACACTCAAGTCACCTGCTCGGATTCCTTGTGACAATGACAGGGACCTGGACAGCCAAGGAACTGACAAGGAAGATAAAATTAGGAGCCAAGACCTCACTAGTGAATGCAGCGTGGATGAGAAAACACGGACTTTAAAATCAGACAGACACAATTGTTTGCTTTTTAATAGTTTATCTGCTTACAGAAAAAATGTTAAATTTTTGGTAAAAATTCATTTTAATAAAACTAATTTTAATAAAAGATTAAAATAAGAAAAGTAATAAATGTAATTTCATCGCCCAGAGATAATTGATGGTAACATTTTGGCGTTTAGCATTCCTGTTCTTTTTCTGTGCATATGTTTTAATGGTTGAGATTATTATATATATTATCATAATTAATTACTAATAACTATCAATTCATTATTATAATTAATATAATAGATAAAAATATATCCTAACTTCTTGTTCTTTTCACCTAACCTTATTACATGAACATTTTCTCACAGTTTTACAAACTTTGGGGGAAGGATTATTTTACCAGCTGTGTAATATTCCATCCCATGGAAGCTCCACAGTTTACTGTTTCCTTAGCCATTTCCCCAGTATTGGTTACTAGGTTCATTTCACATTCTACCTGTTATGAATAACTCTCTAATGAAGAATTTTATTCAATAAGCTGTTCTCTATATTTCAAACTATTTTCTTAGGATAACTTTACATTAGTAGAATAACTGAGTCAGAGAGACTGAATATTTAAGCCTCTTGATAACATTTCCTTCCAAAAATCTATAAATTGGTACTTTCTCCAACAATGTCTAGGAGTGCCAGGATATGAGTTTGAATCTAATTCTACTTCTTATTGACTGAATGATTTGAGGCAAGTTATTTACCTTCTCTGAGCCTCAGTTTTGTTATCTGTAAAATGGAGATGCCTACCTAACAGATTTATAAAATTTAAAAGATGTGACATGTGTAACTTGGCACAAGTTCTGGTACACAGTCTAAGTTCTCAACCGAAATATTAGCTCCCTTCTCACTTTCCCCTATTGATTTTTCCACTGTTGAGTAAAAAGGAAATACTAAACTTCACGTTTGTTCTATTTCCTATTAGTCAGTCGTTTAGAACATAGTTGAAACTTCTTAACCACAAGGCATCTGAAGTAGTTAACTGTACAAATATAGGCACATTGTTTGTATCTGGTTTACAGAACCCACTAGATGCTGTGTCACTGAACTAGAAATAAATATTTGGTGCATCTGTTACTGTTACTGCATTTCTGAACAAGATTAGTGTTTTATATGTTTTTCTTTTTTTATTCTTATGCAAATTATTTACCATCTCTGTTCCCAGTTTCCCCATCGGAAAAATAAAGATAATACCTGTCCTATCTTATTTGTGTAATGAAAGCACTTTCTTACTGACCACTGAGGTTTTCACTCACAGATGGACTATATGCACACTGAGTAAGATACGGGTGGGATTCGCCACACATGTCAGAGAGACGTGGAAGGGAAGAGGAAGAAAGGAGCTGACCTTTAACCAGAGTCTGCATTTCACACACATTCAACACACACACACACACACACACACACCATGACAGGTGCATCAGTTTCTCAAATGTTACAGGTAAAGAAACTGAAATGCAGCAAATTTAAGTAATTTCTTCAAGGTCCCAACCTACCATGAGGTGCAGACACAATTCAAATACTAAACAGTATCCTGAGAAGCAGAAGGGCATTCTTACGCTTTAGCAACTAAGTCATTATTAACACCATTGTGGGACTGAATGAGAAAATCGTTTTTTTTAACTTCCACTTCGTTGCTTAGAGAGAAAAACACAACAAGGTAAATTCACCTGCAAAATTTATTTTGTTAGCTCTGAATATAAAATATGTAAACAAACTCCATCTGGAAGACAGTTCTATCACTGTAGAAAGTACTGAGTATGACCTCTGTGAGGGCATCACGTGCCTGTGACCATGTGTAACCAACATGAGCTTCCTGCTAGGATGACAGTCATATGCAGCTCTTGGAAAGGAGAGGCACAGAAGGAAAAGGATTCTTATAGTACCCAGGGCTCCCGTCCCACACCCCAAAAGGAAGAAAGATGCAGGCCAAAACTGGCCAAGACTGTAAAATAAAATAACTAATATCACAGTGAGTTAAGCCATGTGAAATTATGGTTTTGTAAGGCAAAATCAGTCAAATACCATCATTTTCATATGGTTCAACATATACATATGACATTGTTCCAGAAATCGAGAAAGGATTGTTTCTGGAACTGACTTCAAAAGTGACACTTGGTAGTTAGGTTTTGATGAGCTATTCCCTCTAAATTATATCCATCGCTTTTATAATGGAACCATGAAATATTTTGATGGATATTTCAAACTACACAAAAGGAAAATAACTTCATTACAACAAAATCTCTTGTTTTCTAAGTCCTAAACTTCTTTAACTTCTGCACCTGAAAAAATTGCATGTATAATAGGTGGAATAGTATTTGTGTACATTGTGATGGCTGAAATGTGTGATACTTGATAGGAATGTCTATATTACTGCAGATATGGGGGCGGCATTAAATAAGGAACCAACTGCCTTATAGGTGTGTGACCTTGGGCAAAGCTGCTGACCCTCTCTGGGCTTCAGTTTACATCCATGTAAAACAAAGATAATCACCTGCTTCATGGAGCAACATGTGATTATGACATGAACTGTAATAAAGTAAGGGAGAGGGGGACTTCCCTGGCATTCCAGCGGTGAAGACTCTGAGCTTCCACTGCAGAGGGGCACCCGCTGGATCCCTGGTTGGGGAACTAAGATCCCACATGCTGAGCTGTGGCCAAAAAAAAAAAAAAGAAAAGTAAGGGAGAGATCTTTACAATGATAAAGTGTTATTAAAAGTTGGTTATTATATGTCAATAAAGTGTAATGCTGTAGATGACTGATGCATTATATCTCTGGTTTGAAAGGAGATTAAATAGTTTCCAGTCTCCTCTTGCAGGGTTAAGGAGAGAGCTACCTACAAAGACAGGCTTCTGCTAGATCCCAATTGCTGAATTGAACGAAATTCACCCTGAGGATGAATGGCGGGGCTTTTAACAGCTGCATTCTTGTGGAGGCTGAGACCAGGCCACGGCTGGAGGTGCTTCACATTTTTGCCCTGGCCTGGAGAGGTCATACAGGGCTAGGGCCTCTTCCCAGATTCGAGCACCTTAGTCTCAAAACAGAGGTAGCACCGCCTACCTGGGTTTGCTGAAAGAATTAAACGCGATGATGGATTAAGAGCCAAGTACGGTGCGCAGCACGAAGTCATCGGTGTCCTGCAGGGCGGTAGACTCGAAAACCGAATAAACGAACCTCTGGGGACGGGTGAGGGGCCGGTAGGGAGCTGGATTTAGAGAGTCCGTGATGCCGTTCGTGATGTGTCGGTGTCTCACGGATGCAGGACGACCCGCCCCGGAGGGACCGCGGAAGCTCGGCGGCGTTGACCCCGGGATGTCTCACGCCCGCACCTGTGGGCCGGGGCCACTGGGGGTCAGCCCGCGGAGGGCTGGGGCCACTGCGGGGCTCTCCGGGCAGCGTCTCTCCAGGTCGGTTGCTGCGCAGGGTCCGGGCCGGGCGCCGCGGCGGGACTATGGGGGCGGGAGGGGGCGCGCGCATCCCGGGCCCGCGTTCCAGGTTGACCCGGGCACCCCCAGCGGCCGAGAGGCGCCGCCGAGAGTCCAGGCGCGCTGGGCTGCTTGGGCTGAAAACCAGGCACCGAGAACACAGGGGGCGCTGATCCCACCCGGCTTCCAGCCTCTCTTCGGCCCCCGTCGTGCCCCTAGTCCACACCCTGGCCGCGTCCCCGCAGCCGCGCGGCTCGGCTGCTTGCTCCCAGGAGTCCGCTCTCCTGTTCCGGAGGAGCCGAGAGGCGCTGGGCTTGGCGCCCTGGGCTCTGCTAGCCGCCGGGTACGGGTTGCCACGGCAACGGGCCCAGCCCCCAGCACCCTGTACCGCATCACTTCTCCAGAAGCCCGCGGCAGAGCCCTGGGGCTGAGAGGAGGGATGAACGCAGGAGGCCGACCCACCGCACCCAGGGCTGTGTGTCCGCCGACCCCAGGCCCGACTTCCCCCCGGAGGCACCGGGGAGCGGACAGCAGAGCGGGCGCCAGCCTGGCCCTCCGCGACCTCCTGGTCGCGCCCCTGCGCCTCGGGGTTGGTGGCCCGGGTTGGGGGACAGCGCTTGAGGCGCCTCCAAACGCAGGGATAGCGGGGTTGCCCGAACTCCAGAAAAAGGCCTAGCAAGAGAGGGTAACTGCAAGAAAGGGGTTAATCTAAAGGTAGCTCCGTTCTTTCTACATTAAGCAAATAACCCCGCTGCTCTCTGGGTAAATCAGCCAACGTGGACCGAGTACTGTACCAGGTGCTGCTCGGAAACGCTAACGCCATCCTAGCCGTCTCTGCTTTCTCAAAACAAATTCTGGGGACTTACTGTGTCCCTCTCTACCCAGCTTTTCGGACGAAGAGGTTAGAATAGTTAAACAGATCTACTCTTTACCAGGCCATTCTATTAGCATTTCCCTGCGACGTTTTTCGTATTTTGTTTTGTTTCTCAGCGGAATGGTGGTCGGTGGAGTTAGCGCATGCGTAGCGTTAGCGGGTATGATCAATTATTTTTCCAAAGTGGCTGTGTCGTTTTACATTTCCACAATGTAATGTGGAAATTCCAGTGTATGAGGATTCCAGTTGTTCTGCATTCCTGCCAACGTTTGGCAGTCTGTCTTTTTAAATTTTAGCCTTCTGAGATGTGTGGTGGCATCTCACTGTGGAGTTTTCTTTAGGTTGAATCATATGAAATTGCTGAAAATTGACTTACAGAAATGGCAACGTTATACGATTGAACCAAATTTGCATTTCCCTGGTGAGTAATGATGTCAAACGCCTTTTCATGTGCTTATTAAACTATGAATATAATCCCTTTAGCGAAGTCTGTGTTTCTGTTCAAGTCTTCATCTATTTTTAAACTGGGCAAAGTCTTATTTTCTCTCTGATTTGTGGTTTGTCTTTTCACTCTTATTGGTGTCTCATGGACTGAACTGTATTCTTCCAAAATTCGTATGTTGAAGCCCTAACTTCCAGTACCTCAGATTGTGATCCTATTTGGAGATAGAGCCTTCAAAGAGGAAATTAAGTTAGAATAGGGTCATTGTGGTAGGCCCTAATCCAATATGACTGGTGTCCTTATATGAAGAGGAGATTGGAACACAGATACACATAAGAACAACCCCATCACAGAGGAGCCATGTGACCAGGACACAGGCAGCCATCTGCAAGCCAAAGAGAGAGGCCTCGGAAGAAACCAAACCTGCTGACATATTGATTTCGGACTTCTAACCTATAGAATTGTGAGAAAATTAATTTATTGTTTAAACCACCCAGTCTGTGGTATTGATACTCTGTTATGGCATCTTTCACAAACTGATACATGGTATAATAGCTACATGTGATCCCCCCCTAGTGGCCACATTGAATAATGTTATGAAATTCAAGCAGTTCTTCCAGAGAGCATCTTATGCACAGCAAGCTGAACATATTTGACCACTGTGTCAGTTCCGAATTAATTTGACGTCAGTGTTTTCCGCAGCAGCAAATAAACTGGCATCACAGTTCAGAGAGACACTTAGTGCCTAAATAGACCAAGAGAGAAAACTTGGCATTCTCAGAACCTGGCAAAACAGTAGCCACCTAAAATAATTAATAACCATTATAGTGTTATTAGCACCTTAATATGTAAGTCAGAAACATATATAATGGTTGACATAGGATATTCATGGTAGATAAATAATGTAAATGGTAACTTTCAAGGACATGAACAAGGAGGACAAATAGAAATTATAAAATAAAATGGCACAAGTAAAAATTTAAAATATGTGTAGTGATTCCCTGGCAACTTCCTGTGAATCTATAATTATTTAAAAATAAAAAATTTAAAATACCAATGGTCACAACAGATGGAAATGGGTCCAAACTCTCCAGCTAAAAGAATAAGAGTATCAACTTAGACTTTTTTAAAAAGGGGAAAAGAAAATATAAAAGTTTATGGAAAATATACCTCAAATATACAGAATGGTTGAAAGTAAAGGAGTAGAAAAAGATAAACTAGGCAAATACAAACCAAACAAAAGCAGGTATTTCTCTGTTCATTTAGGGGGTTAAGAATTTAGGGCACAAATATCACTACAGATAAAGAGGACTAAAACTTAATGATAAAAGTTAAATTCACCAAGAAGGTATAACAATTCAAATTTTCTTTGCCTTTAAGAACAAAGCCTTAAGACGTATAAAGGAACATTTGTCACAACTACAGGAGAAATTGACAAATCCACCACTGAAGTGGCTATGATTTTACATGGCGGGCACACATTAGAGACAATCATATTTCTGCTAGTATATTTACTCCTACTTTATATGATGAAATCCTATGTACCCACATTTCATAGTGCTACACCAAAGTTAAGGTGGGTTCCAGGTGCTCCATTATTGAAAAATTTAAGAACTAGTACACCAGGCAGAAAGCGAAAGACAAATACCATATGATATCACTTATATGTGGAATCTAAAATAAGACACAAATGAACTCATCTACAAAACAGAAACAGACTCACAGACATAGAGAACAGACTTGTGGTTGCCAAGAGGGAGGGGAGATGGGGGAGGGATGGTTTGAGAGTTTGGGGTTAGGGTATACAAACTATTGTATATAGAATGGATAAACAACCAGGTACTACTGTGTAGGACAGGGAACTATATTCAATATCCTGAGATAAACCATAATGGAATATAAAAAAGAATATATATATATATATCTGAATCACTTTGCTGTACAGCAGAAATTAACACAACATTGTAAATCAACTATACTTCAATAAAAATAAATAAATAAAACATCATATAGGTTCACTGTAAAAATAAACAAACTAGTGCACTAGAAATTGAAGCTTGATATTTCCCTACTCATTTAAAAAACATTTATTGAACAACTATTGTGTTTAATACATCATGGAGCTTGTATGTTAAACGAGTCCGTTACTGTGCCTATTTAGTTTAGCCATTTAATAGAAATGCAAAAGTTGGAGTCTCACAGAGATTTATAGAGTAAACTGCCCTGAAGGCCCTCCCTCTCAACACTCCCTCTCTCTGTCTCTCCCTCTCAATTAAGTCTGCATCTCCTTCTTAAAGAAATGTGCTTGACAGAATGAGTAACAGTGGTTTCCGAAACTGTGAGGTGCCTTTAGTATATTGTTTTTTTTAATTAAGAAAATACTACAGCAAGTACAAATACTGCCCCACAAACTCAACTGTGCAAAGCAATTTAATTTCTATGAAGAGGCTCCCTTTTGCCAAGTGGTAGAAACAGTTTGGGTCCCCTTTTTCTCTCCACCGCTTTCCGGTGGATTCCATCTACATTCCAGGGATGTCTGTAGCACTAAGTCTGGGGAGGAAGGGCACGTGGTCTGGATCACCTGCCAGGTCCTCCCTTATTCCCTTCTGGTCTTCAGTCATTGCCACGCCAAGGTCATGCCTGACACTTGCCTCATTTCCAGCCACAGGGCTCTTCAGGTCGGTCTTGCCCTCGGCTGACTTTGGTGTCCTTGGTTACAGAATGGTATTCTGGTGCTCTCACACCACACAGGGGCAGGAGGAATGTAATGGGTTTCTCTAGGGTCCTTCACCTGAGCAGGCAGGTGCCTGGGATTTGTTCTGTTCCCTTTCATGCTGGATGAACTCTGCAAGGCTGTCTCTGACTGTGTCCTAAACCACCACCCAGCCACGTCTCCCTGGCTTCTCACAGCCTCCCTGGGCTTGGGAGAGTACAGGGCCCCGTCTCCTGAAGACCCAAACGAACATATCACTCCTTGCTTTCTCTCTAACTCTCTTCCTTTCACTGCAGGTTTGGGAAAACTTGAGGTAATCTTTGAAAGGGTGGGCTGGGCAGGAAGTTCTGCTTTCCCTCAGGTATTCTACCAAATCTCCTGTGTAGATGTGAATTCTTTCTCTTCCTTTGGAAATTCGAATGCCAAGAATAGACTGTTTATTTTCTTTGCTTTCTGAATGTTTTCTTTTTCTGAGGCCATGACACAGAATGTCTAGCTGACTGAAAAAGGAAGGGTCATGGGGTAAAAGCAAGCATACGGGGGAAAAGACTTCCTATATTAAAATAGCAACATATTGTTATTCAACAGTACAGATGAGCAAAAATGGACTCTTGGATAACATTTATTAAACACTGATTTAAATAATAACAGGAATAAAGCAAGTATTTAAAAAAAGCAATTCTAGGATAAAGAAACACTAAATACTGGGGAAGCCAGTTTGAAATGTACAACACTTACCAGTCAGGACAACTCCAGGTGAGTATGGGTTTTATTCATAGAGGCTGTAGTTCAGTGAAATCAGAAGCCTGTAAATCATGAAGGGTGGACGGTTATGATCAGAAGACATTATTACACATCCATAAAAATGAGCTTGACTGTATGACAGAAGACTGAAAATGCTTACTGGGGTCGCGGATAAAGTAAAGAGCAGGTACTAAGACTGGGTGGGAGAGAAGAGGTTATGGGTCTCTTTAGGAAGGGGGTGTACAACTCTGTGGGTGGGGGACAGGCTGCAGGGGCTGAAAGCTTGCAGGCTCCTCCCACCAGCAACTGCTGAGCCAACTTCTCCAGGGAGGAGGGACTTCTGGGAGAAGAAATCCCTCTGACCATCTTTTTGATGATTCAGGGGCTCCTCTGCGTCAGAAATCACCTCCTTTAAATAATAATGCCTAAGATCCTTCTAACAAAACTTTTGGTGTCCTAAGCGTTCCTAAAATAAAAATACAAGTTCTGACTCAGGTAGCACATTGAAAGTCACTCACCTGGAAGTACAACCACAGGCCTACTTGGACCCTTGTCTCACCACCTTGGAACACCCTTATAGGCAGCACAAGTATGTCTGTTCCTGCCATGTGAGCTTCTCTAGGGCAGCACTCTTACCTTTCTGATTTTTGTATCACCAGTGCCCAACAGTGTTTGGTGTCTAGAGTAGGCATGCAATAATGCTTGTTGAAAGATGAAAAGGAAATGAATGAATGAATGGTGAGTGAATGGTTCAGATCATTTCTATTTTGATGGATAAAGGAAGGAGGAGAGTGGATACCCAAGGAGTTGATCACTAAAGGGTAAGCAGTTTCTACAATGAATAAATAGGTTAAAAAGAAGACAGATTTTGTAGTTGCATAATTTTCTTGGCATGAGCTAAGTAGGAGTGGGTAGTTGGAGTGTTTTGCATGAATACACATGATTTCTGAAGGCATGTGATGTGTGTGTGCCCTTTAATAAGGACTTTACTATTAAGACACTTTCTTATAAAGAATTTGTTAATTAAGGTATCGTTCTAATTAATTAAGCTGCCCCAAGCGAGAACTGTGGAGAAATATAGCATTTGTTTTGTTTGGTCTTTTGGAAACGATGCATCAATGCATGAAAATGAAGGAGTCTACTTCAATCTTTGATTGAAATTCAGCAATTCATGTATGGTCTTATATGATCAAAAAATAAAATTTCAGAATTCATTCCTCTTTGTTTAAGGCCGGAGTTTACCACATGAACAAATAGTAATAGTGTGTTCTACTTCGTTGCAGTTTTAGAGGTACACCTACGCGCAGGCAGTGCATTAGCCCCACCATCACCAAGTCCTTAAGTGTTTTTTGTTTTTTGTTTACATTTCTTGTGGCTTTTTCTCTTTAGCAGCTCCCATTCTCTAGTCCCAATTTGGTAAAAAGAGACTAATTCTTTAAAAGCTGCCACTAAAATCCCAAAACCCGCTCAATACACTACTCTCATTTCTATATAGCCCTCCCCCCATCCCACCCCAGTCTCCAGGACACCATGCCACATTTGAAAGCAGAGTTTTCTCTCTTATCTCAGATGCCTTGTCCATCCTCAGGCTGGCAGAAAGCCACCAAGTACTGGGATTGGCAGGCAGACGCATGTTCTACTGAGCGCCATTTTCACCCCTGCCTGTGTAAGTGATACCCAGATCTTGTGATCACAGACAGCCCATGCTCCTGGGGGCATCTGAGGCCTCTCCTTTCTGAGAAAGCCCATGGGGGGAGAGGACAGTGTGCAGATGTCCACGGAAAACCTCTTGTCAAGGATTCCAGCTACAGCTCCTCTGACGTGACAGGATAATTGGACAGGAGCCAAGGAGAGATATGATATCTCCCACTTAGGAAATACTAAAAATTCTGATTGGTAAAATTAAGTGTAACAAAGATGATAAAACTTCCTGAATTAATATAAGTTAATATTTAACTTAAATGTCTGTTTAAAAAAATCTTGTGATGTTTAAATAATTGAACAGCTCGACAGTAAAAATAAATCCAGGCATATAGGCAGACAAAACTTTTTTTTGTTTGTTTGGCCACATCTCACAGCTTGTGGGATCTTAGTTCCCCAACCAGGGATTGAACCTGGGCCCCAGCAGTGAAAGCACGGAGTCCTAACCACTGGACCACCAGGGAATTCCCAATTTTTTGAGTTTTAAGAGGTTGTGGACTTTTCTGTTTATGCTGAATCCTTGACCTTCTGCCTGCTCTGACCTCTCACCTGGATTTCTGGACTCTAGTCTTCTCCAACCTCAGATAAACGCGTACCCTTTGTGGTCCTGGCACCCAACTACGTGACCTCAGCTCTACTGAAGCCTCCAAACCCAGAGTGACACAAAGCTGCAGCTCACTCAATGCCTAACATGATATCTGTCTGCACTCAACAGCAAGCTTGTGAAAAAAGTGAATAAACTTTGTCCAGTGTACAAACGAACATTAACAAACATGGCAAGAGAATTGGATAGTGTAAAGAGTTTAGAGCAATCATTCTAGGGGAAGGAACAGCTGTATTTGAAAACCTGTATGATTATATGAACTGTCTAGAAAAAATGTTAAGGAAAATCAAAGCTCATAGTAATATATTTTCTTAAAAAATACTCCACACATTAATTGCAATCCATTCCTAGGACTAGATAGCATATATCTCCCCCACGCCAGGTGTCTATTAAAAAGAGGCAAATACAGTCAAGGACTCGACCTTCTCTTACTTGACATCCCGGTCACCCAGCTACTCCAATGGGAAGGGTAACAGCGCTGACCCTCAGAAAGCCGCCAGCTGCCTGAGAACATTCCGCCCAGAATATGTGCTGAGATTCCATTGAGAGCAGGGTGGAACATCAAGCCCTTAAGGGATTTAAAAAAAAAACAACAAAAAACCAAAAAACGTATCCTGTATCCTATAAGGTCCTTGGGGCTATGTATCATGGGGTTACAGGCTGACCCAGTAGAAAAACAGCACACACACACACAACTTGCTAAAATATTGCTAAAAGTATTCACCTAGTGGACCCCTGCACTCGGCCTGTCCTGGTGGCGCAGAGCCCCCGGCACAGAAACATTTGATAGCAGAATGAAGGATTGAACGATTGAATGGTGAGAAGAGGGGAATCAGCGGGTTGCCACATTAGATGAAGCAACCAAAGCATCAAGTGACGTTAGTGTATTTATTTTGGCGGATCTTATTTGTGAACGCACACAACTCTTTAGAGGCCCACATCCAGGCAGGGAGCTCTGGTGAGGGACACAGTTACAAGGAAGAAGAAGAAAAAGTAACATTTCAGGCCTTGGCCAGGGGCGGGTCGCGGGCAGGCCCGAGGCTAAAGCAAGCTGGGCTGGAGGCTGCAGGTCCTGTGTCTGAGTCCAGGTAAAGCCCGGGACTAAGCCTCCTTGTGCTATAAATACAGCGGCCCACATGCTGCACAGACACGGTGTTCCCTCTGCTCGCGGGACAGATAACATGAATTCGCCCTTTAAACGTCCCAAGTAAAGGCACAGTACCCGGCCCACCCCTGCCTCCCGGAAGCGCCTTCGCCCCCTTTGCCCTCTGCAGAGGAGGGGGCTGGCAGGGGCGGGGTGGGGTTCCGCGCACCTGTCCAGCCAATGCGCGGGGCGCGCACGGCCCCGGGGTCCCTACTCCTCTCGCGAGAGGCTGGGCGGGGCATATAAGGCCGGCTGCGGGGGGGGGGTCACGACCGGCCCCTTCGCGTCGCGCAGGGACAGGGCCGGGAACACTGTGCCTGGCCAGGCGAAGAGAGCGAGAGCGCGGCTCCCGGAGGCGGTGTGCGCCCGGCTGTCACCATGAGCGACCAGGCTTTGAGCTTCTTGAAGGACTTCTTGGCTGGCGGCGTCGCCGCTGCCATCTCCAAGACCGCGGTTGCCCCCATCGAGAGGGTCAAACTGCTGCTGCAGGTGGAGACCGAGCGGGCGCGAGCGCGGCGAGCTGGGCGCGGGGCGGGGCGCGCGGAGCCCGGGCGAGCTGCGGGGCGAGGGGAGGCGGGGCGCCGCCGAAAACCCGCTGTAGGCCTGGGCCCGGCGCGCGGCCTGCGAGAAGGGGAAGGTGCCCTCTGCTCAGAGTCACGTCCAGCGTCCAGTAGCGGGTTCCCGGTGTCGGGTGGCGCCCCGCGTGCGGGTGTCTATATATGGAAACCCACCCGGAGTAGATTGCAGCCAGCCAGATCCTGCTCGGGGACAGCGCGGACACTCAGGCTTCTTGGGTCGGCCTCACCTCTTGATTTTCAAAGTCCCTTGCATCCTCTTACCTGCATCCACCTTTTACAATAAAAACATCAAAATAATAATTATTACTCGAGATTATTACGATGTCCCATGCGCTGTGCTGTAGGCTGACATATCTATTATTCATTCATCTTTGTATGACCTCTGTAAGGTAGGTATTATTTTTCCCCATTTTGCGCATAAAGAGATTTTGAGAGACTAAGAAACAATTTTCAGAATAAACTTAGATCGCTTTACTCATCCTTTCCCCAAATCTTTTCCTCCCCAGCCTGGTCTCTGAATGGTTTGTTCTCATCATCCCATGTATCCTTTTTTTTTTCACTTGCCCAAAAGGCAAGGGCCCCTCCAATGAGGAATTGGGCGTTTTCAATTTGGGAGTCAAAATGATCAGTAACAAGAAAAACCCCAACAAATTGCCCAGGGCAACAAACCCCTCAATAATTAATTACTTGGATAATCCTCTTGAAAAATTTCAGGCTTGAATGCCTAGTGGATTCCTTCTCCTGCTGTTAGAACATCTACTACTCAGAGATCCTGGTCTCCGGGGAGACTAGAGAGAGACTGAGGAATTCTCATCTCCTGCTGATCATGTCTGTCAAATCAGAGCAGGTGTCCTTTGGGGCAAGGATCTTTAATCATTTCTATCTCCCAGTAAGCCCCTAGTATAGTTCTGGCACCTAGGGAAAAATGCAACAAATAAATGACTCCCTTTATGTAATCAAATCGTCCTTTCTGTTTATTTGGAGCAGAAACTTTTCTCCCAAATGCCCTGATAATTGAGGCAAAATTGGGTTTAGGGGGCGCATTATCCAAGTAGCTAACACATTTACTCAGTATTCATTTGATTTCCCCATACTTTTTAAACAAGGAAATCCAGGAAGTGCAAACCTTGTTCTCCTGTCGTCTTTCCTTCTCTTTGCCCTGCCTGTCCTCCACCACCCTCCTCCCCTCCACAGGTCCAGCATGCCAGCCAACAGATCAGTGCTGAGAAGCAATACAAAGGGATCATTGATTGCGTGGTGAGAATCCCCAAGGAGCAGGGCGTTCTCTCCTTCTGGAGGGGTAACCTGGCCAACGTGATCCGTTACTTCCCCACCCAAGCTCTCAACTTCGCCTTCAAGGACAAGTACAAGCAGATCTTCCTGGGGGGCGTGGACCGGCATAAGCAGTTCTGGCGCTACTTTGCCGGTAACCTGGCTTCCGGTGGGGCAGCTGGGGCCACCTCTCTCTGCTTTGTCTACCCGCTGGACTTTGCTAGGACCAGATTGGCCGCCGACGTGGGCAAGGGTGCTGCCCAGCGTGAGTTCACTGGTCTGGGCAACTGTCTCACCAAGATCTTCAAGTCTGATGGCCTGAGGGGTCTCTACCAGGGTTTCAATGTCTCTGTCCAGGGCATCATTATCTACAGAGCCGCCTACTTTGGAGTCTATGACACGGCCAAGGGTGAGAGAAGGGTATCAGGGGGTGCAGAGTGGGGAGGAGGGTGTGTGCAGAGAGGATCCTGAGAGATCTCTAACTGATAAAGGACTTTGTATTTGTTAATCTTGTTTGTCCCTTGCCCTGGCCTAAACTGAGGCTTCTCAGTGAGGAGGTGTTGAGGCGTGGATCAATAGCTGGGGGATTCTCCTTGTCCTCTACTGAAATAAACTGGCCTTGAGTTATTCGGCGGGGACGGATGAAGGGGGAGCCCAGCTCCCTTTATCAGTTACCAAGTTTAACTTGGAGCCACTTCAACATGCCCTGTGCACTGCGCACAGCTCTGGCTTTGAGGATCCAGGGAGTGTGCTACCAACTTTTGTTGGCTGCCTGGTTACTCATGAGGCACCCCACAAAGGGCGGACTCTTCTGGAAGGGTAGGGCATGGAGTTGTAGGTGTGGTGGCCTGTTCTCCATCCCCACCTGCTTTTTGCTCAGCTGCTCAGAGGAATCATGTCATGGTCATTTGGTTTCTTGGTTCTTCCCACAGGGATGTTGCCTGACCCCAAGAATGTGCACATTATCGTGAGCTGGATGATTGCCCAGACTGTGACGGCGGTCGCAGGGCTGGTGTCCTACCCCTTTGACACTGTCCGCCGTAGGATGATGATGCAGTCTGGTCGGAAAGGGGGTAAGCCGGAGACCTATCAGGATCTTATTTTTCTGCTCAAGGAGAATACTAGTCAGTGCTCGTTACAGCCTTCACTATTCTAAGTTGTTAAAATTGTGCTAAGAATTTAGGAAAGAAAGATGATAATGAATCCTCCCCAACATTCTCAACTATTCCTTTAAAAAAAGATATTTTATTTTTATCAAAGAAATGATAACACCAAAAACGGGATATTTAGAAGTGAACTTAACTAGGTATCTAGCATCATAGAGGCCTTAGGCCCTTTTCCCTTAGAGCCTGGGTGCAGAAACAAGGGGGAAGAATTGAAGTAGTCAGCTAGTTTATTTAAAAATACTTCTTCTCTTATCTAGTTATTACAAGTATTATTGGGGAGGGTGATTTAGCTGGGGGAGGGATGGCCTGAAGCAGTCTGTTGCGATAGGAAAAGTTTTGGCTTCCATAGGTTGAAACATATGAAATTGCCATGTTTACAGTAAAAAAAACATCGAATGTTGGCCGTTTCTTATGGTTCAACCTAATAATTGCATCTCTTATTTTAACCTTAGGCAGTACAATCTGAGATTAGGCCTCAGTTTTCTCATCCATAACAAAGGGGCTCCACCCAGCTCCCTTCCTGTTTCTCTGTTTGACTTCTGCGAATTAGCTGGTTCATCGCCCCAGTTCTTCAGTTGATCTTGAGTTGAGCTGAAGTAGGAATCACCAGAGACTCCCCCTCAGCAGTTATGCAGGGGGAGGGGACGTCCTGTTGAATGTGCCTAGAGCTGGGCGGAAGGCTCAAAGTGACCTTTATAACACTGATGACTATGTGGGCAGATGTCTTTTGGAGGAAAAGTCTCTTTCCCCCAGACTTATGGAGCCCTTACCAACATTTGTTTCCACAGCGGATATTATGTACTCTGGGACAGTGGACTGCTGGAGGAAGATTGCAAAAGACGAAGGACCCAAGGCTTTCTTCAAAGGCGCCTGGTCCAACGTGTTGAGAGGCATGGGCGGTGCTTTTGTATTGGTATTGTATGATGAGATCAAAAAATATGTCTGATGTAATTAAAACTCAAGTTCATTGGTTCCAGATCCATTGTGTGGTTTAATAGACTCTTCCTAGGGGAAGTAAAAAGAAAGATCTGGGATGAAACCAGATTGAAAGGAATACCTCAGGAAAAAAAAAAAGGCTTCATTGAGTATTCATTAAACCACAAATGTATTTTGTATTTATTTTACATTTAAATTCCCACAGCAAATAGAAAAGAACTTATCATACTTATATAATTAACTGAAGACACAATAATGAATAACTGAAGGTGAAATGTCAGTAAAGACCACTTAATGCACGATATTTTACTGAATTCTTCTTAACTGCCAAATGGATTAAAATCATAAGACCATCCATCTTATTTTCTAGCATGACTCATTTATAACTCCGTGGCCAAGCTTCTAAATGTCAGATATTATACTGTGTATCATGTGAGCATCTACAGGGCTTAAAGTTCTGGCTTTCAAACTGAAATAGGTTATGCCGCCTCTCTTCACCTTACCTCCTACGATGCTGCTGTAGACTCCTAGTGGTAACACGGATCGTAGCTTCTATAATCTTACCTTATTTTATGCACTTTCATACTGTCTTCAGGAATTCTGAGGTTCCACTAAAAGCTTTAAATCACAGTTTCAAGAGCTTTGCATAATTAGGAAGTGCTCTGTATTTGTGCCTTTAGAGAATTGTGATGCTTGGAATTTTATGACAGGTAGACAGTATTCACTGAAAATCAGTTAGCAAGCTGGTATTTAATGCCTGTTAGGTCCTGTGGAAGATACAAAAAGGCAGGAGCCTATGCTGAAAAAAGCATAAGTGGGGTCAGGAGAGAGGAGTGACATGGCATTGTTAGATAATGTAACGTTTAATACAGTGAATCCTGGCTGAGTAGGGACTAGAAGCCGGGAGATGAACTGGTGGGTGGGGGGGTGGTAGAAGTGGGCCTTGAAAGAAAATAAGTAGATTTAAATACGTGGGTATAGAAAGTATCTGCCAGCACTTCTTTTCAGCAACAATTTATCAAGACCTAGAGGAAAGGCAGTTTTGGATTTGACTCTCATAAACCTGTTTGCGAGAGGAAAGGAAGCATTACTGGCGCAGAAGAGCACGCGGTTCATATGGCCCTTGCTTGCTGGGAGTGACCTGGAGGAAACAAGTCCCTACCTGCTGGCGAAGCCTGGAGGGCAGGCATGTGTCTTTTGTGGTTCTCCTGAGAGGTGGTTGAAGGGCATCTCGGTACCCTCTGTGTTTTTGTTTTTGGCTGCAGGACCTTAGTTCCCCGACAAGGGATTGAACCCAGGATTGAAAGCACAGCGTCCTGACCACTGGACTGCCAGGGAAGTCCCGGTACCCTCTGTTCTTTACCCTTCTTCCCAATCTCTTCTCCTTACTCCCGCCTCCCCGGTAAAAAATCGGCTGCCTCATTTCACTCTAGTAACTAAGGTCTGTGTTTGGCCACCTCCAAGGTTACATCCTTCCTAATCTAGCAGTTGTCTTTGCTGCTGGAAAAGGCCAGAGAGCTCAAAAGAAAGTCTCTTAAGGCCATCTCGAGGCCAGGCCACAAACGCTGGCTGTTAGGCACCTTCTGGATACCTTGTCCTCATTGGCTTTCCAATGCTAAGGATGATAGAAACGGCCCAAGCTCTGTTGCTGATGGAGAGAAAAGAAAAGCAGGGCAGGCTAGGAGGACAAATACTTTTGTGAAGTATATCTCAAAGTAAGGCCAGCCCTTTGAGTATTTTCAAGCCTAAGAGTTAGCCAGGGGTGTGGGACGTGGGGTATGAGAAGCAGGTGGGCCGTGTGAGCAGTGAGTGAACAGCGGGCCCTCCCTGGCAGGAGCGGGAAGTAGAGAAGGGGACTGAACATTTATTAGTGTCACTATCCCCCTTCTGCACATGACCCAGACGTTGGCCTCCCCCATCCCTGTGAGTGTTATCCCTGAGGCATCGGGAGCGGAGATTTGTGTAAGGAGCCTGTGGAATCCGTCCTCAGCCCAGCTCCTGAGCACACCCAGAACCCCCAGACCCCTCAGCCTCTGACAGGCAGTACCTCCGCTTACTGTCCTAGCTCTGCAGTCTTCTCACCGCGCAGAGCTGTCAGGCTTGAAGGTCTGGAGGGTTGGGAAGTGTTTAAAGTAACAGCTGGGAATGGAGTATCCTGCCCCCAGGGATTCCTCACTAGCCCTCTTTCCTGCAGAGCTCTCTCCCTAAATGCACCCCTTCTTTTACTAGCACCCCCAATAAGCCCTTTTCATTTTTTATGGATATTCTCCCTAAAAGCCTCACCTATGGGTATCTTCTGTCTTTTTAGCCACCTTATTTTGTATTTTGAGTGTATGGGAAAAAGTATGGAGGCTGACAGAGAAGGCAGCTCATAAGGGTAACTTTGAAAGAAAGCTCGCCTCCATGGTTTGTGTTTAAACCTCAATTAACTGAATAATGGCTTCCATTCTGTTTTACTTTGTGTAGAATATAGACCATAAACTGTGCTGAGGCAAAATTTAAAAACACCTACAGCGTGCAACGCAAACTCAGGACAGTAATCATCTTTTTCACTGCCTTGTGCCTGGGACATGGGTGGTGTTTGATACGTATTTGTTGAATGCAAGAATGAATGAGGAAAAGGTGCATCTGAAAAAAACATAGAGAACCTGGGGAGTATTTGGGGAAAGTTGAGTCCTCCAGTTGGGTGGGATCTTTTTTTTTGCGGTACGCGGGCCTCTCACTGTTGTGGCCTCTCCCGTTGCGGAGCGCAGGCTCAGTGGCCATGGCTCATGGGCCCACCCGCTCCGTGGCATGTGGGATCTTCCCGGACCAGGGCACGAACCCGTGTCCCCTGCATCAGCAGGCGGACTCTCAACCGCTGCGCCACCAGGGAAGCCCCCAGTTGGGTGGGATCTTGAACATGCAGAGGGTAGTAAGTGGACAACCACGTTGGGGTCGTGTATTGACCCCAATATAATGTTATGGATGAAAATTTATGGCTGCCTTAAATTCAAATTTCAAGTCCTTAAATACAATTTTACAAAATCTATCATGCCATAAATTCATTTTTCTGCTCTTGAATATCAGTTTTTATCAGTGCATGAAAAAGTACACTTGTTCCTCATTTGCAGATTCCATATTTGCAAATTAGACTCCTCTCTAAAATTTATTTCTAACCCCTGTGTGTTCATTCTTGGACATGAACAGAGCAATGAAAAACTTGCCTGACACGTGTCTCCCCAGCTGAGGTCAAACTAGTCCATGACCTGCCTTCGTGTTTCAGCTCTGCTCCCACTCTGAAAACGGGGCCTTTCGTGACCTATTCAGTGCCATGTTTTTCACCTTTTTGTGCTTTCTGTTGGTGATTTCATTGTTTAAAATGGCCCCAAAGCATAGTGATGAAGTGATGTCCAGGGTTTCTAAGTGCTGGAAGGCTGTGCTGTGCCTTATGGAGGAGATATGTGTGTTAGATGAGCTTCCTTCAGGCCTGAGTGCAGTTGGCCATGAGTTTAATGTTAATGGATCAACCATATATATTAAGTATGTGGCTTTAAACACAAACACACGTAAAACAAGGTTATGTATTGGTTGGTTGACAAAAATGTAACCAGAAGCTCAAAGGAACCTAACCTGTTATTTCCCTTAGGAGCAGTGAACCAGTATTTGCTAATTCAGTGTTCCTGCTGACACTATAGGACATGACTACCACAAATAATGAGAATCTACTGTTTTATAATTGTTAATGTACAGTGTATGTATTAAGGTTACCTATGTCTCATAAGACATTTTGTAGAATATAATTTTTCTGTATTCTATTCATTTTTAATTCTTGTAGCCCTTTACTAGAGCATCTTTAAACATTTTATTGTAGTTCAGTTTCCCTATTTCTTGCACTTTCTTGCAAATACCGATGAGCCAAATATTACTGAGTGACACTCTATGGTCTCACACGTGCCTGGATGCTGTGGCAGATCCAAAAGTATGATGGGGTCTCTGCCCTCAAGGATTGTCTTTTGCTTTATTTGGGATGTAAAACACGGACTAAAGTCAATACCTGAGACCATATGACTTAACCACATGATATATAATCTAAAGTCAGTGCTTCCTAAGCTTTCTCTCGTTAAAAGCCTATTTTAGTAATCCAAATATGATGTGATAAAGGTGTGGATTAAAGTGATGGCAGTGAAAATGAGGAATGTGTTATATTTTGAAGAATGATAGGACATAATTCAGACACTGAAGAAAAGTGACTTCAGTTTTGGATATAAGGATTCTGAAGTAACTGAAAACATCTAAAAGGGACCCTAAAAGTAAAGGACTATGTAAAAGTAAAGGAAAGAAGACTAGATAGAAATTTGGAAACTATCTTAAATGTAGCATTTTTTGTAAACAGTCCTTAAGAATCAATAAAATGAGTAAGTATAAAAACAACAGAGAAGGGACTTCCCTGGTGGCACAGTGGTTAAGAATCCGCCTGCCAATGCAGGGGACACGGGTTCGATCCCTGGTCCGGGAATATCCCACATGCCACAGAGCAACTAAGCCCGTGTACCACAAATACTGAGCCTGCGCTCTACAGCCCGTGAGCCGCAACTACTGAGCCCGCGTGCCGCAACTACTGAAGTCTGCGTGCCTAGAGCTCGTGCTCCGCAACAAGGGAAACCACAGCAATAAGACCACGCACTGCAACGAAGAGTGGCCCCCGCTCGCCGCAACTAGAGAAAGCCCGCACGCAGCAACAAAGACCCAACGCAGCCAAAAATCAATCAATAAAATTAAAAACAAAAAACAACAACAGAGAAGATGCCCGAGATGGTCTTAAAGAAGAGTCACCACCATTAGGGGTTGGAGAGACAGGTGCTAGAACAAGTCATCAGGCAAAACCCAGGGAAAGAATTGAGGTAACCCATGTGGCATCAAAGTAAAGTAGAGGATTATTTCAAAGAGGGCCAATAACAGCCAGTGCCCCAGAGAGGTCAGAAAAGGAGGAGGTAGAGAGAAAGGTCTTGGGATTTGGCAAGGAGGGAGCCATCAGTGACCTGAACGGATTCAGTATGGTGCTGATGAGGTAAGGCAGCATTTTTAAGAGGTTATGGAGGGAGTGGGGAGTGGGGCAGACGGGGGACAACACATATTCACCCCCCACACCTGAGCATACGCCAAAGCAGCAAGTCAGGCACTGGAGCCAAAGTTAATGCCAGACTGACCCAGTCCCTGTCACTGAGGAGGAGTCTTAACAGAGGAAAGAAGAATGTAAATAAGTAACTGCAGTAACTTAGAGACTCCAAGTCCCACAACAGAGGGTTGGTAAGAGAGAAAAACCAGGTGATGGGTTATTGGGTGAATGTGGCAGGCCTGCAGCGAGATGTCAGAGGATTCAGAGTACACACCCTTGGGCTTCTGGAACCCAGTGGACCAGGGGAGACAGGTGGCAGCCAAGGTGGAAGGACCCCTGTGTACAAAGAAAGAATTCTCACACAGCATTCTCAATTTAGTACAAAGAAATAAAAACAGGGTAGTAGCCAGAGGCTCGGTTAGACAAAGGGAATTTTTGCCCCCAAATTTGGAAGATGGGCTCATTTGAAGCCTAATGACTAAGGACAGAGAACGGTAAGAATAAAGGGAATGGTAAGCATGGACACAACTGTTTTAGCTTATCCACCAGTCCTTTCATACCAGCATGTGAATACCTACACTGTGCTAGAGCCAGAGAACATACAATTCCAGTAAAACATGATGTCTGCCCTTAGGGAATTTATAGTCTGGGGGGAGGCTGAGCTTAAGGAAGGCTGAAAGGGGTCTGTGGGCGTGATGAGAAGTGACGCTAAATAATGAGGCGCTTAGTGGGCTCTTCTGAAGAACTTCCATTTTTCTACAACAGTCTCTCGAGAGCCATTGAACTTTTAAAGCAAGGAAGTGACGCGATCAAGTTTCCGCTTCAGCACTTCAGCAGCAGCGTGGAGAAGGGACTGGGGGCAAGGAGACAGCAGTGGAGGTGAGAAACGATTGCCTGGAATCAAAGCGATAACAGCAGGATGACGTGAGGACCTGCAGTGGGCTTAAAAGGGGTAGAGAGTGAGCATGGGGGAAGAGGCTGGGGTTATTCCCGGGACTCAGTCACTGGTGGGAACCAGACGAACGGGGATCACGGCCACCACCATCCTCAACCCTGGGGGGGCTAAGGGGGGGATGAGACAACGGGGCTGCTTCGTCTGACAGCTGCCCAGACCCCTCCAGGCTCGAGACTAATGCGACTCATTGGGCAGTTTCACTGTAACATCGAAGAATCCTCTCTCGAAGCAGAGTGTATTTATGATTCATAAAGGATTTCCATGCTGGCAGACCAGGTAATGCCAACTAGTGGTCTCTCTGCAAACGACCAGAAAAAGGGCTCAAACTATTTAAAAGAAAAATTTGCTTGAAGGCAGCGGGGAGCTAACAGGGCATGGGGAATTGGGGCCAAGATTTTGGGGAAGACATCCTGAGAAAAGAGTCTGGTGTTCGGGGTCCATTTCCCCAGGAGGTGGGAGGTGTCTGAAAGTCGTGGAAATATGGCTGGAAGGCTGAGAACTAGAAAGCGATTCTGAGAGCGTCTCAGGGAGGGAAGCGGGGCCTGCCCAGGGAGGGAAGCCCTGGGAGCCCTCCTGCAGCAGGAAGAGGGAACCGGAGACCCACTGGCCCTGCAGTCACTGATGCCGGCCTTCAGTCCATCTCGTCCCTTTAGCTGGATTAGGGAGATTTGGGATTGTGAGCACCCCTGTTCCCTGCCAGAAGCAAAAGTAAATGTCGTCTGCAAGAAAATATCATCCAGAGCAAAGGGTCAACAAATGTTTTTTCTGAAGGACAAGGCAGTAAATATTTCAGGCTGTGGCGGTCAGATGGTCTTTGACACAGCACAGTTCTGCCCTATTGCAAAAGCAGCCCTGGGTAAGACAAATGAACCCAGCGTGGCTGGTCCATAAAACTTCATGTACAGACACTGAAATGTGAATTCCATATAATATTCACACGTCACAAAATATTCTTTTGACTTAAAAAACCATTTAAAAAGGTAGAAGCCACAAAAATGGGCTCTGGGCTGCTGAATTTGGCTAATGTGCTTTAAGTTGCTGAACCCTGATCTAGAGCTTCTAGTTTTTCCTACAATTTTTCATATAAACTAAACCAAAACCACAAATATAACTTTAAAACATCCTATAAAAATATATTCTAAAGGGCCATGGTGTAAAAAGTGGAAATCAGAAGGGCAACTCAAAAATATTTTGAACTTGAAAATAAAAATACCATGTTCTCAAAACTTGTGGGAAACAGCTAAAGCTATGCTAAGAAGAAGTTTATAGCCTTTGATGCATTTATTGGAAAAGAAGGGCTGAAAATCAGTGAACTATACATCCATTCCAAGAAGTTTAAAAAATAACAGCAAATTAAACCCAAAGAATAAAGCTGGAAGTAAATAACTAAAGTAATAGAATTAATGAAAAAAGAGACAATCAACAGTGCCAGGTGAACTGCATATTTAAGTGTGAAAGGCAAAACTTTTAGAAGATAACTGAGCAGCATTTTTTCATGTCCTCGGGTAAATGAAAATGTATAAAGCCCAACATTTTAAAAAGTACTAATCATGCAAGAAAAGACTGACAAACTGGACTAAACTAAAATTAAGAATTTCTGTTCAGAGACACCATTTATAGTGAAAAGGCAAGCCAGACTGGGAGAAAATTTTTGTAACATGACTCCACTGGGACTGATCATATCCAGAACACATAACTGCTCCTGTAACAAGAAAAAGACATCCAACCAACAGAAAAACAGGCCAAAAGCTTGAAAAGGTACCTTACAAAAGATGTCCCAGGGCTTCCCTGGTAGCGCAGTGGTTGAGAGTCCGCCTGCCGATGCAGGGGACGCGGGTTCGTGCCCCGGTCCTGGAAGATCCCACATGCCGCGGAGCGGCTGGGCCCGTGAGCCATGGCTGCTGAGCCTGCGCATCCGGAGCCTGTGCTCCGCAACAGGAGAGGCCATGGCAGTGAGAGGCCCGCGTACTGCAAAAAAAAAAAAAAAAAAAAAAGATATCCCAGTGGCCAATGTTCAATCTTATTAGCCAGACTAATGCAGTTAAAAAAAAAAAAAAAAAAAAAATCACAAGATAGGGACTTCCCCAGCGGTCCAGTGGTTGACTCTGCCTTCCAATGCAGGGAGTGCGGGTTTGATCCCTGGTTGGGGAACTCAGATCCCACATGCCGAGGGGTGTGGCCAAAAATTAAAAAAAAAAAAAATTACAAGATACCATTACATACACACCTAAACGGTTAAACCTTAAAAACAACCGACACTAAATATGAGTGAGGATATGGAACTACAGGAACTAATACACTTCTGCAAGAGCATAAGCTGGTACATTCACTCTGGGAAACTCTGGCACTGTCTATCGAATATGTAGACTGCACAGCAACTCCACTCCTAAGCATAGGCCCCACCCAAATGCACGCGCAGGTCAAGGCACATCTACAGAAATCTTTGTATTGGCATTACTTGTAATAGTCAAAACCTGGAAACCACTTGAAATGTCCATCAGCCACAGACTGGATAAATGGATCGTGGTATAGTCATACATTAGAATACTACACAGAAATGAGCACCGACGAATTACAGCCACAGGCGACGATGTGGAAGAATCTCACAAATGTAAGTACATTCAGCAAAAGCACTGAGACACAAAAGAATATAATTCCATTCGTATGACATTCAAAAACAGGCAAAACCACACAATGGTGTTAAAAGTTAAGCCGGTGGTTACCTTCTGGCAGGCAGAGAGGATTGTAACAGGGAGGGATCCCCACAGGATCTCATGAGTTCGCCTCACAGGCCCACTGAATTTGGGAGAAGGTGGTGAAAATCACAGCCCAAGAGGTGCAGACAAATGACTCGAGAGAAGTGGTCAATAAATTGATTCCAGACAGCACTGGACAAGACACAGAGAGGCTTGCCAGCCTATTTATCTGCTCCATGAAGACTTGTTAGAAAAGTAAAAATGCTGAAGAAGCCCATGTTTGAACTGGGAAAATACATGGAGCTTCAAGGTGAAGGGAGCAATTCTGGACAAGCTTGGGGATGAGGGAGGTGAAAGAGCTGGTGGAGATGAACCACCAGTCCAAGAATCTGTTTAAAACTCAGATTCTGGGGCTTCCCTGGTGGTGCAGTGGTTGAGAATCTGCCTGCCAATGCAGGGTACACAGGTTCGAGCCCTGGTCTGGGAAGATCCCACATGCCGCAGAGCAACTGGCCCCGTGAGCCACAGCTACTGAACCTGCGCGTCTGGAGCCTGTGCTCTGCAACAAGAGAGGCCGCGACAGTGAGAGGCCCGCGCACCGCAATGAAGAGTGGCCCCTGCTCTCCGCAACTAGAGAAAGCCCTCGCACAGAAATTAAGACCCAACACAGCCAGCATAAATAAATAAATAAGTAAATAAATTTATTAAAAATAAACTCAGACTCTGAATGGTGACAAATAAAAAATCTCATTTGTGAAAAAGAAGTTGCGGGGGGGCAGATCTTGTGAGTTCTTGGCAATATTCTAACTCTTGATCTGGTTAGTGGTGACCCAGGGGTTTGCTCTGTGACAACATGAGTTGTACATTTGTTTTGTGCCCCTTTCTGTATTTCTGTAATACTTAAACAGCTATCAACAAAATCTATGGAATGTCATTTTCTTGTGGATATTCACCTCAAAGACCATATTCCTCTCACGTTCCCCGAAATATAATTTAAAATGAAATCTTCTCAAATTAACAGTAGAATTAGGTTTTTCTAGTTTGTATACCTAACTACATGGGAAGCAGATATATTTGCTTAATTTGGGATATTTTCTTCATGAAACATAAAGATTCTCATAATGAAATAAAGAAACCAAAGCATACTCAAAACTTGGAGATCAGCTATAATCCCCAAATATATGAAATAAATGTAATGTGATTTTTGGTGAAGACTATCTTGGTAATATACATAACTCTAAGAATTTCAAACCATAATTTTTAATCATTTTTTTCGTGACTAGCCAAATTCTTTTACTATAATAGTGGATACAAAATTAGGTTCATAGGAAAAAACCCCATGTCTCATTAAATTATAGTAAAATAATAACATGTTACCTTGTAAATTTTACTTTGTAAAGCAGTAAAACCTTAAAAATATCTAGAACAAACAGTGCAATTTACCTGAACTTACAAACTGGATTCTGAAATAGAGACACAGAACATTAAGATTGTATTATGGTGGCTCCAGAAATATCTCTAAGTGGACTAAAAAACAGTCACCAGAATTTTAGAACCGAACAAAATTTTCTGCTATAATGTAATCTTATTTGCTATAAGCATCCTTTAACTTCCTAGTTGAGAGCTCAAATACACTACAGCAGAACTACTACTCAGTGATTTACTCCAAAGGCATTGTTATTTAACCCTCATCAAAAAAATTCCTAATGTTTTAGCAGCAACTTTTAAAAAGAGTATTTCTTATCATTCATAATACATATATTACATATGAAATGTTGATGTGAACTTTTTAAAAAACACTGCTTCAAGCTATAAAAGAGTGTTGTTGCATCATAACAATTTTACAGGACAAATTAGATGATGTGGTTTGAAGAGATGAGGATCAAGAATGTAATTTCTTTTTTAAAATTTATTTTATTTTTGGCTGTGTTGGGTCTTCGTTACTGTGCGTGGGCTTTCTCTAGCTGATGTAAGCGGGGGCTACTCTCCGTTGTGGTGCGCGGGCTTCTCATTGCGGTGGCTTCTCTCGTTGCGGAGCACGGGCTCTAGGCACGTGGGCTTCAGTAGTTGTGGCACGTGGGCTCAGCAGTTGTGGCTCGCGGGCTCTAGAGCGCAGGCTCAGTAGTTGTGGCGCACGGGCTTAGCTGCTGCGCAGCATGTGGGATATTCCTGGACCAGGGCTCAAACCCGTGTCTCCTGCACTGGCAGGTGGATTTGTAACCACTGCACCACCAGGAAAGCCCAAGAATGTAATTTTAAGCAAACACTTTGCCAGATAAATGTCATAGTTTCAAAGATATAAATATTAATATCCTCTTTCCAATTTCATTCTCGCTAATTCTTAGTCATGTAAGGCACATAAAAGTTATTATTCTAATTTTTAAAATGGAAATAAGAGAGTGCATTTGAGAGACAGACATAGGATCAAAACTCAGTTATCTTTCACTCTTTTCTTTGTTTCTTCACTGTGCCAAGCTAGTTCTTCATCCCTAAAACACATTACAGTGGACTGGAAAATTAAAAAAGGATGTTGATTTTTAATTTTCTTATTATCTTTATTCATAGAAATAAAGTATTCATGAGCATTAAGCACATTTTCTAGGATGGTTTACAATCATTTATAGGTTTAGGCTTTGGCATTTAAGATATTAAACATTTTATGAATTATTAAAACAGAATAACTTAAACTTGTGTCTCCAGCTTCATACTGGTCATAATTCTTTTCACACTGTGCAGTACTTGAATTTGAAGATGAGAAGGACACAATCATGTCCATCCCAATGACCTCTTTTTAAAGTTATCTAGGTATCCATTTTGGACATTTGGGTTAACAAGCTGAAAACAACTGCATTACACTACATTTATAAGCAAACAAGAAAAATTTTATTCGGAGTAGTAGCTAAGAAAGCAGCTTTTTATGGAGATTGAAAAAAGGAAGTAGGGGAAGTATGAGGTAATTGCTATCCCTTAGAAAATAACTTTAATAGTTCAAAATCTTTCATGGGTCTTCCCTGGTAGCGCAGTAGTTGAGAGTCCGCCTGCCGATGCCGGGGACACGGGTTCGTGCCCCGGTCCGGGAGGATCCCACATGCTGCGGAGCGACTGGCCCCGTGAGCCATGGCCGCTGAGCCTGCGCGTCTGGAGCCTGTGCTCCGCAACGGGAGAGGCCACAACAGTGAGAGGCCCACGTACTGCAAAAAAAAAAAAAAAAAAATCTTTCATAGAATCTTATTAAAAAGGATGTAACATCAGTTTAGCATTTGAAAGATATGAAAATAACTCTCAATAAGAACCTTGCCTAGTAATTGTAGACCTTGGATTAGTATAATTTCTAGTTGCACGTGTAAATCTTCAAAATATATATCTTAGGTTCAAATGAACCAAACGTAAAGTAGTGCTAGAGGATCCTTCACTTTTTTTATGTTCTTGAAAATGAAAATAGTATACTTATGATTCCTTCATAAAAATACCCCTTAAACCATGACATCTTAGAAGTACCTTGACTTATATCAGAGAATATCACATTTTTCAACTCCTGTCCCTCTATTTATACTTATCATATAAACGAATCATGACAACAGAATTGTAAATTCCACTTTGAAAAGATGAATATTGTTGCTCTTCCTGACTTTTACTTCAAGTTGAGCCCCTGTTATCAGAAATACTTAGATGAACCTCCCCTGTTAACGTAGTAAAAACTAAAGGCATTATATTAGTATCTAAAATCAAAATACAAAGAAAAAAAAATTTAATGATCAAAAATAAAAGTACAGCCTTATCTATAAAATTATAATTGTATCCTGACATAGGGTAGCAAAGACCATACAAAATGTATTCAGAGACTAATGCTATTACATAAAAGGTTTCATACCTTTTTTTCTCTAACAACTTATAAATCAATTTAACAAAATTGGCTAACTCACTATTGAGCAGATATTCAAATGCTGAATTTTAAATTCAACATTATCATATCGCTCTTTAAAGACAGGTTGTTATACAAACATTAAAAGTGCAATAAGTTAAAAAACAAAACAAAAACCTTGGTTTAGTATAGCTAAAATTTATATATAAAGCAGAGCACTAAGTGATGGAAAAATCTGTTCACCAGAACAGAATATCAAATAACAGCGAAGGAACATTATAAGCTCAAAGGAAGCAGCAGAAAAATCTCACAATCAGGTTGTGTTCACACAAATTTTTTAACCCCATTCTTCCCACGTTTCACAGGCCCTATCCGAAACAAAATCTATCAATACAAACTAAGACCAAGAAATTCTGAATTGATGTTCAGTAAAATGCAGTTTGGCTTACTGCCAAAGGTATTAAGAAAAGTAAGTTCGGCGTGCACGCTACAGGGCTTGAGTTAACCCAGAAAAACAAAAAACAAATCCTGCTGTGGTTACAGATAAAAAATTCACACTAAGAAAAAGAAAGATTTAGCATTTAATATAGAAACTTTCCAATACATTTTAAGGTATACAGAAAAGGCCAGTAATGAAAACAGTGATAATTAGGACAGCAGAAGCAACATGACCTAGATATACTTAGTTGTATAATATAAGAGCCTTTAGAGATTGACAGAAAAATATTCTAATTTTAAAGGTCAACTATATTACACCCTACTCGCCATTACTAATTCTATTTAAGGTTATTAGGACTTTAAAAGTGGGACTGATAAAAATGATACTTCCAGGATTCAACACAAATGCCCAAACCAAAACAAAGCAAGAAAGTTAGCTGACATTTAAAGTAGCCTCAACAAACGTGATTTTTTTCCCCTTTATCATTCACATTTTTAGTTTTCTTTTTCAGCCCTTAAAAACACTAGCTGGAATTTCTATAGCTGCGAGACAATGCATTTCTTTCTTTTCTTCTCACTTAAAACAATAAACTCTAAGTATAACACAACTCATTAACAGCATCACTTAAAACACTGTCCTGACACAACTCAGGATCTGCTTCTTGGCTCTTCAAACTGGTGGTGCTATTTTGCTGATTCAATAGATACTTGCTTTTGCTTATGATGATCTGGTCCTTGGACAAACTATTCACAATGCAGTAGCTCTAAAGAAACCTAATTTCTCAGAATCATTAACTACTTTCCCTGAATATATAAAAACATGAAAGAGGAGCTTCTAAGTTGAGCTTTCTAATACTCACAGTTTGAAATGGTTCAGAATGGTTGATAACGTGTTTGAGATCTAACTCAGTTCCCTTCTACGGAAGTAGTAGGCACCTCTGGTGAATCACAAGGATTGCCCCAGTTCAAGCTTCACTCAATCTGCTCATCAAATCTAAATCAGCTCCACCAATGAAAACAAATTTCAAGATTTGTTTCATAATAGCTATCTTACAATTAGGTTATAAGTCACACTGCCCAAGTTCTGAAGCAAAGAGAAAACAAAGTCAGGAGCTATGCTCATGGTATAAAGCTTACAATAAATGAAAAAAACAACAAACAAGAACTATATAGCTAACATCTTGGGTCCAACATTCAGCGATGCTATCACAACTGTTTTGTCAGTCTGACAGCTGAACCAATTTCTATGTTGAGAAAATACACCGGCATACTACCATTTCTCTGTAAAATATATACAAGTCTCCTATAAACTCCTCCTCACAGGAAACACTGATTTTATATTAAATTGTCTTTTTCAAAACAATTTTGCATCAAATTACAATAAATTACAAGTCACTGTTGTACACCTTAAATTGCTTAAAGAAGTATTTAGATGTTTATACAGAGAATGATAGTAATATACAAAAGCACTTCAATAAGAATTTGATGATCAATGTTTAAAGTAAAAAGTTTTTATAACCAAGCTGTACGGACATTAGGGGGCTTAGGTCTTAGCAACAGGCCACTGGATGTGTCAAAAGCTGATTGCTCACTCTTACAACTGAGACCACTGGTAGCACTGGATGTCCTGGAAGCTCCTCCTGAAAATATATAAAGAATAAGAAATGATTTGAATTATTTAAACTAAATCATCATCTAATAAACTTCTTCTCCTATCTTGAAGCCCAGAATAAAATTGTCTTCCCTATCTCACAGGTGTTTTTAAGTCTAATGTGATTCTCAACCAGGAATGTACTTCTGAATTCCCCATGGAACTTAAAAATATAATAACAAACATGCCCAAACGCTGTATTAGGGCATTTTGATTCAATAGATTTGGAGTGGGAATAAATGTTTTTAAAAGCTTCTCAAAGAATTCAAGTGGGAAAAAAATCTCTATGTATAACCATTTATACATTTATTCAACAAATAATTTACTGCTTTCAAGGCATAATACTAAGTATGAGTAATAGGAATAAGACCGTTTCTTAGTCATGAACTCTGCCAAGGAAATGATGCTTGAAGGATGAGTGAATGGAATTACTAGTCATTTGAGTGTTTAAGATTACAAGCGGTTCCAACTTTCTCTTAGGATTAGCTTCTACAGACTTATAGTTTTTTTTTTTTTTTGCAGTACGCGGGCCTCTCACTGCTGTGGCCTCTCCCGTTGCGGGGCACAGGCTCCGGATGCGCAGGCTCAGCGGCCATGGCTCACGGGCCCAGCCACTCCGCGGCATGTGGGATCTTCCCAGACCGGGGCATAAACCCGTGTCGCCTGCATCAGCAGGCGGACTCTCAACCACTGCGCCACCAGGGAAGCCCCAGACTTTATAGTTTTGAACACGTACATGAACTAACAGCACAGACTTCTGTAAGGAAAAAAGGTCTGGCCTTTCCATGCGTCACACACCCTAGCACTCAGTGGTCACTCCCACCTGCGTTCTCCGGGACACACTACCGGCCAGGCATGTAACGGATCATATATTAAGTATTAAGAGGGATTAATCTGATGACTACAGATTTGCTAATTCTTCTTTTAGTTACCAATGAGGAAGAAAAAGCACATATTAGGGCTGGAAGATACTACTAAAAATTCTTAACTGGCTAAAGAGAACGTTACAGCGACTTTAAATAGCATATCTGTTCATTTCTTCCTTAAATAAACATATTGAAAGTAAAAGTCTCTCCTCCATTATCTAAGAGATAACTGGTATTTTCAATTGTTTTTTCTCCTGGTTTCCTTCCTATGCTGTCATTATACACTGTAAATGAAACCTGAAATTAATGAAGTAACACAAATAAAACAAAGCATGCCAGTGAAAAACAACAGACAGCATTCCAGAAGTCAGCATTTTAAAACTCTATCATAAGAACCGAAGTTATATGTTTTTAAAAGGACAAAAGACACGAACAAGTACAAAATAATTTTGAGTATGCTTACTTAACGGGCTGTACTGGCCAAGAGTGGACCTCACTCGTCTGGAGGTCGGGGATGAGCTGAGATAACCCATGTTGCGGTGATAGTCTGTCAGCTGTTCTGAGCGTTTCATACCAACTGTTGGTTTCACAGCTTCAAGCCGTTTCAATAAAGCCTTCATTTAAAGACAACCCATTTAAAAGCCAACGTTAGAAAAATAGCAATAGTTTTTTAAAAAGGCGAATACTTTCTAGAACCTGAAATTCACAAAATGAAGTAGAAAAGACTTTAAGTCACTGTGAAAAAATATTTCAAATAATGTACTTTCAGGAAAATCTAAGGGTTTTCACCTATCCTATGGCTAACCAAAACCGCCATGATTTTAACAACCGACTATAGGCACATCTCTCTTCCTTGTCGGGTTACAATCTTAGAAAAGGTGCTGTAAGCTGAAATACATTAAACCTGATTTTCTCATAGAAATGACATAATGGGAGCAATAATGCTAAGAGCCCAGTGTTCAACCCTAGAAATGACTGTGAACATATCTAAGCTACTATTATAAGTTCTATCTATATATGCGCACAGAGCAGTGACTGTCAACCTGTTTACTTTCCAGTGGTGCCTCAGGGCTCCTAGGACGTTGAGGAAAGGCCAATGGGCTGGCCTCTCAGGTTTCCCACTCCTAATTTCTACCGGCCAACTATGCTTTATGTATTGTCTGTTTTATATATTGAAGATTCTGCATAAAATTGTTTGGAAAAAAAAAGTTTTTGCTCTTAAGAAGTTTGAAATCAACTACTACAGAACATAAAGCTTTTTAAAGATTGTATAAACCAACTAGCCATGGCAAGACAGTATCCAGTAGCGTGGTATGTGCAGTAATACGATTTTGTAACAGAGGCTAATGTGTAATGTCCCTAATTTTATTCATAATCCTTCCTTCACAAATCAGAAGGTGAAAGAGTTTCTTTTGTTTGATTTTCACAGGCTTCGGTGAGAAAGGAATGTTTAAGTAGACCAAATGGATGGGGGAATTGATCCATGGTTGTGTTTTATTATTTTCTTTATTGACTTAAACTTCCTCTGTAGCAAGTTGATCTTTATTTGAAAAGAGAATGCTGTCCTGCACTAAGATTCACATTATAAAGTTAGCCTCATGAGTTTAGTCATAGGACAAGTTTTCTCTGGACAATCTTTTTTCCTTCTCCCTCAACTTAGTTTTTTCTTTGTATTGTGGTATAATCCACATAAGATTTACCATTCTAACCATTTTTAAGCCTACAGTTCACCACCACCAACTGTCTCCAGAACTTGTTCTCAACTGTTATCAGCCCCCTCCCGCCCTGCTATTCTGAGGCTCCATTATCAGTGTGTTCCTGCGCGATTCCAGAGAAGCCAGAATATTGAGGGAAGAGCTATCGAGGAAAGGAGAGCAAGGGTTGTAGAATGAAAGGAGCTTGCAGACGAACGGCAGAGGCGCAGGACACAGGAAGAAGCAGCCGGACCCACCCAGAGGACTCAGCCTGCCAGCTCATCTTCCTGCATGAAACGGCCTTCTTCAGTTCTGAGCCTTCAAAAGCTAGAAAAGAGTCAACTCCTCAGTGAAGTCTTACACAGTTAGAGTAACGGTTCTCTTTGCTGAGTTCAGAGTCAGGATTTATCTGTGGTTCCACCTGACTATAAAGTCTACGGTCTTTCCATAATAACATGCTGTCTTTCTCTCTTTGTAGACAGAGAGCCTGTACAATTTAGGTGCCAAGACCTACCAACTAATATATCTCCTCCACCTGCAGTTTATAACTGAGTAAGAAACTTGCTGGGTATCACATCATCAATGTATTTTACTGGGTAGAGAACCATTCGCTGTTTTATCTGATTATCCTATTAACTACCCATTGAGCTGTGCACGGTGGAATGGACAGCACAGAAAACTTGGTATTTTCAGTTACCTACCAATTTTGTTTTCTTGCTGGTAGAAGTCTCAATGTTTTTTAGATAAACTGCTAATTCCCTAAATTTATTCATTTGGTTGTATGTATATTTTTCTTTTACAAACTTTAAGAAAATTGCAGTGCTTATTTATCAGATATAAAACATATAAAGTAATGTGATCAAAATCAATTTGGAAATAAGTTAACAATAAGGCAAAAAGTAAACCCGTTCTGTAATGCTGATATGTCACTTATCAAGTTTACATGCAGAAACCTGGGGAAATAAGAGAGCAATGATTTGGTTCAGCTATCCAAATCACACGGAACCGTGCCACGTATCTGGGTGCGATATGAACACAACAAGCTCAGCAAAAGCTAAAGGAATGATTTCAGATACAAACAGCTCTTACTTGTAGAAACAATATATTGATAAAAATATGAAGGATTACAGTAGAAACCCTAAAATCAAAAGTATATACATTTCAATCTAGTCATCAATTTACAACTCCTGAGTAAGACTTAAAAATGATAGGTCAAAATACTGTAACACTTGTAATTGAGTGATAAAAAAAATATAAGTTTTCTAGTCAGAAAGACCTGGATTTAAACCTTTGCTCTGCCACTGATTGTGTGACCTTGGTCAAACGACTTAATAGTGATATTAACAATGAAATAATACTCAAAGAGTCAGTTTAGGGTACTAAATGAGATAATGCATTTAAAATGCTCAGAACAGTGGCTGGCATATAGTAAGGACTTATTAAATATTAATTGCTATCCTTAATACTGCTTTGATTATTTTCTAGTTCTTTGACACACTCTAGCATTATCTTCATAGCTAAGTTATATATTAAATGACAGGGCAGTATTTTATATTTTTTCTTATATCCATTCCAGTTTCTTACATAGCTCATAGCAGACATTAAACAAACATCTGTTTAATGGATTGAAAAATGTAAGAATGGTTACTTATATTCCCATTTATGGTTTACAAAATCTTAGAACTGCTACTCAAATCAGATTCTAATAATGAATTCGAACAGTTTGTTCAAATATCTCTGTTCTATCTAGGAAGTATCGTTCTTTTTCGAAAGAAAATTAACCCAGCCTGAATCCTGTCTTCTGAGGTGGAAAGGTTAAAACAAATGAGTGGACAAACAGTGAGTTAATGATTTCTGCAGTTGCCGGCAGAGAAGAGTTGCTTTATTGTTTCTAAAGTGAAAAAGCAAAGACCCCGAAGGACATTAAAGAGTAACAAGTGTCCTACAGTCTGGGACAATCACGACTGTTCTACATATTTGTCTATAGCTGGAGTTGTATTCAGTTATCATTAGCTTGCTTTCGTCTATGGAAGGAGATAACAGACAATAAGCAGAGGAGGAAAACCAAAGTGAGTGAACTGTAAATTATTTCAAGACCTTGGAACAAAGGTACTGACTAATCCACAGATAATACTCATACTTGGTATGAGATTTGCTATAAAACTTCATCTTTGTGACAACATATCACTCTCTAATAGTTTTCACATCTATCTAACATTACCTCCCTAAACCAGCAGACAAAGAACAGAGGAGGGAGGAAGAATTTTATTGCTCATCTAATGTTTTTAAGACTGGTTTGAATTTTATAAATTTACACTGGGTTGGCCAAAAAGTTCGTTCGGGTTTTTCTGTAAGATGTTACAAGAGCCCGAACAAATTTTTTGGCCAACCCCATACATGCGTTACTTTTACTTTAAAAATAATATTTTAACACAGTAACTCATGAGTGGAAAGATTATGGTTTACTTTATTCAACTACTCCTCTCCCCACCCCCTTTTCACAGCTCAGGAAACTGACATACATACATTTAAGAGCATGAAATAGCCTCATTATTTTTAGGGTAAGGTGAAACTATGAAGTATCCTCACTGACCCCTTCTCCTTCCGCTAAGGTTATTCTTGCACTCTTTCATAAAAACAGAATTCATATTATGTTCAAATGAATATAAAGAGACATGGTTTAACAAGAATATTTCAAAATTCATGAATTAAAAAATTTGTTTCCTTTTGAAATAATGAAGTTCTAATATAATTGAGTCTATATGTAGCAAGCACGCCCTCTACTGGATAGAGGGCTCTCCTTTTCTACCTCTTCTGCACAGCACTACTTTGTCTCAAGTCTAACAGCCTCTGGATTACTAAGGAACTAATTTGAGAGTACTGGAACAGAACTGCTTTAGTCATCATGCCTGTTAGCCATCTGAACTGGCCTCTATCACTGGAGATGGAGCAAATGAAGGATTATAAATCATGAAAATTATAAAGTAATGGACCCTGCTTGTGCAGTACACCTGACACAAAAGTGCTGTATGAGCATGTCTGTACCCACGCATGTGTGTTTTGACTACGAACAGTTTAGCGAACAGGTTAAAAAGTATATCATCTCACCCTGAGGAACTATTAGAGCCAATGTGGCTCTAAATAAGGATTTGGTAGGTGGCTGCTTATATAATAAATACACAAAAAGTGATGGTTTACAAAAGTAACCAATTAGAAAATGTAATGAAAACTTTCATGGCAATAGCATAAAAATATACAGTTTTAAAAAAAACTATAAAACCTTACTAAGGTAGAGTATAAGAAGGCTTGAGTAAATGGAAAGACATACCATATTTCTAGATAGGAAGGTAATATTTTAAGAGTGCCAAACACTCTGCAATTAAAATGTAAAGTCAACACAATTCCAACAAAAATTTAATAAAAAAACTTTTTATAAAGAAAAAATCAGTTAGTATGAAGAATAAATGCAAAGGAATAGCCAAGAAAAAAATTTTAAAGGTATAGAATTAGTTTTATTTTGGTATAGACGGTGAAGAGTCAAGCATAAATCTGGAAGATTACTTTTCCTTACAATAACGTTAACAATATTTTATAATAAATTATGTTTATTTTCCTGTTTAGCTTTAAGCTACTTTTTCCACTTCTTATGAATTAAGCTTTTGTTTCAGAGCTGCACTGCCCAAAGCCACAAGCCATATGTAGCTACAGAGCATTTAAAATGTGGCTAGTCCGAATTGAGATGTGCTCTAAGTATAAAATATACAACAGATTTCAAAGACTTAGTACCAAAAAAAGGTAAAATATCAATTTTTTATATTGATTACATGTTAAAAAGAAATATTTTTTATTTAGTCAGTTAAAATATTATAGCACAATAATTTCACCTGTTTCTTTGACCTTTCTAACGTGGCTACTAGAAAACTTTAAATTATACATGTGGTTCACATTATATTCTACTGTCCTAGAGTATAACAAATAAGACCTTACTATGAAATGGAGAAAAATATTGCTCACATATACATATTACTAAGCATACAAAGTAAAAAGAATAAAATAGTGGTAATTTTCCACTGTTTATTAAAACAGCTGAGATGTACAACTGATATGGGGGATGATAAAAGCTGTAAACAGAAGCTGCTTAACAGTCTTCATCCTGTTCATACTAGTAAAGCCTCTAGACAGTATGGCTTCAGCTTCTCAAAAGTAAACCCAAGTTCCTCAAAAAGATAAGCACAGAATTACCATATGACCCAGCAATTCCACTCTTAGGTATGCACCCAAAGGAACTGAAAGCAGGGACCTGAACAGATACTTGTAGTCAGTGTTCCCGTGAAGCATTACTCACAGTAGCCAAAATGTGGAAACAACCCAAGTGTCCACCATCAGATGAATGGGGAATCAAAATGCGGCACATACATATATGGAATATTATTCAGCCACAAAGAGGAATGAAGTTCTGATACAGGATACAACATGGATAAACCTCAAAAACATGCTAAGGGAAATAAGCCAGACACAAAATGACAAATATTCCATTATTCCACTTATATGAAATATCTAGAATAGGCAGATTTATAGACAGAAGGTCGATTAGAGGTTACCAAGGGCTGAGGAGAAGGGAGAACGGAGTGTTATTGTTTGGTACAGAGTTTCTGTATGGAGTGATCAAAAAAGTTTTGGAAATAAGTAGTAGTGATGGTTGCCCAACATTGTGAATGTAATTAATGCCACTGAATCAATCACTTAAAAACAAAATGGCAAATTTTATGTTACATATATTTTACTACAACTTATGAATTGTACACTTTAAATGAGTATGGTATGTGAATTATATCTCAAAAAAGCTGTTAAAAAAAAAGCAACCCCAAAGCTAGGTAACCGGGACATGATTCTGCCACCTGCTAGCTGTTTAACCTTGAGGAAGTCCCTGCGCCCTACTCAGTGTCTCATTTTCTCCTCCACAACAACAGTAAGTGTGTCTTTAGGTTGCTACAAGGATTAAATGACCTAAAATTGTAAAACAGTATGCACTATACAACTGCTTGTTAAATAAACGAGACTCCAGAGCCATGTGGGAGAGTGAAAATAAGGTATAACCAGATGTTCGTGACACACACTAATTCCAAATTTTCTTAAATCATGAATGAATCTTGAAACTGCCAGAGTGACGTGCAGGAAGTTAGCACGTAGCTCACTACCCACCAACCTCACTTCAACTTGTTTTGCTGTTACCTACTTCCTGCCACATTCAGGGTGACTCTCCTAAAGGGCCCAAGAGTACTATTGTTGTAAATATACCAACCCAGCTCGCCAACTCCTGGTGCTAGTGATGGTAACAAAGAAATTCACAGGAGTTGTTACTCTTGCAAGTTCAGGTTAAGTACATAGTCAAATAGAACTGTACTGATGACGAAACATAATGAGGGTGAATTTTGCTAATTATTCTAGTAATTTTAATAATAGCTCTACCAATTATTTTAGCTCTGAATGTATGTGCTCATTAAGGGTCTAATTTTAGTTTAAGATGCTACGTGGGTTTAAAATCTTGGCTTAGCCACTTCCTTACCAGCTCCTTGTCCATGGATTAATTATTTAACCCTTTTAGGTCTCAATTATTCCATTTGTAAGATGTGGATAAAAATAAAGTACCTACCTGAAAGAACTATTGTCAGGATTCAATAAGCTAATATTTAGAAGACACTTAGAACAATGCCCAGCATTAAAGAGCTCAATAAATATCATCAATTACTATGAACTGCGTTTTATAAAGAAAATGATATGTTATGAATAAATAGTTTTTAATGTGAAGATTTTCAACAGTTTCCATATATATTCCTTAGGACATCAAAGCGTACTTATATGGTTTTTAACAATCAATGTCTTTCATACATTCAAGCAGCAGGGCAACAAATTTGACCTCTCTGAGAATGTATTTATTATTTAAAATAAATGATATTTAAATTATTTTAGCTTTCGAGGATAAAATGAAGTGAAATAGATTTAGCTCTCCAGAAGAGATATGTATCTCACCCTTGGACACCATTTCCTGTACTACTATAGTGATTCCACAGATATAGTCAAATAAATAATGGAGCTTTCAGTATTTTCATTTAATATTCCCTTAAAATATAGTTTCCTGGATAAAAAAGCATACATTGTACCTTCCAGGCTCATAGCTCATCATGTATTTCAGGCCAAATGTATCTATTCCTACTTTTATATAAGTTAGAAAATTTCACTGTGTTGGGTTTCCTGAAAGTTGGACTAACAAATCAGGACAAATGCATTTTCTTTGATGACTAAAAACATCTCAGTTACTTACCAAATTTTCTCTTTCAATCCTTTGTTGTTCCCTCTGTCTGTTGAGAGCACTATGATATAACTTAGGTGGAGGACCAGTCGATCTTCTTGGAATCGTACTTTTGCTTCCTGGTTTTTCAGCCTGTCTCGACAGTTCTTTCAAAAGCCTCTGATTTTCCCGATCAATCTGTCTCACCTCCTCTCTTGTGAAAGAGTAGTTTTTCCTAGGTGCTACTGAAGGCTGATCAAAGTGATGTTTTTGTGGTCCCTTTTTATCTAATTGCAGAAAAGCTACAGAAGTGAGCAAAAAAAGGGAAAATGGCTAAACAAAGTAGCACAGAAATATGATGGTATATGCTTTAGCTCCTATAAATGGAAACTACATTAAGTCATGAAAAGGGATGTATGAAATAATGCCGGTGACATCCAGACTACAATTGGGTAGAAAAAAATTCAGAGGCAGCTTAGAGTTTTCTGCTCGTTGGGTTCTTTGGGAATAAAATGCTAACATAAAACCATGAAAATATTTTAATGAGAAATGTTCATGGCACTGGTTGTACACTGCTGGTATAATTCATGGAAAATGCCTTTGTCACATTCGTTTTATGTTCTCCTAAGGCAGTTTAAAAGTTAGAAACCTCTGGTGGAGTGCACTGACGCAATACTTAGTTGAGATGGTTTTTATTGGTTGGAGGGTATACTTCAAAAAATAAAATGTCCTCAGCAATGCAAACAATGGCCAGAAAATGGCAAAAGCAAACCCAGAATATTCTGAAACCTTCAACTTAACCTGAAAATATTTTACTACACAAGATTTATGACCTTAATACTGGCATTAAAACAAATACTTGTATAAAAGTCAAACTTTTATTCCTGACTAAACAAAAGCCAAATAAATACATTATATAAAAGGAGTTTTTAACAAAGAAAAATATTTTCCATACTATGATTATCAAATGAAACTTTTATCAACATGCTAAATTCTTAAATTTTCATTATTATAACAATATTCAGTAAGTCACAATTATTACTAAACATTTGTCAGAAGTTTCTAAAAATATTAAGCTGGCTCAGTGTTTCGGCTTAAGTCTGTGCTAAAAATGAATACGTTATATCAGATTAACAGAATGATACATTTGTTTTGTTTTAACAATATTTTTTTAGAGTAACCATTATTTGTTTTTATTAGAGTGTAGCTTTATGTAAACTCTTTTACTTCCTTAGTATTTTATACTGTTAAAAGCACAGTGCTGTAAGGCAAAGAGGCATTTTAAACTCCGTTTAAAAATGTGACTGGTGCAAAAAAGTTAAATCCTTTGAGCAAAGTCACAAAAACTGTAAATCTGCCTCCCAAAGCTTAAACTGAACACTATCAAAGATTATAGAAACTTAAAAAAAAAATGATTAACAGTGGCTTCCTGAAAGGAAAACTTAGGAAATTAGTGGTTGGTAATTTGTTGAAAACCATACCACACTAATGACAAAACCTGAATAGGAACGCATTTAGAAAGATATGTATGGGGTTCAAGATGGCGGAGTAGAAGGATGTGCGCTCACTCCCTCTTGCGAGAGCACCGGAATCACAACTGACTGCTGAACAGTCATCGACAGGAAGACACTGGAACTCAACAAAAAAGATACCCCACATCCAAAGACAAAGGAGAAGTTGCAATGAGACAGAAGGAGGGCTGCAATCACAATCAAATCAAATCCCATAACCGCTGGGTGGGTGACTCACAAACTGGAGAACACTTATACCACAGAAGTCCACCCACTGGCATGAAGGTTCTGAGCCCCACGTCAGGCTTCCCAATCTGGGGGATCTGGCAATAGGAGGAGGAATTCCCAGAGAATCAGACATGGAAGGCTAGCGGGATTTGATTGCAGGACTTCAACAGGACTGGGGGAAACAGAGACTCCACTCTTGGAGAGCACACACAAAGTAGTGTGCACATCGGGACCCATGAGGAAGGAGCAGTGACCCCACTAGAGACTGAGCCAGACCTAACTGCTAGTGTTGGAGGGTCTCCCGCAGAGGCGGGGGGTGGCTGTGGCTCACCGTGAGGACAAGGACACTGGCAGCAGAAGTTCTGGGAAGTACTCCTTGGCGTGAGCCCTCCCAGAGTCCAACATTAGACCCACCAAAGAGCACATAGGCTCCAGTGCTGGGTCGCCTCAGGCCAAACAACCAACAGAGAGGGAACCCAGCCTCACCCATCAGCAGACAAGCAGATTAAAGTTTTACTGAGCTCTGCCCACCAGAGCAACACCCAGCTCTACCCACCACCAGTCCCTCCCATCAGGAAACTTGCACAATCCTGTTAGATAGACTCATCCACCAGAAGGCAGACAGCAGAAGCAAGAAGAACTACAATCCTGCAGCCTGTGGAACGAAAACTACTTCACAGAAAGATAGACAAGATGAAAAGGCAGAGGGCTATGTACGAGATGAAGGAACAAGAGAAAATCCCAGAAAATCAACTAAATAAAGTCACGATAGGCAACTTTCCAGAAAAAGGATTCAGAATAATGATAGTGAAGATGACCCAGGACCTCAGAAAAAGAATGGAGGCAAAGATCAAGATGCAATAAATGTTTAACAAAGACCTAGAAGAATTAAAGAACAAACACCTAGAAGAATTAAAGAACGAACAAACAGAGATGAACAATGCAATAACTGAAATGAAAAATACACTAGAAAGAATCAATAGCAGAATAACTGAGGCAGAAGAACGGATAAGTGACCTGGAAGACAGAATGGTGGAAATCACTGCTGTGGAACAGAATAGAGAAAAAACGAATTAAAAGAAATGAAGACAGCCTAAGAGACCTCTGGGACAACATTAAACGCACCAACGTTCTCACTAGAGGGGTCCCAGAGGGAGAAGAGACAGAGAAAGGACCTGAGAAAATATTTGAAGAGATTATAGTCAAAAATTTCCCTAACATGGGAAAGGAAATAGCCACCCAAGTCCAGGGAGCGCAGAGAGTCCCAGGCAGGATAAACCCAAGGAGAAACATGCCGAGACACACAGTAAGCAAACTGACAAAAATTAAAGACAAAGAAAAATTATTAAAAGCAACAAGGGAAAAATGACAAATAACATACAAGGGAATCCCCATAAGGTTAACAGCTGATTTCTCAGCAGAAACTCTACAAGCCAGAAGGGAGTGGCATGATATTGGGAGACTGGGATAGACATGTATACACTGATGTGTATAAAGTGGATGACTAATAAGAACCTGCTGTATAAAAAATATATAAAATAAAGATATATTTGTACTATATATAATTGAAGTATCTTCTTCCAAGAAATATCCATTTTGTAGAATTTAATAAGGTTTCTTGATTAATTTAGCCATTTATGAGAGGCTTTAAAATTAAATTCTAGAGGGAATTAAAAGTAAGCTATTTTCCTAATATCATTTAAAAAAAGTTTTAAAAATAAAAGAAGGCAATAGCTAAAAAATAAAATAAAACAAGAATTTCAGTCTAATTCATTTAAAAAGATACCATTCTAACTCTCCTTGATGGAGAAGTATATGTTGGATGTTATTTACTGACACCAGGTATCACTAGCATATTTTTGTAAAGTGGCTGCTGTGTGCTTCAGTACATGGCAACCTCCAATATATAATCCATTGTCTTTCCAATTAAGATCTAAAAAAAGTTAACTTGAATAAACTTTCAGGGATACAAACATATTTATATAAATATGTACATATTTAAAGTCACACATTTAAGAAATATTGCTTTTTCCTAATTTTCTTTAATGAAACAATTTTGCTCAAACTCTTTACAGTATTTCAATATGTCCACCATAGCTAGAGCCACTTCTTGACTCATCTAACTACTGGAAGTACCAGCTTAACTTGCACCTAAGATAACTGAGATACGACAGCATTTAAACATTTTATGTGTAATGTTATTAATGGAAAATTTATCCCAAGCCATATTAAGTCCTTATTCACATAATATTAGTTCTTAAAAAAAAACCATCCTGTAGGCATATTCATGATCCCTATTTAAAAAAAATCAATGATATTTGCTTTTTAAAATGATTTTTAAAGGTTTAAAAAAAATCCAACTCTTATAATTGAGAGGTGACAATTCAAGGAATAATAACTAAGTTTACTAAACTTCTTTTTCTTCTTTATGAACATCTTGTCAGATAAGAACTTCTGTGACATTCTTCCGGTCTCCTTCCTTTGCATCTCGGCAGGCCTGTGATGGCGTGGACCAACACAATATAGCCCAAGGCTCAGCAAAAACAGAGACAGACACAGGCCACCCGCCCCTTGTTGGCTGGCCCAGGGGCCCAAGCACAAGGATTCCAGCATCCTGGAAGTATCAATGGTTTATTTTACCACAATAATAAGACAGGATAGAAAGAGATGAACTAAAAAAAGGAATTGGAGGAGCTTCCCTAATGGCGCAGTGGTTAAGAATCTTCCTGCCAATGGAGGGGACATGGGTTCGAGCCCTGGTCCAGGAAGATCCCACATGCCATGGAGCAACTAAGCCTGTGCGCCACAACTACTGAGCCCGCACTCTACAGCCTGCGAGCCACAACTACTGAAGCCTGCGAGCCACAACTACTGAAGCCCGCGTGCCTAGAGCCTGTGCTCTGCAACAAGAGAAGCCACCGCAATGAGAAGCCCACGCACCACAACAAAGAGTAGCCCCTGCTCGCCACAACTAGAGAAAGCCCGCACGTAGCAACAAAGACCCAAAGCAGCCAAAAATAACTACATAAATTAATTAATTAATTTTAAAAGATGGAATTGGTCACTTTTCAAGCAAAATTTAGAGAGAATATAAGAGTCAGGACTTTTGGGATTCAAAAGTATTACTACTTCAGCTTCCTAGTCTCTCCCAGCAGAAGATTTTCAAAGTACTCGAGCTATAACCAAGGAACCACGCCCGAGGAGCCACAGCCGCACCTGGACTTGATTTAAACCCTGGATCTCCAGGTTGGAGAGATATTTGGAAAGGGGGAACATTTTTGCACTGGGGAGGAATGTAAGTCAGTGTATGGCCAGAGGCTGGACTGAAGAGGTTTTGAAACATGTCCATGTTATTTGACACTCCTCCCATTAAGAAGGAGGGTCTGTGCCCTGGGAAGGTTTATAACCATTTAAACCAATAGAACATGGAAGAAATGATGCTATGTGACTTCCGAGGCCAGGTCATAAAAGGTGATGAGGTTTGTGCCTTGTTTTCTGGAACACTGTCCTTGGAGCCCTGAGCCAGCTGCGCTGAGGCTGCGGTATGTGAAGAAGCCAGGCCACGGGGAGAGGCCACCCGTGGGTCCTCCACTCAGCAGTCCTGGTCTTCAAGTCACCCCAAGCCCAGATATCTGACGTGTGAGTGAACCAGCACTCAGATGATTCCAGACCCCCAGCTGTCAAGTCACTCCTGCCTTTGAGTCTCTCCATAACCTAAATGTTGGGGTAATTTGTTATGTAGCAACAGAAACCGATATTTCATCACTTAAAAATTTTTTTGTGTGATAGACAAACAAAATACCCATGGCCAAGAGCAGTCTACAAGCAGGTAGTTTATGCTTTTTTTTTTTTTTTGGTCTAACCCATTTCTTCCACAGTGATTATGGCTTTATCAATTCGATCATCTAGTTCTGCTTTGCTTTTATTATACATTTTAAATCAGTGGCTATTAAATCTTTTTAGTATATTTGGTCAGTTTATTAGTGTGAAACACTCTTCTTTGTCCCTTTCAGTAATTTCCACATCCTGAATTCTATTTTGTGCACTACTAAGATTGATATTTCTATTTTCTCCTTGTTACCTGTTTGGCACATCAAAGCTCATTCCTCCTATACTATTTTAAATATCTTTGCAGGTTTGATTTGATTAAAAAATTTTAAACCCCTCTGATATTATCTTCTGATAAAACCATTTACTTATATTGTTTGATCTCTTTTCTCACAATTTTATTTCTTTAAAAAATGCTTTTTTGGTTATTTCTTTTTTCCCCTTTTTTCCCCCTTTTGGAAGACTATGATAAATTTTTTTTCTCTAATTGACTACAAATGCTATATTCTAATTCCATTCTTCTAGAATAGAAGTTCTTAAACTTCTTGGTCTCAGGACCCTTTCATTACATCTAAAGATTATTGGGGACCCCAAAGAATGTTTATGTGGATTACATCAATATTTATCATGTTAGAAATTAAAAGGAAAAATATTTAAAGATATTTATTAATTCGTCTGAAAATAACAATAAACCAGTAATATGTGAACATCACATTTTTATAAAAAAGGTTAGTGAGAAGAGTAGCAGAGTTGAACACTTCTGCAAATATTTTAATGCCTGCCTTAATAGAAGACAGCTGGATTCTCATATCTGCTTCTGCACTCACTCTGTTGTGCTGTCATTGTCATGTAGCCCCTGGAAAACTCCACACGTGACAGGAGAGAGTGAAAAGCAAATCATGCCTTCGCTTTACGAGTGAAAATAGTTCTGTCCTTGCAGATCCTCTCTAAAATCGTTGAGCTTGCTCCTTTAACACTGTTTCAGGCATTAGGTTCTTCACGTGAGCATGGTGCCTCTGTTGATTTGAGCTTTTCTCAAACCTTCTGTAGTATCTGGTGGTGGGCCGAGGGTTATCTGAGATTTCCTGCCTGCCTATCTGAACCCTGTCTGCTGCAGCCTGCCAGCAAGGACAAACAACGTGCTGCCAAGGGATGTGCCAGCAGCCACTAGTCCCAGCGTGGGCATCCTCTTTCTTACCGAGGGTAACAGGGGCTGTATCTTCCCCTTGAATACCGTACTGTTTCATTTCCTCCTATGTTGCTATCAGTTTAGCAATAGGTCTGACAGGTTTCTCTGCTCATCAATGCTTCCTTATCCCGTTTCTTTCTCTTATATTAGTTTTTCTTCCCAGGATACACCCTCTAATAATGAATCTAATTATTTCCTACAGAATCTAGGTGGTAAAATCTGAAGTGGTGCATTTCTAAACCACCTCTGTTTCGCCCTCCAGATTCTTCCTAAACTGACCTCATTTTACCGTTACAAAGGATGAAAGGTACTTTAAAATCTACTCATTTCAACTTCACTGCTCTCCAAACAGGAGCCATTCATGCCATAAGCCAATGCCTAACTTTGGTTTCCTCCACTACTCCACTTTTCAATGCCCTCTCTGCCTATTCAGGGATAAACAGCCCAAGGCCAAATAACTAATTCCAATCATACCCTTTCGACATCTGTACAGCAAGGGAAGGCTGGGGATGGCAGTGGGAAGTCCCCCCAAAGTAAGATGTCTAATAATGCTAGTCTCCACTGACTTTCCCTTCTCACATTCTCACAGAACCCCAGAACCCTGTATTTAGAATGGACCTTAGCAACCTATATCAACTACCCCCATCTTACAAATGAAGAAATTGGAGCACAGAAAAGTTACTGCTTGTCTATGGTCATGTGGATGACACCCAGAAGCCTAAAAGTTGCTCTTTTTAAGTCTTTATTGAATTTGTTACAATATTGCTTCTGTTTTATTTATTTTTAAAATTAATTTATTTTTGGCTGCGGTTGGGTCTTTGTTGCTCTGTGCAAGCTTTCTCTAGTTGCAGCGAGCAGGGGCTACTCTTCGTTGCGGTGCGTGGGCCTCTCATTGCGGTGGCTTCTCTTGTGTGGAGCACGGGCTCTAGGCGCACGGGCTCAGTAGTTGTAGGACGTGGGCTCAGTAGTTGTGGCTCATAGGCTCTAGAGCCCAGGTTCACTAGTTGTGGCACACGGGCTTAGTTGCTCCGTGGCATGTGGGATCTTCCAGGACCAGGGCTCGAACCTGTGTCCCCGGAATTGGCAGGTGGATTCTTAAACACTGCACCACCAGGAAAGTCCCTATGTTTTGGTGTTTTTGGCCCCGAGGCATGTGGGATCTTAGCTCCCTGACCAGGGATCAAACCCACACCCCCTGCATTGGAAGGAGAAGTCTTAACCACTGGACCACCAGGGAAGCCCCAGCCTAAAAGGTTCTGATTCCGCTTTCAGAATTTTCTTCACCCCTCTGTGTGAGTATTCAAGTTCAACACTGTTTCATTATCCCATGGCCTATAATTGGGACACTTGATTTTATGTTCTTTTATTATTAACTTTTCTTTCACAGGTTTAATATTTTTTAGTTTGAACTCACAAACTTATTAACAAAACATTTTTAAACCAATAAATAATGTTAACACTGTTAGCTAATAGAGGCATCCCTATCTAAAGTCTCGCCCAATATTTGCTGTAATAGCTTGCAAAATATTTACCTCAGAATTCACTATCTGAACGAATGAAGTGTTTTACTGCAGATGTACTTGAGCTAGTGAGAATGTTTAAACTGAGAGGATGCAGAGCATGCTGTGTTCCTACTCAGCTGGTCTCTGATGGGATCACAGGTCCTGCTCATACTTTTTAAAATGTGTTACCATTATCACTATCATCTTCCTCTCATTAAGTGAATTTAACTTCCCAGGAAGTGGAAAAGGCTGTGAAGAAATTAGGTGAGCCAAGGAGGCCTAAAAGGCTCACAGAGTGGGGTAAATGTTGGAAGTAATAAGGCTTACTGAGATATGAGTGCAGAGGGGCATAGCTTGGCCAGGCACACATCGCATCTCACATGTCCGTGGAAACTGGACATGTGAAAACTTAATGAAAGAAATGAAGAAAACTTAATGAAAATATTCTTGGATCTGAAAAGCTTCACTGGGTAAACCGAGAATGAAAAATAATTTGAAAAATCTAAAGAAATACCTTATGCAATAGACTGGTCTAATACTAATTAGTATTTAAATACTAATTTACTATTTAAATTTACTAATTTAAATACTAATTAGTATTTAAAATACTTTACTACTATAAAGAATCTTTGGTGGTTTATTACTGACTCCAATAACAGATGTATCAACAGGCAAAACGCTGCTTTGTCCCTGTGCCTGTAGAAGCCCTGAATACCGCCTACTGGCAGGTCACTGCGATCAGGGCTCCCTACGGTGCAGCAGTATGAATAAAGCTTTCCTTTTACATTTTAGCTCAGTTTCTGGGTTAAACCAGTGTTTCAGTGTTTCAATTATATTTGGGAAACGGATAAGGGATTTGGGGTGGATTATCATTTTTCCAACTTAAAACTTAAAAATATATAGGCCTTCTGTATCTAAAAAGTTTCAGAAATGGATTAGCTAAGAGTTGTGAGGATACACCTTAATTATTTTCAATGGAACCAGGTAGTTTTTTTAATGTCTTGATACTCAGACTAGGGTCCTTGAATCAGCAGCATTGGTATCACCATCGGGCTGGCTAGAAATGTAGCTCCTTGGATTCTACTCTAGATTAACTGAACCTGAATCTGCATTTTAACAGGATCCCCAAGTGATTTGTATGTATGTTGAAGTTTGAGAAGCTCTGGCCTAGTGGATAAAGCTGGCTGCCCAATTAGCATATATTCCTACTGTTGGGGTTCTGGGCAGGTCACCCCCAAATATGCCAAAGTGCCATATTGATGATTTTGAATTAAAGTTACTTAAGAGAAAGCTGGTGCAAGAATGACACTTTGACCCTCCTGTCTCCCTGAAAACAAGAACTGAATCTCTCAATGTGAAAGGTGCCCTCCCTGTACCAGGAGGGAGAGAGCCAACCTTATCACCAGTGATAGGGAACTGGGGACCAAGAAGGCTGCATAAACAAGCCTTGTTCTTCTTTGCTGATTTACTACTCCAAGCCCAATCCCTGTTAAGATTCTTCACTAATTAAAAACCCAAACCTAAGTTTCTTTGTCCTGTCAATTCCTCACAAAATTTATTGTTTGTCTATAAAGTATGAAAGCTGCCTGCCTTGGTTACTTCTTAGCTCCTATTTCTCTGAGACCTCCGTAAGTACGATTTAAATTTGTTTTTTTCTCCTGTTAATGTTTTGTCTCAATTTAATTTTTAGGCCAACCAAAAGAACTCAAGAAGGAGAAGGGGAAAATTTTCTCCTCCCTGACACTACTTTCCCCTCCTTCTTACTTATTAACACATCCTGATTTATTCTTTTTATTTTTTTTTAAGACAGCTAGCTCCTCCCCATGAAGCTATGTCCTTAAGAGGAAGTTGACCTCCCTCTCCGGACTCCCAACCCTGACTCCAGAGTGAGTTTACTGGCCTGGAATAATCCCATTCCCCTTGCCAGTCACTGTTTCAGGAATGGGAGTGTAACTCAGTTCTGAGCAATGAGACATAAGTGGAAGTCAGTTCAAGGTTCCTCCACTCTAAGAGAGCCAGACGTAGAGGCAGCTTCCATTTCTCTGGACACTGTCATGTCTGCATGTGGATACTAAAAGTTGCTACAGACATCTCTTGGTAGCCTAAGGAGGAAGCCAACACCAGGGCTGGGGGAATACAGTGACAGAACCTGGGTCCCTGAGGACATTTTTAAGCCACTGAGTCAGTCAACCCTCAAGCTGGTCTATCTCTGGACTTTTTGTTATGTGAGAAACATTGTTTCATTAGGAATTTCTGTTTCTTACATCCAAAATCACCCTAAATAATACAAAGAGATAATCATTGATGGTACTGAACAAAAGGCTCAGATATCACAGACTATTTTCCATTAGATGGTTTTTTTAAAAACCTGACAATTCCAAAAGGGTCAAATGTTTTCTCCCTAAAGCAAGATTTTTATTGGCTGTGTCCTCTCTCATTCCTAGAATGGAGTGATGCTTATAATTTGTGGAATCAAACAGTACATATAAGAATAAAAAAATGGTACAGTGAGCCCTTAAAATGAACCTACAAGTCATATTATACATTTCATTTATCTTCTGTAACGTTTATTTTCAATATACTTACTTTACTAATCTAAGAAAATTTTGTAAGATACTTTATAATGCCAAACGTTTGGCTGCTACTTTTAAACACATATAAATCACAGTAGAAATTAAGAACAATGTAGCAATAGACATTTGACACAGAAGAAAAAGCAAATATATTAAGATGCATATTATTAATACAAAACATTAGGAGCAGCCTGCATTATCACATCAGATAGATTTTTATGGTTTAATTTCTTTTTTAATTTTTATTTATTTATTTTTTTGCAGCACGTGGGCCTCTCACTGTTGTGGCCTCTCCCGTCGCGGAGCACAGGCTCCGGACGCGCAGGCTCAGCGGCCATGGCTCACGGGCCCAGCTGCTCCGCGGCATGTGGGATCTTCCTGGACCGGGGCACGAACCCGTGTCCCCTGCATCAACAGGTGGACTCTCAATCACTGCGCCACCAGGGAAGCCCCTTTATGGTTTAATTTCAACTACCTTTCAATTTTTTGCATTACAAATATGATTCTAAGAAACCTGTCACTTCAAGAAAAACAACTGACAGTATCTGTTGGCAATCATAAAATCTGAGCATTTTAGCAAAAATTAGAATTTTTGATAAACCTGAGTTTGATAGCTTCCCAAGAGCTTTCTAGTGAGATTGGCAGTGATATTAACAACTGTGATTTCTGTATGGTGTACTATGAAATATGTCAACATTTACATGCTCAGTGAACCAACATTTTCCAAATAACCTGTATATCATGTTACAAAACCATGCAAGGGCAAACAATACGTTCAAAATGTAAGACGGAGCAATAAATTCTAATGTAATGGACTACAAATTAACATCAGTTTCAAATTGTACATTGCAACTAACATTTAAGAAACTACTACTTGTGGAGTCTTGGTGTGGTATCAAAAAAAAATCTAAAATTAACGGAAAAGGCTATTAAAATGCTCCATTTCCAGTTATATATCCTTGTAAAGCCAGATTTTCTTCATATACTTCAACCAAAACAATGTATCACAATAGCTGTATGCAGAGGCTGACATGAGAATCCAGCTATTGCCAGGCATTAGAAACTAGCAAAAATCACTAACTTTTCTGGAACTAGAGTTATGTTGTATAGGACATGTTACTTATATTAATACATAATGGGTTTACTATTACTTTTTTTTTTTTTTTTTTTTTTGCAGTACGCGGGCCTCTCACTGTTGCGGCCTCTTCCGTTGCGGAGCACAGGCTCCGTACGCGCAGGCTCAGCGGCCATGGCTCATGGGCCCAGCCGCTCCGCGGCATGTGGGATCCTCCCGAACCGGGGCACAAACCCGTGTCGCCTGCATCGGCAGGCGGACTCTCAACCACTGCGCCACCAGGCAAGCCCCCACTATTACTATTCTTAAATGAAGTAATAAATATGTTTTAAACTTCTGATTTAATTTCTAATATGGTAAATATTTATGTAGATATAACCCACTAAACAAAAGCTTCCTGGGGTCCTCAATAATTTCTAAAAGAGTGCTTTTAGTCTTAAGGTCAAAAAGTTTGAAAACTGTTATGCTAGAGCACTGGGACTGATGCTGGAGATCCGGAAGAGATGAAGACAGAGGCAGCCCTCAACCTGACGAATTATCAACCCGATTTGTCATACACCTGATCTTAAAGACTGCAAAGTGGCCATTACAATTTTTTTTTTAAATGAAAATTGTTACATGAATGGCTTGATAAAAAATTAGAGATATTGGGGCTTCCCTGGTGGTGCAGTGGTTGAGGGTCCGCCTGCCGATGCAGGGGACACGGGTTTGTGCCCTGGTCCGGGAAGATCCCACATGCCGCGGAGCGGCTGGGCCCGTGAGCCATGGCTGCTGAGCCTGCGCGTCCCGAGCCTGTGCTCCGCGACGGGAGAGGCCACAACAGTGAGAGGCCCGCGTACCGCAAAAAATAAATAAATACTGTCTATTATGTGCCAATACTTGCTAGATTTGGGGATTCCATCAAGAAATATGCTGCCCTCATGCTGCTTACACTGATTCCAGAGTCTCATGGAAGGAAATATGTTTTTGTGACAGAGAGGCAGGGGTGGGGTACGCAGCTTCTACACAGAATGTTCAGAAAGAGTATCCCTGAGAAGGTGACATAGAAACTGAGACCCTAGAAACAGACTGAAATAGCCTCTACAAAGAGAAAGGCCAACGGCAAGTGCAAAATGCCTCATGAATGCAAAGTATTCTAAGAACAGTAAGGAAGGAGTGTGACTGGACCAAGAGGTAATGAGAGAGAGAGAGGAAAGGAGATGTAGGCAAGTATCCATATGACAGACAGCAATGAATCATTCATCACTCTTAACTGCATATTAGACCAAGTGCATCAGAATCTCATGGCAGAGCCTAGGCATCAGTATTTAAGTTTGTTTTGATAATTTAACAGTTCTCCAGGTGATGCTAATATACTGCCTCGGGTGAAAATCACTGATGTAAAGTCTGTTAGCCTATGATGAGGAATCTGGATTTAAACTAAGAGTAAGCCCACTGAAGAGTTAAGAAGAAAACTAGTAGGATTGATTTATTTTTTAAAAGATCACTCTTGGTTGTTAGGGGGAGAAGGAGAGGGGCAAGAATAGAAAACTCAATCCTGAAAGTTTTAAGAGACTGAATGAGCATTTATCAGGAAAGATATATTGAGTAGAGTCTTAATCACTAGATGGTAATAGCCGATGCCAAGAATCTGATTTTTCAGACACACTAAACAATCAATAGGTACGATCAGAACAAAGAAAACCTATAAAAGAAGGAACATTCACAAGTGTAAACTGCTCCAAAATACACTTTATCAATCTATGCGACTCATTTGACTAAATAGGGGATTTATTTATGCCCTTACATTGCCACCATATGTAAATTATGTAGCTGAAGATTTATTCTTTCAAATAACATTTCAAACAAACGAAGACAGTGAGTCCTATTTACAACTTAAAAATTTTATCTCCAACTGCCCTAAAACCTAACCAGCAAGCTCAGTATTTTTACAGTTTTATATTAACTAGTCAAAGATAAAGTTCAAAGTTGTTTTTATTTCCCCTGGAATATACTGTTCCTTTCAAACTAAATAATGGGTAATAATAAATTGAGACAAATACAGCAATCAGGATTATCCTAATTCTAAAATACTTCTATCTTAAAGCAACTACAACTTGAATTATGCTATTTTATCAACTTGGTAATTATTTTCAAGTAATGCTCTTTAGCCTTTAATTTAAAATCTGAAGAGTCTCCTACAGTTTAAGTTCTCTAATTTGCCAGCATTCTTGCCACTTTCCCTGAAACAGGTCAGGTTATTTTAACCTTAGTGCTGCTGCCTTTCTCAAAGAAGAAAGTGAAATGTATCTTATGCCTGTGTCTCTACCAAAGGTGGGAAAACATCTGGCTCCCCTTCTCTTGTTTATTTTATCCATCTGGTCTCTCCAGGCATTTTGAGTTTGTAAGGCACTAAACAGAATCAGTATGAAGTAGTTTCTAGTCCTAGCTGAGTAGCTTTGCAGTAATATAAACAATGATATTCCAGACATTTTTAAATGGAATATTTGGTAAAGCTATGATAGTATCAATGATCCCAAACAATAAAACGTACCTACTAGAAAAATCAAGGCAAATTCATATTATTTAATATTTAAGCTCAATATAATATTAAGTTTAATATTTAAATTAATACAGTTTTTAAAATTACCTTTTAAAAGATGATTCAGGTCCATTGTGTCATGTAAGACTTTTCCCTTGTATCTGTGGTCTAAACTGGAATCCGACACTGCCGACACTGAGGCAAGACTGGGCTCATGTTTTTCCTTCCCTTTTTTGTCTGATTTCAAAGACTTTGAATTATTTTTAAAATCCTCAACATTTTCATATACTTCTTGACTCACGTTCTCTTGCCTTTTAACTTTCATTTTTTGATCGTTTGATGCAGCCAGTTCAAAAGACTGAACAGGGCTGATGTCCGGAGTCGATAAAGGAGTGACATCTGTCACAGTATCTTCAGATTCCTCGGTGTAGTCACCGACTTTTGGCTTAGTACCCGAAGTTTGTGCTCCTGTTGATTTTTCTCCCAGTTTACATTTCTGTTTTGGTGGCAAGTGGGTTACACCAGAGAGACGCTTCTTTAATGATGGAGATGAATCAGATAAACAGACATCAGACCCGGTATTTGAACAGTCTGTATCAGAACTTGAAGACGAGGAGGACAGAGAGGAAGAGGAATTACTTCTGGAATCCTTTTTACTTACGCTTTTCTTGAAGTTATTAGATGGTTTAGCTGACTTTGACCTGACATGGTGCTTTTTCTCATCATCACTGCTTTCCTCTCCATCTGTATAGTAATCACGTTCACCTTCTTTTACAATTTTGGGAATGCTACTTGGGATGGGCAAGTGTATTTTATGTTCTACTGTAGCATCACACAATTTTGATCGTGAAGAAGTGGTCAAGGACAAAGAATTCCTAGTTTGTATATTATCATTTTCTATGGGGTGTTCTTCTGGAGAAATTTTCTCATTTCTTTCAGTTCCCTTCTCAGTAAGATCACTTTTCCTTCTCTGTATTCCAAATTTCAAGTTTACATTTTCCGTATCTTTATCTATTCTCTCTTCAGCGTCATCATTTTGCTTGTCAAAAACTGAGTTACTTTCACATTTCTTTGCTTCTTCAAAGTCACTGTCAAAGAAAGAATGGTCCACTTCACCTTCTGATATATCTCCAAACTGATCCATGACGGCAAACATATATCTGAAAAGAGGGAAAGTGTAACCATCAGACAAAAGAGTAATTTCCAAATACTTTTCATTTTTATACAGTAATTGCAAATTTTCCAAAACTGAGAAGTTTGGGTAACAGATAAAGAGAAACATGAAAAAAACAAAAAAAAAACACCACCAAAACCCAATAACTCGGACTTCCCTGGTGGCACAGTGGTTAAGAATCCACCTGCCAATGCAGGGGACACGGGTTCGAGCCCTGGTCCAGGAAGATCCCACATGCCGCGGAGCAACTAAGCCCGTGCGCCACAACTACTGAGCCTGCGCTCTAGAGACCGTGAGCCACAACTACTGAAGCCCGCTTGCCACAAGTACTGAGCCTGCACTCTAGAGCCCGCAAGCCACAACTACTGAAGCCCGCGCGCCTAGAGCCCGTGCTCCGCAACAAGAGAAGCCACAGCATTGAGAAGCCTGCACACCACAATGAAGACTAGCCCCCATTCGCTGCAACTAGAGAAAGCCCATGTGCAGCAATGAAGACCCAACGCAGCCAAAAATAAATAAATTTAAAAAAACACCAATAACTCAGTGAAATGATAATGGGGCTACAGGGATAATATCAAGTAGCACCAATGATCTGAACAGTAAGTCAGTCTAACAGTTTGGTTCACAAGAAAATAATAAGAGATCGTCAGGCATATCACAAACATGGATACCTAGACTGGCCTCCAAGAAAAACCTGAATGCTATAAATTAAGTACAATTAGAGTTTAGAATAAGAAAGGATGGTGTTAAAACCTCTTCAGATCAGCCTAGCCAGCCCAAACACACATCATTCTGGTAGAAATAGTTCAATGGGGATTAACAAACTTCCCTATTTCAGAACTTGTCTTTGTCCTATTCTGCTCCTTCACTGCCCTCACTGGGGGAGCAGCAGGAGATAAATCCTATTAAAAGTAAAAGCTCCCTCTGTCCCTTCTTAAAGAGGAACAAAACCTCTAAGACACATGTATACACAGTACAGGGAGCTTGGAGGAAAACCTTCCGAATATTTAATCACATACTGTTACATAACCACAATAAAAAGGGGAAAGTATGCATGTCTCATTGTGCTAAAGGGAGTCCAGCATAAGAGAGATTTAGTATCTACTGAGATAGTAGACAGGCTTCTAAAATGGAAAAATTAAGGCATATTATTTAGACACATGGAGTTAAATATTAGAAATGGATTAAAAAGTTCAAAGCAATTGCTGCTAACGTGGTGCCGGGACCACTATTTTGGCTATAAATCTTAAACTATTAGTTGACCTGTAAATTTATATGTGTACTACTAAGGTAAAAAATCAAAATTGATTTTAAAGTATTTTCATACTTCATGCAATTGGGATTAAACTGGAAATGTCAGTATAAAGTCATATTTTTCTTTCTCTCTTATTACAGGGGTCTACGCAGCAGTGTCACAGTATCTGTCACTAATAATCTAGAATTCAGAGTTTGACCTCTCTAATACTATTCTCCACTAAAACCGCCCCCCAAAACCAAGATCCTTTGGAAGGCAGCTGATTCCATTTCTGGAGGTAAAGACAAACAATAAACCCAGAGTAGTGGTAATAAAACAAAGGATTCAGTTTAAAGGGGCTTCCACTGTCCAAGCTGGACAATCCTGCACTGAAGAACAAAAAAACACAAAATACACTTAAAAATAAAAAAGTAATTCTGTGGAAAGCCATTAGTTGATAATGATATTCAAAAGAGGCAAATAACATGAGCTATGTCAAGGGAAAGGTATATACAAAATTCCAATAATAATAATATGTAGCCAACAATCCAATTATGGGTTCACTATATTCAAATCATGATTAATTCCGTTACACCACATCAAACAATAAAAGACTACGTAATCTGTATCCTAAATCAGCCATGATACTCTGCAGCCTTTGTTTAAGTGACCCTGCAATCTATAAAAACAAGTAGGTAGAGACATGATTTAAAAAGCAACCAAACTTACACTGTTAACACTAATGTGACAGACTGATAGGTTAAGGTTTCTGCTGTTAAAGTTTTGAAAAACTTAAGAGATTCTGATATATTAAACTTCCAAAAATTTAACTGTAATCAACTTTTAAACACTTAAGGGCATCTGATTAAATCAGTAAGTTTAGACTTAGGTTTATAAAAAACATCTAAGTACTTAGGTTTCCTTTGTGAGATCTATAAGTGTGTCTTGTTAGCTGTTTGAGGTACTTAAGAAAATCAAATATACTAAAATTGTAATCGTGCCATTAATTAAGCAGGTTTGCAAATGGTATACAGTATTCAGGAAAATTTAAGCTAAATGAAGATAAATTAAGAGAGGATTAAGTACAAGTGAGTTTTAAAATTCTAACACATTATTATATTTAAACTGAAATAAGATGTAAGTAGATTTTAAAGATTTCAGAGAAATTAGACTAAAACTTATAATATTTATTATATTTAATAAATATTAAATACAAGAAATATTATTTCCCGCAGCATGGATTAATGCCCTCTTTATGTTTTAAAATTCAAATCAACAGAAGGAAGCCTCCCCCCCAAAGGTTTTACATATGTTAAAAAAAAGAAAAATTCAAACAAGTAAATTTTAAAGATGTAATTGGCTTTATTGAACAATTCATGAATCAGGCAGCGTCCCATCCAGAGAGTAGAGGGGAGCTCCAAAGGGCTACAGAAAGGGAAAGGTTTTTAAAGGCAAGACAAGGAACTCATATATAAAAAAGACTATTTCAGGCTTAGGTAACCTACCCATGGGGGACGAAAGGGGTCTGTGTGGCAGTTTACCTCATCTCCCTTTGGGGGATGGACAGGGCCCTGTGACAGATTACCTACCTCACTGGTGCTGACCAGAACATTTCTGACTGACCAGTTAAGGCTACATTTCTGGGGGAGGTTGAAGCTTCAAGTAGGTTAGGTATGAAGCCCCAGTTTGGTGGGGCGGCCCAGCAGACGTGACTCCATCTGGAGCCTGTAGTTTTCTTTTTAACAACTCCCCCGTTTTGATCAGACTCAGCTTAAATGAGAGATGTGATTAAAATCTAAGGCATTAGCACCACGCTCAGCTACTGCTCTGAAGTTCTCAAAGTTTGTTGTTCCTTTGTGTGGCATCCAGAGGTTATGATGCTTTTGCTTAATCCATGTGATATTCACAGGTCACAGCTTCAGGCTCAATCTTTAAGTCAGTCATTTTCTTCTTTACTTTTCTGACGTTCAGTCTTAGGGAGATCATTTCCTTGATGGTTAGTGGCTGTGACTGTGCATTACAGCATTTCTTTCAATACAGAAAAAAACTTGAATATAGGAATATTATGAATCCATTAAAATAACTATTTAAATCAGGGGTCAGCAAACTACTGTGCCTCGGCTAAATGCAGCCCACCATTTGTTTCGTAAATAATGTTTTATTGGGATACAGCCCCACTCACAGGTTTAGGAACTGTCTCTGACAGCTTTCCCACTACACCTGCAGAGTTAAGTAGCTGTGACCAATACCATAGGGCCCACAAAGCCTAAAATATTTACCAACTGATCCCTTTAATGAAAAATTTTGTGGACACCTGATTTAGGTGCTATTATCAGCATGAAAAATGCATAATACAAAAATTGTTATCCATCTTGGGTTAATAATACAATTTAGACATTTAAACAAAAACTAGGGGAAAAAAGAACAAAAAGGAAGAGTTGAAAAATCAACAATCCCGCTGCCTTTTTAATATTTCCATTACTGTTATTGTAATAGTGTTCATGCAATAAACTAAGCAAGTAAGTGATGACAGGGAGTCTGCACAGTGAAAGAGAACAAATTGAGCCAGACACTCAGGCTCAAAACTTGGTTCTGATGCTTCCCAGTTGTGTGTTCCTGGGCACAAGTACAAGGATGTTCATCACAGCCCTGTCTGTAACAGCACTGACTTAGAAAAAACTCAATGTCTAGTAAGAGGAAAATGGATAAGCAAAATGTTGTATATGATATATTATATATCAGTCAAAAAGGATAAACTGAGATCTACAAAAATTATGTTTACCAAGAGAAAAGAATTAAATGAATGACAATACAATTATGAAAAACAACACACACACACAAAACAAAACTAAATTCTCAAGGGCACAAACATATAAATAAAATTCTACAGCATGGGCTGGGAGGACGTACACTAAACATCTAAGAGTATGAGCCTATAAGCGGAGGGAGGAATGAGGCTGGGAAAGTGGACAAAGGAGAAAAGTTAAGAACCTGGGCAGAGGCCTGTGATTACAGGTCATCACAGACCTAAAGAGTACGACTGATCGTTATCAATCCAATTCTGCCCACCTGAGTTCAAAAAGAAAAACAACAAATCAAATCAGCTGCTGAATGATGGGCAGCTCTTATTAACACTGTCATTAAATTCTCCCCAAAGTCAGCCTTTTTTGTAAGATAATTCACCCTTTAATCCAAAATGTCAAGGGCTGGAACAAAAGAGCTGTGGTTACTGTTTTTCCCATGGTTAAGACTGCCTTTAGGACTCAAGAAATTTTTTTACAAGTTTCTTAAAATTTTAAAAGCAAATGGTTTCATAGCACAGCCCAGAGCACAAATTTTCCTAGCCAGTTTAAAAAACAAATCTTTTAAAAAGCTAATCATCCAAATCATTCCAACTTCCATCCCTCTGCAAAACTTGTTTACATTTCTATGGAAATAAAATTACTAACATAACTAAGTCTCACTTGTACTAGTGCTGTTATTCTACTACTACTAATAGCCGGAAGTATTGAGTATTACATGTTAGCATCATTCTAAGTGCATGACAAGTATTAACTCATTGAATCTCTACAATAACTGTAAGAGATTTCATCACTCCCATTTGGCAGAGAGGAAGCTGAAGCAGACCAAGAACTTGCCCGAAGCCATAAAGCTAAGAAGCGGCACAGCCAAGATTCTAAAGCAGGCTGCCTTGAGGATCGTGCTACTAACCACTGTGCTACTCTGCTTCAAAGTATGGTCCTTCCAAAAGGCTAGGAACTGAGACTTCCTTTTTTGAACTTTAAAACACATTGTTGTGATATCTATTATTTATTTGATGGTAAACAGTGGGCAAGATAAGAAGACCCTCCCCTCACAGGGATTTTTAAGGGAAATGGGACTTGTTTAGCAATAGAGCTTTAGAAACAGTTCTTTGCAAAAAAGGGTGGTCTGTACAGTTAAAATTAGATACATATGTCAGTGTTTGCCACACATTTTACTAGATATATTTGCTGTGTAGCAGTTTTCCTCTAACAAAGTAATCTGGAACAAATTTCATTGCCATTGCAAATTAAATAAACCAACCATTAGGTAAACTGTTAACCTAGGTAATAAGAATTCAGAACTTTGAATCAACTTGTGACTCTCTATCCCAAGCTGAGCTTGGGACCCAACCCCCTTTCCAAAGAGAGTAATGAATTCCAAAGGTATTTCTGGCAAGGAGAGTGACATTTCTGGAAGTCATTAAACCTGGAGTAGCAACATACAGTGTAGGACAACTTGCATTACATTCTGCTTGGTCAAACCACTGGGTTAGCCAAAAAGCTCGTTCAGGTTTTTCCGCAACATCTTTTTGAATGAAGCACTTAGCCCTGGGTGCTCTGGTGAAGAGTCTAGAACTGAAGTTATGATTAATTGGTTATCAGACCAAGGGCTCATAGGAATAAAAGAAATGACTAAGAGAAAGGGTGTGTTCAGATACTTGAAGGACTGTGATATGAAACAGACTTGAGAGCTATTATTTGTAGCTCCAGAGGTAGAACTTGCATCAACAGATGGAGTGCATATGAAAGCTGTTCTGAGTTTAACATTAGAATTGCTGAAAAATGGAATGGGCTGCCTTCTAAAATTAGGAGCCGTAAGTCACTAGATAATGTTGGAGCAAAGACTGGATGGCCATTTGCTGGGACGCTGCAGAGGGAATTTATAAATTTGGAGGCTATGACCTTTCCCAACCCTAAAATGAACTAGGTCTAAATCCCAAAGTCTAACCGTAAGCCAAATGATTACAGATCCTTCTTTGAAATCCCTGTTTCTCAAAGCTGTTTCCCGCCTTTCCTGTCTTACGAGACTGGGAACTCCTGGTATCTTGCTCATCTTTATATCCTAGTGCCTAAAGTAGGACCTGACAAATACTAGACATTCAAAGCATGTTTATCTGATGAAGGAGTTTGGAGTTAGGAGATTTAAGGCTGGGCCCTAGTTCTGCTCTTTGCTAGCCAGTTATGTAAGCACAACAATTACCTCTTTCACCTGAGCTAGTTTCCTACAGCTGTCCCTCATTCCCCATCCCTCACACACACCGGAATCAACTATCCCCTTATCTGCATTTATAAGGTTCCTGTAGTCCCCAGCAGACGTAAGCATCTGTCTCCCTAAGTGGTCACAGTTCACGAGAGGGGTGCATAGCCCATTGCCTGGGAGACTTTTCAGGTTTAAGTTCAGGTTCATAACATCCAACAGACCGGTTATTGTAAGGACTTAAACATTCAGGTGATTTAATTAACGGAAAAATTATCCAACTGTCCCACTAAGCAATCCTTTTGATAACATTCACTTCAAAGTTAGTGAGATTCAAATCAAATGACAGTTCATCAGGCTGCAATAACCCTGCTCGTGCTCAATGAGGACAAGTACTTGCCAAAGGTGCCCAGGAATCACTTGGACACACAATTTGTACAGCCCCTGCAGAACCAGCAATAGAAATACTGATGCTTTCACGTTCCATCAGGAAAACACACAAATAGGAATCCGGCATTTTTAACTGCCATTTTGATACTATGACAGTACATTTCTGTAGTTTTGACATATGATTTGGTCCAAAGAAGGTAACCGATTGGGTACACGAAAATGCCGGGCCAAAGTAAACACCTGTATTCCAGGAACTCTGGCTCCTTACACGAACCCCTCCTGATCCCGCTAGGTAGCGGATAATAACTGACATCCCCCTCCCGCCTCAGGGGTCAGGGTCAAGTCCCCGGAGGTGGGCGGCGGTGCCCTGAGCCGGGATCCCGGTCGCGACCACGTCTTAAATTCACGGCCGACCCCGACCCCCAAGCCACCCGCGAACGCGCCCCCGGGCAGGCCGGGCCGTCCCACCGCGGCCGGCTGGGGTTGCGGGCCCCGTGGTCCCGCCGGCCCGGACGCCTCCGCGTTGGTTACACCCGCCGTCCGAGGGTCTGCCCGTGCAGCAGAGGAGACGGGGCGCAGGGCTGGGGGCCCGGCCGGCCCGCCTTCTTAACCTCCCGCGCCGGCTTCCGCATACCGACCCTGCGTGCTCGCCGAGGCCTGGGCTCCGGAGAGGAAAAAGGATCCTGAACGGGGGGCGGGGGCTCTACGAGAGGAGGAAGGGTCGCCCGCGCGCCGCTCACCTGGGAACCGCGACCACCTCAGCAGCCCAGCGCCGCCCGCGGCGTTCCGGCCTCGCGCACGCGCACGCGCTCCCGCAGCCCCTCCACGCGGCCCCGGCAGCGGCTCGAGCTTCCGGAGGCGGAGAGAGCGGAACTGGAAAAGAGGTCGCAAGGGGACGCGGCGAGTCCCGTGGGAACGGGGTGGTGCCAGAGGCCCCGCGCGGCGCCGCTCCTCGCGGCGGGCGTCACAGAGCGCGGCGGGCCGACCCCGCTCCGGCCGGCGGGGGGCCCGAGGCCTGCCCGACGACCCTCCTCTCGAATGGCAAGGGACGCGGGAAGAGAGTGATCTCCGCGCCCTCGGCTGCCCGGTGCCCCGCCAGGGTGTTACTGCTGCTGCCTCTCGGCTGTTAACCGCAGTGCGGGTGGACCTAGTTGTTGCAGTGGCTGATGTCATGGGGAAAGCTGCTTTAATTATCTTGTACCCGAACAGCAGCAATGATAATAAATACGAATGCGGCTGTGTCTGTGATTATTTCTATCAGAAAAGTTCAGTTCAAAGAATTAGTTAGCTTTATGGGCCAGGGGCTGGTAACACATTAGAAAGTCCTCTGACTACTCGTAAATGAGATGGGTAGTTAAAACAATTTAGGAGGGGCTCCCCTGGTGGCGCCGTAGTTGAGAATCTGCCTGCCAACGCAGGGGACACGGGTTCGAGCCCTGGTCTGGGAAGATCCCACATGCCGCGGAGCAACTAGGCCCGTGAGACACAGCTGCTGAGCCTGCGCGTTTAGAGCCTGTGCTCCGCAAGAGGCCCGCGCACTGTGATGAAGAGTGGCCCCCGGTCTCTGCAACTAGAGAAATCCCTGGCACGGAAACGAAGACCCAACACAGCCAAAAATAAATTAATCAATTAAAAAAACCCAACAACAATCTAAGAAAGATGATTTCTGTCCAATGTATTGAAAGCAGCAATTTTTCGCTTTTGAACTCGCAGGCACATAGTAGATACGGTAGAACAATGGTGCCCCACAGATGCCCACCTCCTATTCCCAAACTTGTGAATATGATACTTTACATGGCAAAAGGGACTTTGTGATTAAGGATCTTCAGATGGGAAAATCAACCTAGGTTATCCCAGGTGAGCTCAATGTAATCATAAGGGTCCTTATAAGAGGGGAGGCAAGAAATTCGGGGTCAGTAATAAAAGACATGGCACTAGAAGCAAGAGGTTGTAATACACAGCATGGTGACTAGTTAATACCCTCTTGTATATTTGATAGTAGCTGAAAGAATAGATCTTAAAAGTTTTCATCCTAAGGAAAAGAAATTTGTATATATGTGAGGTAATCAATGTTAACAAGACTTGCAGTGATCATTTCGTAATATGTACATAAATCATTTTGTTGTACACCTTAATGTTATATGTCAATTATACCTCAATAAAACTGGGTTAAAAATTTTTTGTTTTAAAAAAGAAGCAGCAAGAGGTTGGAGTAAGGGGCCGTGAGCCAAGAGTTGAAGGCACATCTGGAAGCTGACAAAAGGAAGAAAGGGGATTCTCCCCTTGAAGCCTCCAGAAGAAATGCAGCCCAGCCCATACCTTGATTTTAGATTTTGACCTCCAGAAAGGTAAGAGAATAAATTTGTGTTGTTTTAAACCACTAAGTTTGTAGTAATTTGTTACGGCAGCAACAGGAAATTAATACAATAGGTACCCAATATTTTTTACATGAAAGTATAGGGAAAGGAACTGGTTAGCCATATCCTAGGGAGTCTCATTAAGGAATTGGCTCTATTTCTGTTCTTCATTATGCATTTTGTACTTATTGGTCGTAACTACCAACAAGCACAGAGAATCATTTCTCTGTCGTTTTAGGAGGCTAAAAGGAAGGATTTCACTTAATTTTGCTTGAAAGAACTATGCTGACACCATTTTCCAGGGATGGTTGTCCACCCTGTGGTCAGAAGTTTATTATACAAAGGAGTTGAATAGCCATTTCTCCAAAGAAGATGGCCAATAAGCGCATGGAAAGGTGTTCAATAGCATTAATCATTAGGGAAATGCAAATTAAAACCATGAGATATCACCTCACACACATTGGGATGGCTATTAAAACAAAACAAAACAAACAGAAAATAACAAGGGTTGGCAAAGATGGGGAGAGATAGGAACCCTTGTGCATTGCTCCTGGGAATTTAAAATGGTGTTGCTGCTGTGGAAAACTATGGCAGTTCCTCAAAAAATTGAACACAGAATTACCATCTGACCTAGCAATTTCACTTCTGGATGTATACCCAGAAGAATTGAAAGCAGAGTCTCAAACAGATATTTATACACCCATATTCAGAGCAGCATTATTCACAATAATGCTTCCAAAGGATGGAAGCAACCCAAATGTCCATCAACAGATGACTGGATAAACAAATGTCCATCAACAGATGACTGGATAAATGTGGTATATACAAGTAATGAAATATTCAGCCATAAAAAGTAACGAAATTCTGACACATGCTACAACATGGATGAACCTTGAAGACGTTACACTAAATGAAAGAAGCTAGACATGAAAGGACAAATATATGATTCCACTTACATGAGGTACCTAAAATAGGCAAGTCATAGCAACAGAAATTAGGGTAGAAATTCCCAAGGGAAGAAGGGAATGGGGGAGTTATTGTTTAATGGGTACAGAGTTTCAGTACGCAATGACAAAAATATTCTGGAGATGGATAGTGGTGATGTTGTGCAACAATGTGAAAGCATTAATGCCACTGAATTATATTAAAAATGACTAAAATTGTAAATTTTGTGTATATTTTACCAAGATAACAAAATAAGATTATTATATCTCAAGCTTTAATTTTGGCTCTTTTCTGTGCCATGAATTTGTAAGTTTTGCCCTTTCCCTGATTTTCTTTTCTTGAAGGAGCATCTATATTGAATGAATGAACCAATGAACTATATTGTAAATAAGCTCCTTCATGACAGAGATTTTATTTGCTTTGTTCCTCTTCATAGTTCATATGAGGTCATCAACTCATAGGTGAAAAAAGGTCTTTCCCCAAATTCACTGAATCTGGACTCTTTTGTCAGAAAAGATATAAATATTATCCCTCCTGTCCTTTTAAAAAATTGTTCCTCACTTATTTGTAAACCTCCCGAAACAATTAAATAGAAGAAATTCAGAAAGCAAAATGACTTAGATTCCCAGGAAAGGTAACATTTGAAATTTCCTTAACTCCCACAAAGCAGAAATAGCTCTCCTCTTGTCACCCTAGAACTCAGTAATACCTTTCTTATAATATGTATTACATTACTTTATGCCTCCCTTCCCCACCCCCTTTTTCCTCCCCCCACCCCAATTAGACTGTGAGCTCTTCAAGGACAGAGACCGTATTTTATACTACTTTCTAGCAAAGCCCCTGGCTAATATTTTTGGACTGAGTGAGAGAATGACTAGAAGTCACGTACTGCCTTCCAGAAGTTTACAATCTATTTAAAAGCTAAGTATGGAATTCCCTGGCAGTCCAATGCAGGGGGTGGGGTTTGGATCCCTGGTCAGGGAACTAAGATCCCACATGCCGTGTGGTGTGGCCAGGAAAAAAGCCAAATGAATACCATTATTATTGTATTGGTTTTGTAAGGACATTTTCATGTAATGTAGAAAGCAGTTTGTTTTGTCCTTTGACATTACTTTTAACTATTGTATTTGAAGGATAGCATAATGAAGGAGAATCCTATAATTTAGGTCCTACCACCAACTAGCTATGTGATTTTGGGCAAGTCATGTAACTTCTTTGAACCTCAGTTTCCTCATCTGCAAAATGGGATTTTAATATTTAACTCTATATTCCTTTATAGAGTTGTAGTGAGAAACATACGGTTTAAAAAGGATTTCTGAAAGTTAAAGTTCCTGTTCAAATATGAAATATTTTTATTACTGTTATTTTGTCTGTTCAATTATTCTAGATATATTTTCCTAGAAGGATAACATTTATTCATTGAAAAATATGTAAATTAAGGGCCTACTCTGTGCCAACCCCTGTTCTGAACTGTGATTAATTCTCTAATACTAATTTTTACTTCCCCAAAATATGTTCTCTTTCCTATAGCAAATAAATGACAAATCAGAGACACTGGCTTCTTTTAGGTAGTGTATAAAAGCTTTATACAGGGCTTCCCTAGTGGCGCAGTGGTTGAGAGTCCGCCTGCTGATGCAGGGGATGTGGGTTCATGCCCCGATCCGGGAGGATCCCACATGCCGCGGAGTCGCTGGGCCCGTGGGCCATGGCCGCTGAGCCTGCGCGTCCGGAGCCTGTGCTCCGCAGTGGGAGAGGCCACAGCAGTGAGAGGCCCGGGTACCGCAAAAAAAAAAAAAAAAAGCTTTATATAATCTTAAATGCATAGCATTAATCTTAAACTATTCAAGATCCTTTCCTAACTTATGCAAGTACGTGTAATAATTGTGCGCTGCCTACTTTATATTTTATTCTACTCATGACAAATATGAAACAGCATATAAGTCAGTTCAAAGTTTTTCAGCGTGCATATATTTTGGAGAAATTAGATAAAAAGTAAACAATTTATTTTCTTTCTCTATAATCTGCTGTCCAATAATACTGGATATCCAAATCTAAATGAGCTTATAATTTTCTTTTATGCTTTGTGTTTCATAGCTTGAAAATGTTAGGGTAAAATAAGGCTAACGGCTACATCACCAAACTTCCAGCTGACAAACATAGTTGTACACTGCCTCCTATGTCCCTATCCTTATCCAGGCTCTTTTCTCTATCTCATAGGTAGGTGGAAGCAGATTATGAACAAGAACAGGAACAAGAAATGTGAACTTTAACATGTTTGAGGGATAAGTCCTTAGATGCTACTGATTTTGGTGACCAGCCGGATGATCCACCAAAAACTGATGAGAATACTCTGTCAAAGTAAAATTGTGGTGGGGTGTTAAAGTAATGGAGCCAATGAATTACACCTCCCAATGTTTAACTCCACACATAGGCCCCCTCTCCTATTTAACTCCTGGTTGGGCCATATGATTTGCTTTGGCCAATGGGATGTTAGCAAACGTAACACAAACGAAAGCTTAAAAAGAATTTGTATATATCACATCTCTGAGATTGTCATGTGAAGAAGCCCAAGCTACCTCTTGGAGGATAAGAACACAGGGAGCAGAGACAAAGCCATCTCAATGGAGGCTCCATAGCCCAAGCAGCCCCAGCTTATGCACCAGGAGATCACAGCGTTGTTAGTGACCCAGGCAAGAAGAACAGAACTAACTGCCCAATGACCCCAGCCCAATCGCTGACCTACAAAATCATAAGCAAATAAAATGGTTTTTATTTGGTGGTAGTTTGTTATACAACAGCAGATAATTGACATACTCTATTTCCCTAAATTTCAGGTCAACACTTAAGTAAATTGAAATTATCCTCTTTTGTGTGTGATCTACCCTTGTCAATTCTTTATCTTGATACCAGCTAATTTAGTTTACAATACTTTCCTTTGTAATTCTCTTTCTCTTTGAAGATTAATACAAAGACACTTCTGCCTGAAAGTTTCCCAATATGAGTAATTTTACTTACTAATAAGGAGCCCCACTCAGCATAATTTATATATCTGTGTTCTAAAATTTTGTTCAGATTCACCTTCCTCTTCAAAATGCTGCATATGTTTCCTTTAAGCTTTAACAGTCTACTTTTTTAAAATAAATTTATTTTAGTTATTTTATTTATTTTTTTGGCTGCATTGCGTCTTCGTTGCTGCTCGCAGGCTTTCTCTAGTTGCTGTGAGCGGGGGCCACTCCTTGTTGCGGTGCGTGGGCTTCTCATTGTGGTGGCGTCTCTTGTTGCAGAGCACGGGCTCCAGGCGTGCCGGCTCAGTGGTTGTGGCTCGCGGGCCCTAAAGCGCAGGCTCAGTAGTTGTGGTACACGGGCTTAGTTGCTCTGTGGCATGTGAGATCTTCCCGGACCAGGGCTCAAACCCGTGTCCCCTGCATTGGCAGGCAGATTCTTAACCACTGCACCACCAGGGAAGCCCTACTATTTGTTTTTAAAGTATTTTATAATTTTTTTGAAGTTTGACCATACTTATATCTGTATTTTCTGTAAATCACACTCTGCTTGAAAGTTACAGAAAAGAGAGGTTAACGGACCTGTTAGGGTCTTGCACTGAATCAGTAGGAGAAACTATAATGATACCTAGGTCTTTTGATTCATGTTAATACCTATTCACAATTTTACCCAAAGTGGTCAAAGGCAAATACTGTGGTTTTCTCTCTAATCCTGTGGTTACCTTCAAGGAGAGCCAGGGGGGTTAAGGAGAAATATACTAAATAGTGAAGGGGAAGATGCATCACATATTTTGACAGAGATTGGGTGTTGTCTACCTATTTACACTATCTAATATTTTAAATGTCAAATTTTCACTTAATTTGTCCTTATAATATCCCAGTGAGTTCAGACAAACACCATTCCCATCTTACATAAGAGAATAATGAAGATAGCCTGTGGAGCATTTAATTATAACCCATCAGAATATGCTGGCCATAAGGAATATAAATAAGGCATCTCTACTTAATTTGGTCTTTAACTTAGACCTGGTAGGACTCAACAGCAACTTCTGGGAGGGAACACCGGATTCTAATTTAATACCTGACTTCTCCCTCAATACCTCCTGATCCCAGGCACTCCCTTGTATATCGTACCACCTCTCTGTGTTCCTCAGACCTTGCACAGGGTAGAAACCCAACTACTACTTGTTAAGTAAATTTTTTTTTTTTTAAGTAAATGTTTGAATTGTCAATGCTGACTTAGCAAATACAACATATACTTTAAGGAAGTTTTCTGACCACGAATGTACATTTATCCAGATCTGCATTCCTGGCAACAATATACAGGTGTGTTGGAAAGATCATGGCCTTAAGAGTTACAGACCAGGGCTCTCAATAAAAGATAGTTTCCCCTTTACTGATTGTGGTTTTACTGACTTTAGTGATTATTATAAATCACTTTGCACTTGTCAGGGGGCTGGCTAAGATACGAGCCATACTCACAAAGCAACAAAACTAAACACTTTTAAAAGCATGGAATACAGGTACTAAGCTCATGGATTTAAACCCTGTTTCTTCTCCTTTGGAATAAGGGATGACGAAATGAGATAGAGTTTTTATGCCTGCGCGTCCGGAGCCTGTGCTCCGCAGCGAGAGAGGCCACAACAGTGAGAGGCCCGCATACCACAAAAAAACACAAAAAAACACAAAAAACCCAATAAACTTTTAAAAAATGACAAATGTGAAAATATTTATTTTTATATAGGTACATAAAATAATTCATTTCTACGCTGTTTTGTTAGAGCTTAATATTAGGGATAATTTTTTTTAGACCTCCTACTTCATCTCCCACTTGAAATCCATGCCATTCCAGGAAAATTTATTACAATGATGTGAATACATGGGTGGGCTGTTTATGTCTATGGACACTGGTATTTCTTTTGATTAATAACCTCTTCGATAATACTTTGTTTTAAAAGAATAAATATCCACTAGTTTACTTTGTATGAATGTTATATATTTTTCCCTCTGTTGAAACGACAGATATTGCTTATAGAAAAACCCAGTATAGTCACAGTATTTGAAAATATATTTTAATGCTTACTTTTCCTAACTATGTTTCCTGGGAAGCAGGATATAACTCAATTTATTGGGAAACAATAGCGCTTTTAAACTGTTGAAATTCTTCATGACTGCTGCATGGAGAGAGTTCTGGGCTTTTGCTTTTTAATGTTTCCCGTATCCTTCTCGGCTTCGCTCATTTGTTTACCTCTCTTTCCCTTTCTTCCCCTTTCTATTGTTGATTTGCCCTCTCTATCACCCCCTTTTAAATTATCATTAACGTCTTTAGAATTCCTTTATTCATTAAAGATACATCTGCTGCTTTTCTGGCGTTCATAATTTCTAGTATTTCGCATGTTGGCATCTTCTCAGTAAGCATTATCTGTATATTAACGCTGGGACCATGATAGGAGAAGAAAATATGTACTCTCAAAATTATCTGGACTACTTTCACTTGCGTGGGTAGTAGCATTTGTACTGAATCGTCGGCGACAAAAATACAGGGACTTGGAGCCAGTGACTATGGCAGCTGTGCACACCCTCTGGCACCAGGCAGACTTTTTTGGGCCTTTCCGTAAGAAGGAATTGCAGGCTTCATCTACTGCTCCACATTTGTCTGATTCCGTTCCTGAGGCGGCTGCGTGGGAAAGAGAAGGTTGTTAGGAGAACTGTGTTAAAAGTGAGGCTCAGGAACGGTTGCCTATTTAAATAGCAGGTGCAAACGGCGCAGAAATTTTGCGGGCTGTAAGCATGCGAGGAGGTTACCTGTCAGTGATGCGCGGGGAGAGGATTAAGGGATCACCTGAGCTCGAGAATTACAAACGCTTCTGACACCTGCAGCAAAAATGTCCATCAACAGACGGTATGCTGGGGGAGGGGAGGGGAGGAGCGCAGGAAGGCAGTTTTCGCCGGGATTGGTGGCGCCCCTTCCCCGCTGGGCAGCGGCGAGTCGGACCCCGCCCCCGCACCGCGGGTGGGCGGCCGGGCGGGGCGTGGCCGGGCACCTCCCGCAGTCGCTCATCGGCCGCTGTGGCTCTCCGCCCCCTTCTGACACGCACTCCACGGCCGCCCCCGCCCCCGTCCCCGCCCCCACCCGGCCGGCTCGAGTCCCAGCCGGGTCCGGCTACCTGAGGGCCCGGCGCCGCGTGGCGGCGCTGAGGGGTCGCCGAGAGGAGCTCCGCGGCGTCTGTTGGAGCCGTTCCCTCGTTGGGCCGCCGGCGAGGGCATGAGCGCGGACTCCCTCTGCCTCCAGAGCGGCGGGAGCGGCGAGGGGAGAAGGCGCCGCTTGGAGGCCACCGTCCAGGGCAGCGCCGGGGGAGAGCAGGGCGGGAGATGTGCCTGTCCTTAGCGGCCCAGGAAGCAGCATGCACCCCGAGGCCACCGACAGCAGCGGCGCCAGCCTCACGGAAGCCCCGGGCGAGCGGCGGCCGGATTCCCGGGAGGACGCGGCAGCCCCCGGGGGCCCTGGCGGCGGGAGCTGGCGGGCGCCGGTGGCCGTGGCCGCCCTCGCCGCCGTGCCCCTCTGCTTCCTGGGGCCCGGCTGCTGGGAAGCGGGAAGCGCGGGGCCGGGCACCGTCCTGCTCAGGCTCAGCCTGTACCTGGGCTGCGCTGCGGCCGCCTTCCTGCTGGGGACCTTGTTCTCCCTGGTCTGCCGGAGCCCGCAAGCTCCGCCGCCCGACTTCGCCGCCGCCTGGAGACGGCTGGCCGCGGCCGCCCGCCGCCCGCCGGAGGTGAGTACGGGTCTCGCCGCTGCCGCCGCCGCCGCGCGCGCCCGCCCGCAGCCTCGCCCTGCCCGCCTGCTTCCGGCGCCCGCCGCCAGCTCCGGGAGGGTCGGGGGTCGCGGCGGGCCCGTCTTCTCGGCCCGGCTCGGCGGACGCCCGAGGGAAACGGGGCTTGGGGTGGGCCGGCTCGGCGGGGAGACGCTCGTGTCCCCTCGGCCCCCGCGCGGGGCGGGCTCCGGGCTCCGTGGGTTTGCCGAGATGCACGTTAGTAGGCGATGTAGTTGCTCGACACCATCCTCATTTCCAGCCTCGGTAGTTGAACAATCCTTCCAGACCTTCGCTGTGGCTCTGCAGCTAGCGAGTGGGAGCGAGGGGAGCGCGGCGGTCGCTGTACGCAGGCGCTGCGCCCTGGGCTGGTCATTACCTTGGGTTCCGATAACCGTTCCCTGTCGGGATGACTTTATGCCCTGTTACAGACGAGGAAGCTTGACGCAGAGGGTCTGACTTGGCTTAGGTCACCCACCCGGTACCTCATGCCCAAGCCTGGGTACACTTTTTACCACGCTGTCCTGTCTTCCACCATGTTAAGTATCGCAGTTTCAGTGATTAGGAAGGGGATGCCCGAAATCACTGTACTTTGCGTCAAAAGGAAGGCTATCATCAGTGAGGTGTGGCGATATAGTAAAGAACGGTGGTTATATAGGGAATATAGGGAAGGACAGTATTGTAAATGAGCTCTTCGCTTCCTTAGTGCCAAACCACTGCTTCCCCTACCTCCCAGCATACGTCTCACCGCCCTATAAAAGAAACTTGATTCTGTCGTAGCTTGACTCTTCCTGCTTGACTGAATGATACTGTCGTTAAACTGAAATTGACCAAGAACTCTGGGGTAAGGGAAATAGCAGTGGCTCAACTTCCCAAGAATATTTGTTGGAAGTGTCATTACCCCCTGGGTTTTGTGTTTGCTTATGATATGACCTGCTTACTTTTTTGTGAAAATCATCACACTCTTAACCAAAAGTATCGTTTCCTCAGTGAGTGTGTCAGTTCCGAATGCAGAGCTGAGATAATGGCTGAAGGGTTGTAGGTAAAAGAGTGGGGCATCCTCACTGTGTAAGCTGAGTAGCAATTCAATATAGTAAGGAACAGGAACTTCTGTTTTCATAGTCTCAAATTACGTAGTTGTGTTTATTTCTCTTAAAAACCTTCACTCAGCTGTCCATTTTTTCATATCTAATTTAGCAAGACTTGGTGAGTAGGTGTATTTTTCCTCTTGCTTTTTCTCTACAATGATAAAAAAAATAAAGATCCCAAGATTTTACTAGTTGGTTTATCGATCTGTGAATGACGTTAGAATTCTTTAGAGTATTGTAAGACGTTGTAATTCATTCAGGACGTATTTATTGAGTATTTTATGCCAGCCAGGTATTATTTTGGAAGCTGGGGTTGAATCAACAAGGCAACAGCCCTGCTTTCTGGAGACTGTATACTTATGGGGGAATCAGGCAATAAATAAATGGAGTTACTTTTGGGTAGTGGTAAATGCTTATGAAACCAAAAGTAACTAAGAGTCAAGTGATTAAGAGTGCCTGATATGTGAGGGCAGGAAGTTTAGATGGTGGGGTCAGGGTCAAAGCTGTAGGATTGCAGCTCACTCTGAGGGCTTGGAAGCCTAATGTTGTGGGTTACCTCCCCTTTTCCTGGAAAATACATCCCCTCAAACCTCCCAACTCACTTGTACCTCTGGTAAAACTTGGGTTATCATCCGGGAAGGTGCTTTAGTAGAGGAAGCAGAGAAAATACTACATTAAAGGTGACAGAAAATGAAGCAGCATATGTAATCTCTCACGTATACTAACCGAAGATTTCAGGCAGTAGAAGAGGTGAAGTATGATTTAAGGAAAGTAGATTATTGGTCATTTCTTTTTGAATTCAGATTCCTACAATGTTAAATAAGAAAATAAGTACACTAGGATGTTTACTTTCTAGGTTGTGTTACTTAGAATTGAAATGCATATTATTCACATAAAATTATATATATATATATATATATTTACAGTACCAGTGCAGTTTACTCAAGCCTTTTGTTGTGCTGTATTTCCAATAATTTATGCTTAAGGTTTTAAAACAATGTTCTTTATGAATGGAAGCATAAGCATGTGGTGTAGTATAAACTGTCCTTTCTGTGGTGGTAGGAGCTGGACCACACCGGTCATCTAACATAGGTGGAGGGGAGGCTGTTTTGGAGTGAACCAAATGGTGCCTCTTACAATACAGTGACTACTTCACTACAGAAGTTTTGATTCAGCATTAAGAATCCTCATTTGTTCTTACATATTTTGGGTTCTTCTAGTGTCAGCTAGACGTGTCAGACACGGGGATCTATCCTATCTGTCCATCTTTCCTTCCTTGTCTTTCCTTTTTTTTTTTTTTCCTTCTTGGCTTCCTTCTATAGAGGAAAAAAAATGCATACACTATTAAAAGCAGGCAACCAGAGAAGCCTAAACTAAAAGGGAAAAGGTGTTTTCATGTCTAGGAGTGTTCAGATGCTCCTGCATGCTTCACAAGGTAGTTATGGGCTGTCAACTCTATGCGGTTAGGACTCATGACTGACATCTTTTGTGAGTGTTTGCTGATGATAATGAAGAAAATTATGTCAGTGTGCAGTCACTAACTCTGTGCTTTCCCCCTTCAGTTAATCTAATATTTACTGGGCGTCTCTTATGTGCAAGGATTTTGATTTTACTTGGCTGGGAATCACTATTGATTAAAGTGGTAAAACTAAATTTTCATCTCGGGTAGAAATAACATCCAGTGGTATATTCAGGTGGCAAAAACTTGTGTAAGGTCAGAAAGGTTGATGGTAAAGTCTTGACAGTTGCTACCTGGGCCCCACTTTAGAAACACTTGGGCTTTTTGTAGGCCAGCCGACTGGAGCTGTGATGCCATGGGGCTGGCTTGCTCCTGGGCAGCAGCTGCTAGCCCGCCTTTGCTGAGTACGCTGCCAGAGTGTGGTGTTCCGAGTCCAAGGTCGTAGTTTGGTCTTGTGCCAGGCCAGTTAACTCATGCGGACCAAGAGCCTTAGATTCACTAGCCACGGTTACTTGACCCTAGCACATGATCTAACCAAGGCAGCAGCAACAAGAATATGGGAATAGTGAATCAGTAGTTCAGAAAACTTTTTTTCATTCCTGGACCAGCAGGATCTAAGTGCATCTTCATAGAATGGAAAAAAGGGAAATAATTTCTTACATTTTGGCGATAGGAATAAGAGGGAATAACTTCTTTAAATGTCAATCATGGGCTTCCCTGGTGGCGCAGTGGTTAAGAATCCGCCTGCCAATGCAGGAGACACGGGTTCGAGCCCTGGTCTGGGAAGAGCCCACATGCCGCGGAGCAACTAAGCCCGTGCGCCACGACTACTGAGCCTGCGCTCTGGAGCCCACGTGCCACAGCTACTGAAGCCCGCGTGCCTAGAGCCCGTGCTCCGCAACAAGAGAAACTACCACAATGAGAAGCCTGTGCATTGCAACAAAGAGTAACACCTGCTCACGGCAACTAGAGAAAGCCCGTGCGCAGCAATGAAGACCCAACCCAGCCAAAAATAAATAAATAAGATAAATAAATTTTAAAAAGTCAATCATTCACATAATAATTATGGATTTTTCTCTTTTACATTGTATTTTATTAGATACTTCTTGATTTACATCCCATTAAGTTAAAAAATAAGCGGTTAACTAATGAGGATTGGAGGGCTGATGCAAGAAAGTCCGCAAGTCAGGCGATTAGTAGCATATGGGAAACTGAGGTCCATTGCTATGTGAAGAAAACATTAAAGACTTTTCCAAGTTTAGACAGATAGCAAAGTTCAAGAAGTTCATCAAATCTCTTACACATTTACTGAAGATCTGCTGCATATCTGCTTTTCTGATCTCGTGAGATCAGTTTTGGTCTATTTAGTTGCTGAGTGTCAGTGCCAGGCACATAAGTAAGTTCTCTGTAGATGGATTTTTGTCCTGAATGAATGGATTATTGTTTGAGATGAGAACAGACTTGAGAATCCAACTGACATTTTTAGATTTGAAGTTTCAACCACAGTTCCCTAGAGAAGGGATCATAGTCTTGCAGTAGGTGTCACTAAGAGCTTCGCTAATTGCTTTCTGTTAAGTGCATGGCAGTGTTTTTAGTGTTGGGGAGGAATCAAAGGTGAACAGACTCTCCCTGTTCCCGTCCTCTTGGGCTGAGTAGATTAGACTGATAGGGAAGACTGGAGGGGAGAGCAGATGTTTGTAGAGACAGTAAAAACATTCACACAGCAACCCATGGTGCCACTTGGCTTGGGTAGGACTTCTAGAATCCCTAAATGAGTTCTTTTACCAATACAAAAGTGCTTTTGAGTAAAAACAAACTTGATTTAGTTACTCGAGGGAAAAAGGAAAAGAAACAAGACTTAGGGAGACTATACACAGCCTCTTTGTGACTTCCCTTTATTATGCTAATGTGATAAACTAATCCTCAATAATTTGATAGTGGATAGTGGCATAATACACTTACTGTCTTCAGAATATTTGATTGTATTTTGACTGGGGGATTTAAGTCATGGTGGCTACTGGGAAAAATGTTTTTGAGGAAGTTGGCTTTTGAGACCCCCTTAAATCTACCTAACTCTGTAGTGTAAGGTTTGTTTGCCTTAAATTCATTCTAATCATAATTTTTAAATTTAACTTTTTATGCAGGTTATACAATCACATGGCTTTAATAAAAACACATATAACAAGATAAGCAGTGGAAAAAAAATCTCCCTTCCTTATAGGCAGCCATTATTAACAGTTGATTATTCTTGCAGATGTATATTATGTATATACAAGCAAATACAAATATGTACTGAAAAACGGGAGCTTTTGATACCGATAATCTCTTGATATATAAACAGTGATTACACATAAAGGAAAATTATTTTCTGTATCTTTATTATGAAGGAACTATTTCTAAGGGTTAGTAAACATAAGTTATATATGAATAGTGATAACTTCAAAGTAGGAAGCTACAATACACGATTAAACCTGAACATAAAAAAAATGCTCATCAAAACTAGCAAATGTATTCTAAGAAATGATGTGTGTGTTTTTGAATTTAGCAAAACTGTCTGAAGGCGGCAGTATATATTTTCACAATTTGTACAAAACCAAAACAAACCCAGCAAATCGTTTTAGAGACGGAGTACATGTACTTTTTGGGTTTTGAGTTGCCGGCGAGTGTATGAGATGAATCCTCGGAGGTAGGATTGCAGAGGTAGTTTGGGCCAGGTTGTGGAAGTCCTCAGCTGGGAGAGTAGGGTTGGATTATAGTCTGTAGTTGGGGCAGCTACTCACACTTTCTGAGCTCTGGAGTGTAGCATCAGAGCTGGGCTTTAGAAATGTTAAATGGAAATGTGATTGGGAGGGACTCAGGAGAAACACTGATCAGTTGCAGTGATAAATAGTGAGAGTTAGTGAAGCTGTGTGAATGGAGGTGAAAAGTCAAGATTGAGTGAGACGGTTCTTTCATGTTAATTATCAGTAGTTATTACAGATTGGTTCAAGAATCTTTTCTAGAGTATCTTAACATTCCCTCTAAATAATAAATTCAAGCCCCAAACCAAAGGGTCCTACTGTTTATTCACAAATGTGAAGACCAAGGTCTCCAAGCTTGAGTGGTCTGCTTGGAACCTAAATTCTGGTCATTCCCAGGAAGCTTATTTCTAACTCCCTTGGATCTTAAGCTGCTTTTGCTTTGGGAACATGCTACGATGTCACCTTAGTAATTGAATGTTGCCTTCTTAAAAATATCTTAGGTTTCATTTCCTAACCTTATCATTTTGGGGGTAGGAAGTGCCCTAGATTCCTTAGAATGTATGAACCCTGTGCAGTCAGAATAGTGCACACAATTGTACTTAAAAAAAGGTGACTCAGCAAGTTTGGTGCTGAGGGCTTAGACTTTAGGAAAGGAAGTGTCTGTAGAAGGCTGTTAGTATTAAAATGATGGCATACAAACTTGCCTTTTTTTTTTTGCAGCTTTGCTTTTGAAAGACTTGCAAACTTGGAACTTGTATTTTTACCAACTTCACTGTTAGGTCACTTTCTAAATGAGGGTTGGTTGTTTGGGTGGAGATGACATGACAGGGGTAGATAGGCAGCCCTTCTGAGGGACTCTGCTGGGTACCCTGGGGGGCCAGGGCTTGGGTTCAGTTACTCACTCCTACACCCTCCTTTAGTCCTGGGGTGTGTTATTTAGTTTCTCTAAGCACAGTGGGGCTTTCCAGAAAGTCCAGTGGGGTTTGGTTGCATTTTGGTGGGCTTTTCAGCTCAGATGCTGCTTTGGGAGAATGCAGTTAGGAGAGTGAGCTGTGCCAGTCTGTCCCCAGGGCTGGCCCGTGCTTATCAGTGACTCTAGGTACTGGCCAGTCCTGGTACATTTGTCAGTCAGCCTGGGGTTTCCATGTATGAACGCCATGAGCTGGATGTAGAGGAAAATGAATATGGTAACTCCAGGTAAAATGCCTCCGAGGCCAAAGGGGAAACCGGAATGAATAGTGCATTTTTAGAATAAGACACTGGAACTTGTTTAGGTCACTAAGATCTGTTTAGTAAGCTTTCATTTTAGTGTAGAATACACTTCTTGGAAAGTTGGATGCATTTTTAACAAATACTCATTTCTAAAGTTACCTGAATTTCTGTAGTTCTCACCCACCTTGTATGTGTGAGTGAGTTTACATTAATAGCAGTAACTCAAATTGTCTAGGGTTTGCTCCTGTCTGCTCATGCAGGACCGCATCCCGCAGCTCTCCCCTCATTTCTGCCAGCCCACAGGCAGTATTTATGTGTTTATGAATATGTTCACTTATGTTCTTCCGTTCCTGGTGCCTGCAGAACATTTGAGAGAGCCTTCTTTCTGTCACCCGTGCCAGTCTGTGAAAAAGCACATTTCTTCTTGGGCTACTGCTGTCTCAGTCCCCTAAAACTGGATATCCAGGCATGCTTGGTCCTTCTGTTTTGTTTTTGTTTTTCTCCTGAGCCAAAGCCACTTTATGTGCTTTTTGGAAGTTGAGAATGTAGCCTTGTTTCTTTCACTCGGGTATACTTAAAATTTTTTCTTTTTTACCGTGTAATAGAAGCTGAGGAGCTTACGTCTCTGTTTGCATCTCCTGTGAAGACAGCCCCATCCCTTTTGTCTGGCTCCTTTCTGTACCTGGCTCAGAGCAGCCCCTGGGGTCAAGCTCGGGCTTTCTCTCCTAGCTCCAGAGCTTTCTCTGTCTCCAACCTTGAGCGGCTACACACAAGGCACCTCCCAAAGGCCTCTTCCTCGTATACAAATACATTCCAACAAATATACACCTGAGGGCCATGTGCAAACCCTGCCAACTTGTTAGGTGTGGAATTAACACCTTAAACATCCCAGAAATTGTGACTTGTTTTTCCTGAGTCACAGTTGTTAATCTCATATTCCTTCTGATTTTTTTTCCCATTTCACTAAACCTTTCTGAGATTGCAACCCCTAGATTCGCTCAGGAGGTTGCTTTGTTTTCTAGATTTGAATTTTGATCATCCTTGAGGTCCCATTTTTGGAAGTATCTCACTCTTAGGCGGGCTTCCCCGGGGACCCCTGCAATAACCATCTCTACACGGAGTCGAGATTTACTCCTCAGGCTTAGACTCACTTATTCAACTGCTTAACTTGACCTTTCCACGTGGTACCCTCAGAGGTGCCTGAAAGTCAACAGGTCCAAGGCCCCATCTGTCTTGTGATCAGTGTCTCCGTCCCTCTCCCATTGCTCCTAGCGTCAGTGACTAAGCACCTCCGAAAGTCCTGCAGCCAGAAGCCCGAGTCCTTCCTGACCTCTCCTTCTCCTTCCTCCCCACGTGCACTCCATCCTCCAGACCTGTCTCCTTACCTCTTGAGTATCTTACATCCATCCGCTTGTTTCCATCTCTCCTGCTTGGTCCCAGCTGCCATCATGTGCCTCCTGGGTGACTGCAGTAGCCCCTCAGTTCATCTCTCTGCCTCCCGGTCGGCTCCTCCAATTCCTTCTCTTAAAAATGCACACCCAGGGCTTCCCTGGTGGCGCAGTGGTTGAGAGTCTGCCTGCCGATGCAGGGGACACGGGTTCGTGCCCCGGTCTGGGAAGATCCCACATGCCACGGGGCGGCTGGGCCCGTGAGCCATGGCCCTTGAGCCTGCACGTCCGGAGCCTGTGCTCCGCAATGGGAGAGGCCACAACAGTGAGAGGCCCGCGTACCGCAAAAAAAAAAAAAAAAAAAAAAAATACACACCCAGTCCAGTCCCTCTTCTGCAGCATGTTTAATTAAGAGCTGTCAGCTTCCTGTTCTTGCCAGCTCTCCAGCCTGGTCTCCTGTCATAATTACCTTCACTTCTCATGCTCTATCCTCAGCCCTCAAAGTGCCAACCTTACTCTTTGGATGGCAACTTTGAACATCGCTTGCTCTGCCTGGAGCCCCGCTGCGCCCTTACCTGGCTAACTTCTCCTCAGTGCTCAGCCATCACTTTTGCAGAGAGGCTCATATATTCTTGTGGCACCGTAGACCTTTTCTTCATTGTACTTAGCACAGTTGTGATTTTATACTTGGACATTTCCTTGTCCATCTTTCTCATTAACCCTTGAACTCCATGAAGGCAGAAACTCCCCACTGTGTCTTTAACATCTAGCATGATTAAGTAGGTAAGCAATAAATATGTCTTGAGTGACTGATCCCTGGGGATCAGTAGAGCATAGGCATTAAGAGAATGGTTCTGGAGTCAGCCAGTTACTTGAATTTGAATCTGGCTCTGCTTTAATAACCCTGTGACAGTGGGTGATTTACTTAAGATTCCTAAGCCCCAGTCTCCTTATCTGAAAAGTGGAGATAGTAAATACCTTAAGAGGTTGTTTGGAACAATGTGATAGTATTTGAAAATATAAATACTAGTATTTGTAAAAGTGCTTTGAATTAGAAGGTGTTAAATGGTAGATGTTACACTTTCACCTTTTAAAAAAAAACTTTTTTATAAGAATAAAGATGCAGCTTCAGAAAAATTACACAAAATAAACATATAGTTGGATGAGTGATTATAAAGACAATACCCTTGTAACTTCCAGAAGCCCCAGAAGCCCCCCTGTATCTCCACCCCAATGGCATTCCCTTCCCTTCCACCTAAGTAACGCCATCTTGACTCTATAATAATCACGTCCTTGCGTGTTGTTACAGTTTTATCAGTCAACCATGCATCCGTGGACATTATGGTTTAGTCTTGCCCATTTGAAAAAATTAAGTCTTCCCAGTATCCTTTTCTTTTCCCTATGGGTTATCTATTGAAGAACCTGGAGCAGTTGTCCTGTAGTGTCCTATAGTCTGGATTTTGCTGGCTGCATATGAATGATACAGCTCAGCTTGTTCCTTCCTCCTTTGTATGTCCTGCAAATTGACACTGGACCCAGAGACCTGATCAGACTTGTGTTTGACTCCTTTGGCAGGACTGTAGGTGGTGGTGTGACCTTTCATCGGGAGGCACATAATATCTGGTTGTCTTTCTTTTTGTGATGTTAGTAGCTGTTGATCCTCAATACCTGGATCTATTAATTTTTGGGGGGTGACAAATAAGGATGTTTTAATTCTGTCATTTGTCTTATTTATTGGTTTGAATATTTTTTTAAAAGAGACATTTTTCCATCATCTACTATTTGGTTGCACAGTGGTACAGTTCCTATAGAAAAGCAGGATAAATGCTAGATTCTTTCCCATTATCAGTTTTCCAAGATAATGAGTTGGTTCCCCATCATCCTCTGAAGGTGACCAATTAGTTATGTGTTTAAAAAAATATTGTGAACTCATGGATTTGAATGTATTTGATGGGTTTCAATTAATTGTAATTATTATCTTTTTTGAAGCTTAGGCAGTCCCATCTCTGCCCAGTGGGAACCTTTTCAAGTTGGCTCCTGAGTCCTTTTGATATGACCCTACTAAGTCTGAGAGTTTTCTTGCTATCTGGTATAATAAGATATTTCAGGTTCATTTTGAGCATTTTCTGCTCACACCTGGAATTAGCCATTTCTCCACAAAGAGCCCTGATTTCTTTTAAGGGAAAATAGTATTTCATGAACTTATTCTGTTTCAGTTCTGAGCAGCACAGCCAGACTCAGAGCCAACTGTTGGGACTTCACCTGCTCATTTGTTTGTAGGGTGACCAGTTGTCCTGGTTTGCTCAGAACTGTCTTGGTTCTAGCACTGAAAGCCCCGTGCCCCTGAGAGTGTGGGGGACTCATTCTAGGTGTTAGGGAGGCTCATAGCTGTTGGTTTGGTCATTGTGTCTTGGCCTTCTCTGTGGAGAGATTGGAAGAAATATGTATGAGATATGTCTTTTGCAGAGAATAATCACTCAGTAGTTAGATTTATATACTCTATGTCTTCTTCAAGACAGGTAACACTTAGTTTGAACAGTGCTTCGCAATCGTCTTTGCCATTTGCTTATGATAGCCTATAAATTGACATTGTTTATGGGTTCAGGAAAATGGTTTCTATGGCCTCAGTTTGATTCATTTTACTCTAACCCATGGCTGTGAATACAGTGGACCAATAAATGCACTACAAGAGTCATAATGTGAATGTCATAAAGTGAATGCCTTAGTAATTGCTATAGCTAAACTTAATATTTATTGCATTTACTGTATGCAGGTGCATATATGCATTACCCAGTTAAATTTTTATATCTTCCACGTGAGGTAGGGACTGTTAATCTCATTTTACAGATGGGAAAACTGAGGTTTAGAGAGGCTAAATCATGTGCCTGGAGCAAGTGGAAGAACTAAAATAAACCCAGGTCTTTCTTATTTTGGAGCCTCTGTAGTTAACCATTTTATTACCATTTTAATTATTAAACATTAGTTTGGTCTAATTTAAAACCTGATTCACGTTTTAAAAAACTTGGGAATCTTTGGGCTGGTTCTAGGATCTGTTTAGGAATTAGTGTCACGTTACAGGTCTCAGAATGATGTCACAGCTGCCCTTTCTGTGCTCATGGCAGTCGTTGCTAATCAAGTAAGGCAGCTTTTTTTTTTTTTCCCCCCCTGAGTCTGGATGAAGCCTCAGAATCCTTTTCAACATAGCATTCCAGGCAGCCACTAAAATTTTACTAGAGTTGAGATATAACGTGAGACCCATCTGCCATTCTGAGTGAGAACCTCGTAGAACGGCAGTGAAGCCTCTGGGGTCCCATGGCACTTTTTCTGTGCTGCTCTGCTGTCACTATACTGTATCATAACAGTCAGTCATACATTCTTTTCATCTGTTCTAGGAAAAATCAGTTTTCTACGCTATGATCCATAAACACTTAATTTCAGAGATGCTTTTAGGTATACTGCAAAAACAGAAGAGGCAGGATGAGAGGCTTGCGGGGGTGGGGGTGGGTCGCATAAATTTGAGAAACCAAGTTCTTGAAGCTTTACACTGTGTATTGCTATGCTAACATTGTGAGAAATCCTAGTAAATGAACCTGTTTAGCTGTTTTTTAACCCAGTGTTTTCTAAACATGACTTATACCTGTATCCCTACTTTTTTTTTTTTTAAGCAACAAGGAATTTTATTACCTTAAGAAATGATACATAACCCAGAGGTAGGACAGGCCCAGGAGTAGTAGGGCAGGCTCCACGTGGGAATATCCAGCCTCAGCACCATCTCTCTGTATCTTTCTTAGCTCTGCCCTCCCCGTGGGTGCGCCTGATGCCCTGGCTAGTGGCTAGATGGCTGCAGGCATTTCAGGCACCATAGCCACACAGGATGAGATCTAGATGGGGAAAGGCCCTTTTGGAACAAGGAAAGTATTCTTAGAAATGAAGTGGCAGTGTTCCCTTGGTGTCTATTTGGCAAGGTTTGGCAAATTCCCGCCTGTATGGAATTGTTGGCTGCGGGAGGGGACCATGATGCTGTGACTGGCCTAGCCAGTCCTTTAAGGAGGAAGGAAGCAGTGGAGTCAAAACAATGAATGTTTCACTTCATAGCCAAGGTTTTCAGGATAGGAGGATGCTCTCTTTTTAGCCTTTCACACCTTCATTTACTCCTCACTTTAACCAAGCTTCTCGCTGTTCCTGAATTTACCTTTATGGGGTGTACGTGTTGCACCCATGGGCCCCTGGGAAGGCCTCTGCCCCCATTTCTGCACATTCAGTTCTTGTTGTTAAAGACCTAGTTCAAACTCTTCCATCCGGTCAACTCTACCATGCTCTTCAGTTCTGCCCAGTAAACATTTGTGAAGGGAGGAGAGGGAAAAGTCAGGTGAATTCCAGGTTTCTGACTTGGGTGGCTGAATGGACATGGTCCACGTGGGCAGGTTTGGGATGGTGGAAGGTGAGGAGGTAAGTTTTGACCATGCGGATTTTGAGATGCCTGTGGTTATGTTCAGCCTGCACGTAGGATTGCAGCTCTGCCATTAGAGGGAGAGATGGGGGGAACAGGTCTGGTGGGGGTCAGTGTGCACGTGTAGTTAAAGCTACAGGTCCATGAGACTGCCGAGGGTGGCCTGCCGTGGTTGAGAAGCAGCAAGCTGAAGGGCAGGCAGAGGAGGGAGAAGGACGGTGCATAGGAGAGAGAAACCCAGAGAAGCCAAGAGAGCAACAGGGACCCAGTGGCCAGAGGTGCTGGGTGAGGTGGGGGGAGTCCAGAAAGAGGGCAGGGAAGTGTCCTTGCATTTGGCCCTGGACACCTGTGCGGGCGGTGTCTGGGGAGGGCAGGGTGGACGTGGGGCAGATGTGGTATTTATCCTCTCAGGTGAGGGGTCGGGGACAGGTGGGGAGGCTGAGGCGGGGTGCACGGTGCCCCCTGGGAGCTTGGACGAGAAGGAGAGAGGGCGGCGTTCACAGGTGCGTGTGGTGCTTGTGCTTTGGGAATTTTTGTTGTTGAGGAGAGATTTAATCACATCTTTGGGTTAAAGAGGAAGCTTGAAAAGTAGAGAGGGAAATCCCAGAGACAGGATGCTTGCTAGAGCAGCGCCCAGGCCGACGGGACCAGAGCACTGGTGGAGGGTTTAGGCTTGAGACTAATGGGAAAGAGGTAAAAGTGGGAGCAGAGAGAGAAGCTCGCAGGCAGCCGGCAGGGAGCTGAGATGTTTCAAACTGGGTTGCCTCGACTGTCTTGGTAACTGAGAGGCAAATTAATTGCCCTCAGTGAGGAGGATGGCGTGTTGAGATAATTTTTAAGACAGGTGGAAAGAGCTTCGGTGAATCCTTTGTGACTGCCCCAATTTATGTAAAATGATTGCTCTACTCCTGTATTAAAATAAATCTTCCAAAGAATAAAACTTCTCAGCTTTTTTCAGGGGTCATAATCTTTTGTTGTCACGACCACTTAGTGATGTTTCTCAAGATGGGGTCTAAGGATTTACAAATAACTTAGGAATTCTTGCTAAAAAATGCTGTATGTCAAAGACACACCTTATAAACTTTCTGAATTAAGAATCTTTGTGGGGGGAGGGAGGAATAGGATCTAGAAATCTGCATTAGAACAGATTCCCCAAGTGATTCTTGAAAATGAGTTAGTGTATTTTCAGGCGGCAGATGGGGGCCTCCGGATGTCAGCAAGGGCCGAGGAGACTCGGAACCGCGTGCGGTGTCTGTGTCTGACGGACCCACACGTGAGAGTCAGCGTTGCTGCATTCTCTCTGCTCAGAGGTAGAGTGGCTGCCGCACTAAGGCTTGTCTTTAATACCATGTTTCTCATAAGGGAAGGTTTTATTCTTTGAATTTGAACACATTTATTTTAGATAGAAACAGAAGAAAGAATTTTTATGATCTAGACCTAGGCTGGGGCAGATGATTTTTACTCTCCAGTTAGGAGGGATGTAAAAATCGGCCTGTTTGAATTGTATTTTCGGTGTTTTTGCAACTAGTAGTTTTATGGCAGTAATCCATCTCACGCACCTCAATATCTTGTACATGTGTGTTATCCGGGCCACTGCCCGGAGCTCAGCTTTTCGCTTCAAGGGAACTATGAAAATAGAAATCCCGCTGGAATTGGAATCAAATTACCAATGTGATATTTTTCCAACCAGGTCCTAAATGTCTTATCACCAGTTTTCATTTAAAAGCCAGTCAACAGATTTAATAAGAATGGTATTACGGTATCCAGGACAGTAACAGAGTTTAAAAAAAAAGTGATTGCTTTCATTACTAAAGATCTCTGTGAAAAAAAGCAGTTCTGTGTGACTCATTGAGTTGTTGGGTTACATGATAGCTTTGAAGCAGGGGCAACCACTCTTCTACATTTATATTCAGTGGTTTCAGTGCGAACTCCTATGAAATGAGAATAATTTTTGTAACTTACTTCAGTACGTATGAACGTCAAAATTCTTATGAAATGATCTCATGGATTGGTTGTATATTTGAGTAGCTATTCTCCTGTGACCTGGACCAGAGTGTGGAATGTAGAGGAGATACCAGAATGGGAAGAATGTTAGAATTCCTAAGCAGAGCCTGCCCCATTGTTAGAGCTCATTAGTTACTCAATTATGAGCTTCTGTTCCATCAAGGATAGATTAAGCCCCTTGAGCACAGAGAATGTCATGTATTTACCTTTGTCTCTGGTACCCAACTAAGTGGCAGACGCACAGAGTCCTTAGTATGTGTGAGATGATTGAATGAGTTGATGGAAATGTGATTCATATCTTGGAAACCTCTGATTTCCCTTATGAGCTCAGAATTACAATGGAAGCCAGTGATAAAATGGCTACAGAATTTTTATTCCTACAGACCTTTGCAGGAATGCAAAAACCTAATGCCAGTTTTCAGTGATCTTTCCTAAGCCAATGTGCTTTTTCTTCGTTCTTCTCCCCCAGCCCTAGTCTCTGTTCTATATTTGCCAGTTTAGACAAACTGCTGCTGCCTGTATACTTTCAAGTGCATGTTATAATTTCAGTTTCCAAATCTGTGTCTGGTTTGAAATATACTTAAATTTCCCTTGTAATCAAGTGGAGTGTGTTTTCTAAGGATCTTCAGACTTGAGTCCTTGACATTAGAAATGAAGCACATATTTTCTTCCCATGAGTCTAATTCTTCCAACTGAATGGAAAAACAATCCTTAGTATATTAGCCTATCTCAAGAAATACCTCTATTGATCAGTTAATAGAGATTTTGCATTTGCATTAATAATCATTTTTCTCTTAGAAAGCAGATTAATCACCAAGAAACATTATTAAAGGAATCTGCTTGTGATACTAGTCAAATCTGAAAGTATGATAGGTCATAATACTAATCACGTGTAATATAACTATAATCACTCTTTGATTAACATCGTAAAAAATTTGGACTAAGACTTTTGGCACCATAATCATCTATATTTGAATACTGTTTTGTAATGTAAAAAGACCCTTTTACGTGCATTATCCTTCTTGAGGTGCACAATAATCCTTTAGTATAAATAGGGCAGACATTATTTAAACTGAATCTCAGAGAAATGGACATGTTCATTATAAGCAGCAAGAAAATGGCAAAGAATCAACTATCGCCTACTTTTACCTGGGTCTCGATTAAGTGCTCTTGCCACTATCGTGTGATGTCATATGCTTTTGCCATGGTAATAATAATGGGGTTATGCTCCACCCTGAAGCACATTTGAGTTTCCGGTTTGTTCAGAGAAAACATCTCGCTGATTTCATGCCCAGTCATAGGATCTAGTCTCAGGATCTATCCTGATTATCTTTCATTGTAGAATTGGAAACAGAACCTTGATTCCTACATCCGCATGCAGGCAGGGTTGGCCTTTAGCCTGAACACAACAATACTTCGATAACTGGAGTAATAAGCTACAGAAACTACTGATAATCTAATCTACCATTGATCTCTTGCCGAGTTCATTTTAGGTAAAATCATGATAGAGATTTATGCTTCTGGAGGCCAAAGTGGTTTACTTTACTGTGTAAGTATCGCTGACCTGCCCGTGTGGCCATCACTCATCTCCCCACCTGGAAATAAATACCCTGCAGTGTTGGGCTTTCAAGGCACGTAGGTTAGTGTTGGTTGAAGAGTCTGGAAAGGGACTTTTCCTGTTCAGCTTTGCATAGTTGGTGCTTCAGTGTCCCCTACCCCCCACGCCCTGTTGTCCCTTCAGTTTCTCGTTGGCTGATAGAAGACTCTGCTTGAAGCACATCAACATTCTCGAGGCGCACAGTCCTTTGCAGTCAGAGTCCAAATCCACTGTATGGTTCACAGACCCTTGTAGTATTTTTTAGAACATTTTTGGTGGTACTACACTTAGATCTATAGCATGGAAAGGAATATGTTTTTCATTTAAAATGGGAAAAAATGGTGAGGCCGAAGTAAATACGCAGTAGTTATAGTTAAATTACAGTATAAGTCATTCAAAATAATATATTCCAAATCTTTTACATAAAAGATGCTCATGATATAATATTGAGCGTGAAAAACCAGGTGCAGAACTGTGTGAGTACAGTGATCCTAATTTCTTCAAAAGTGTATGAAAATAAGGGCTTCCCTGGTGGCGCAGTGGTTGAGAGTCCGCCTGCCGATGCAGGGGACACGGGTTCATGCCCCGGTCCGGGAGGATCCCACATTCCGCGGAAAGGCTAGGCCCGAGAGCCATGGCCGCTGAGCCTGCGCGTCCCGAGCCCGTGCTCCACAACGGGAGAGGCCGCAGCAGTGAGAGGCCTGCGTAACGCAAAAAAAAAAAAAAGTGTATGAAAATAAAAAAGCACCAATAGTAATTTTTATAATTAATAATGTGTTGTCAGGCATTGTTTAAGTGCTGCATGTGTATTAACTCAGTTAATGCTCGTATCAACCTTAAGAGGTAGGTACTGCTGTTATCTTTGTTTTACAGATGAGGACATGAGGTACAGAAAAGTACGTTGTCCAAAGTAAGTAATAGTAAGGATTGGAGTCGCTAACTAGGAGGAAATAGACCAAAATATCAATAGTGGTTATCTCTGGATAATGGTGTTATCAGTTGATTTAATTCTGAATTGCATCTATAACATAGAATGTGTCTCTACACTTGATATCATTAGAAATAGTATTTTTTAAAGAAATTGAAGCATCTTTGGAATCTAGAAAAACCATATAAGAACATTTGTAGGTTTGAATTTCAAAGAATAGCTTCTCCTAATATCTAAAACAGAAATTATTCTTAACTAAGAGGGGTAAAAACACACAAAACCACTACTTTCTGTCAATACAGTCTCCCTAAATGATAACCTCTCAGTATATGTTTGACAAATTTCTTTTAGCGATAAGGAGAACAAGACCTTTTTTAACTCATGGTTAAACATTATATGATTTCAATTTTCTTAAATTTACCAAGGCTTGATTTGTGTCCCAAGATGGGATCTATCCTGGAGAATGTTCCGTGTGCACTTGAGAAGAAAGTGTAATCTGCTGTTTTGGGATGGAATGTCCTATAAATATCAATTAAATCTATGTGGTCTGTTGTGTCATTTAAAGCTTGTGTTTCCTTATCAATTTTCTGTCTAGATGATCCGTCCATTGGTATAAGTGGGGTGTTAAAGTCCCCCACTATTTTTGTGTTGCTGTCGATTTCCTGTTTTATAGCTGTTAGCATTTGCCTTATGTATTGAGGTGCTCCTGTGTTGGGTGCATATATATTTATAATTGTTATATCTTCTTCTTGGATTGATCCCTTGATCATTATGTAGTGTCCATCCTTGTCTCTTGTAACATTCTTTATTTTAAAGTCTATTTTATCTGATATGAGTATTGCTACTCCAGCTTTCTTTTGATTTCCACTTGTATGGAATATCTTTTTCCATCCCCTCACTTTCAGTCTGTATGTGTCCCTAGGTCTGAAGTGGGTTTCTTGTAGACAGCGTATATACTGGTCTTGTTTTTGTATCCATTCAGTGAGCCTGTGTCTTTTGGTTGGAGCATTTAATCCATTCACATTTAAGGTAATTATCGATATATGTTCCTGTTACCATTTTCTGAATTGTTTCGGGTTTGTTTTTGTAGGTCCTTTTCTCCTCTTGTGTTTCCCTCTTAGAGAAGTTCCTTTAGCATTTGTTGTAGAGCTGGTTTGGTGGTGCTGAATTCTCTTAGCTTTTGCTTGTCTGTAAAGCTTTTGATTTCTCCATCGAATCTGAATGAGATCCTTGCCGGGTAGAGTATTGTTGGTTGTAGTTTCTTCCCTTTCATCTCTTTAAATATATCATGTCACTCCCTTCTGGCTTGTAGAGTTTCTGCTGAGAAATCAGCTGTTAACCTTATGGGGATTCCCTTGTATGTTATTTGTCATTTTTCCCTTGTTGCTTTTAATAATTTTTCTTTGTCTTAATTTTTGTCAGTTTGCTTACTGTGTGTCTCGGCATGTTTCTCCTTGAGTTTATACTGCCTGGGACTCTCTGTGCTTCCCAGACCTGGGTGGCTATTTCCTTTCCCATGTTAGGGAAGTTTCTGACTGTAATCTCTTCAAATATTTTCTCAGGCCCTTTCTCTGTCTCTTCTCCCTCTGGGACCCCTCTAGTGAGAATGTTGGTGTGTTTAATGTTGTCCCAGAGGTCTCTTAGGCTGTCTTCATTTCTTTTAATTCTTTTTTCTCTATTCTGTTCCACAGCAGTGATTTCCACCATTCTGTCTTCCAGGTCACTTATCTGTTCTTCTGCCTCAGTTATTCTGCTATTGATTCCTTCTAGTGTATTTTTCATTTCAGTTATTGTATTGTTCATCTGTTTGTTCTTTAATTCTTCTAGGTCTTTGTTAAACATTTCTTGCATCTTCTCAATCTTTGCGTCCATTCTTTTTCTGAGGTCCTGGATCATCTTCACTATCATTATTCTGAATTCTTTTTCTAGAAGGTTGCCTATCTCCACTTCATTTAGTTGTTTTTCTGGGGTTTTATCTTGTTCCTTCATCTGGTACATAGTCCTCTGCCTTTTTATTTTGTCTATCTTTCTATGAATGTGGTTTTCATTCCACAGGCTGCAGGATTGTAGTTCTTCTTGCTTCTGCTGTCTGCCCTCTGGTGGATGAGGCTATCTAAGAGGCTTGTGCAAGTTTCCTGATGGGAGGGACTGGTGGTGGGTAGAGCTGGGTGTTGCTCTGGTGGACAGAGCTCAGTAAAACTTTAATCTGTTTGTCTGCTGATGGGTGGGGCTGAGTTCCCTCCCTGTTGGTTGTTTGGCCTGAGGCGACCCAGCACTGGAGCCTATGTGCTCTTTGGTGGGTCTAATGTTGGACTCTGGGAGGTCTCACGCCAAGGAGTACTTCCCAGAGCTTCTGCTGCCAGTGTCCTTGTCCCCACGGTGAGCCACAGCCACCCCCCGCCTCTGCGGGAGACCCTCCAACACTAGCAGTTAGGTCTGGCTCAGTCTGCTGTGGGGTCACTGCTCCTTCCTCATGGGTCCTGATGTGCACACTACTTTGTGTGTGCCCTCCAAGAGTGGAGTCTCTGTTTCCCCCAGTCCTGTTGAAGTCCTGCAATCAAATCCCGCTAGCCTTCCATGTCTGATTCTCTGGGAATTCCTCCTCCTATTGCCAGATCCCCCAGATTGGGAAGCCTGACGTGGGGCTCAGAACCTTCACGCCAGTGGGTGGACTTCTGTGGTATAAGTGTTTTCCAGTTTGTGAGTCACCCACCCAGTGGTTATGGGATTTGATTTGATTGTGATTGCGCCCCTCCTACCGTCTCATTAGGTCTTCTCCTTTGTCTTTGGATGTGGGGTATCTTTTTTGTTGAGTTCCAGTGTCTTCCTGTCAATGACTGTTCAGCAGTTGTGGTTCTGGTGCTCTCGCAAGAGGGAGTGAGCACACGTCCTTCTACTCCGCCATCTTGAGCCAATCCATGGTTAAACATTATAAAGCACAATCCAGGAAACTGATTCTGATCAAACCAGGTTTCATTTGAATACTTAAAAACTTCACCAGTGATAGAAAGTGTAGAGGCACATACGCAATAGAACATCTCCAGGACATGGACACTTTGCTCTCTGGAAAGTACAGCCTCAAAAGCAAAAATGCTTTGGGAACACTGTGTTCTATTATGTAGTGTCTCAATTTTGGTGACTTAAGTTTCAGCCCTTCTCTCTTGCTTTTGTTTCCACTATACCTTTACCTTCAGAAAACCAAGAAATCAGCTGTTAAACCAACCAGCTGATTAGCCTCAACTTGTCGCAAGTTGATGACATTTTGAGTTTTATTAGTGATAATAGCTGTACTTTGCTATATGTGCCAGGAATACTGCTAATTTTTTTCCATGAGCCAGCAATTACAGACCAGATGCCCAGCGTTCCAATGTGGCTCAGGATTTGGTCCAAACAGTGTAAGCCCACAGTGTTTGGAATAAAATGAATTACTTGGAGATATGATATAAAATTCTTGATTTCCGTTTTTTGTTGGAAACAGTTGGGACCTCGAGCAACCCCCTTAACTCGTTTATTTTCCTGCCAGGCTCTTGCTGTCTTGTTTCTTTTTTGGACCCCTGCTATTATTTCCTTTAATTCTCTGAGGTGTTATAAGCCCACTTCAGCTAGAGAGGGAGTGGCTGGGACAAGGACCTACCATTAGTAAGAAGTCCTGTTGGACTTGGGAGCCCTCATAATTCCTCACGGTGGCCACTTGGCTTCCATTCTGACATGACTGCTGTCATTCATGTCACAGCCTTTCGTCAGGGTCTTCCTATCTTCCTCAGAAGGGATATGTGTGGGTCCTTTGTTTCTTTGGTTTTGATTAAATTATTTTTTGAGGAGGAGGCAGAATATGGTTGGTTTGAAAGGAGCCATGGTTTTGAGAATAACATAGTTTAAGAATGAGAATATTAGTCATGAGATCCCGGTAGACTGTCAGATGCTGAAAATACTTGGAAACACTCGGCCACGTGACAACTCCACGTGGATAATGATGATTGGGGGTTTGTGTTTGTTTTCCTAACATAAGCCACTCTTTCAGTAGCTTTACAGGAAATTATACCCATCACTCCTTCAATTGCTTTTCCTTTTAAAATAAACCAAAATAATTTTTTTTATTATTGTAGAAGTGTATAGCAAAGGAGAGAAACACTTGTTTATTTGAGTAGCTCAGGTAATAGGCATGAAAGGAATTACCAGTCATGGACTGGCTGTTCTAGCCCCAACTCTGCTCCCACAGCAAGGAACACAGTAAGCAATGTCATCCTTGTAAACAATGGAAAATGAGGTGTATGTCTCAGCTGGATTCCAGATCATTCCTGGTTGTCTAGTTGCTAATGGTGTCAGAGTACCCAGGTCTCTCCACGTGGATTCTCTCCGAATGTTGTTCCCTCAGGAGAGGGTGTCTTTACTCTGACACAAAGACAGTTTGAGTGTATCGTGGCTGTAGACTAACAGCTGACATTCAGGAGTAAACAGAAAGCTGATATGTGCTCAGGAAAGGGTTTGTTGATATGGCATGTATTCCTTGTTGCTGAGAATCATATATCAGAGAAGAGCTTTGAGGTTTTGCCCTGTCTTTGGAAAACGTTTTCTTTGGTTTTTATTTATTTATTTATTTAGTTTTTGGCTGTGTTGGGTCTTCATTGCTGTGCGCGGGCTTTCTCTAGTTGTGGCGAGCGGTGGTGCATGGGCTTCTCTTGTTGTGGACCATGGGCTCTAGGCACGCTAGATTCAGTAGTTGTGGCTCACGGGCTCAGTAGTTGTGCCTGGCGGGCTCTAGAGCTCAGGCTCAGTAGTTGTGGCACACGGGCTTAGTTGCTCCGCGCATGTGGAATCTTCCTGGACCAGGGCTCGAACCCATGTCCCCTGCATTGGCAGGCGGATTCTTAACCACTGCGCCACCAGGGAAGCCCGGAAAACTTCTTAAAAATGAGCAATTATATGTTGAGGCTGCTCACTTTCTCTCCCCAGGGTACTCACTGAGTGATTAAAAGTGATCTTGACAAGTTGGTTCTAAGCTAGGTTTACATCTTAAAATGAAGACAGGTTTCATTTATTTTAATTAAGTAAAAAATAAGGTGTATTTTTTTTACATGGCAGGGGTTCTGGTTCACCAAACTCCCATCTATCTTAATATTGGGATATGGAGGCCAAACATCAGATGAGGGTGGACTGCTCAGACTGCACGCAAAGTCCTCAGTTCTGGATCGAGTAGTGAAGACTTCTGTCACTTACCCTTTGTGACAGAGGGAGAAGGATGCACATTTTTCTCTCACCTTTCCTAAAACCCGCATTCTTAGGAAAGTGGTTGTCAGGAAGAGGCAGGCTTTCCCTGAGGGATGGGAGGGACCTGCGCAGTGCAGGGAGGGAAGTTAGCATTTGCTGTAACACATCTTTTGGGGAAGTCTCTGTCATATGGAGTTCCTTTTTTCAAACCTATAAATGGAAGGAGAATGAAGACAGGTTTTGCTCCACTGCCCTCTGGGCCACAGGAATGCACATGTGCCTCTGTTTTAGTGCCGGCCTTCTCCCCTTCTTTCCCTTCCTCCCCTTCTTTCTCTCTTTCTCCACCTCGGGATAATGATTAATTAATGAATTCCATCTCTGTGATCTGAAAGAAAAGGAGTATGTAGTGACTAATCTACACTCATGTAGTAGTTTAGTCATGAGGAGATTCTGGCTCCATACATATTAAATCCTTAAAAAAGGAATTTCCATGCGTGGTTACCCAGTTACTTTGGGCCCGTGATGCTTTCTTTTATCTTCCTGTTCTCCTTACTTACAGACTCGCCATCAGGCTGTGAGGATGGGACAGGGCTGAAGAACTGTTTTTTCTTTCTATTAAGGGCCAGTGACCCCCTGGGGGATGGGGTGCAGGGAAATCCAAAATCAGTTTGGAAAATGAGATGGAAAAAATAATAGCGCTTTTAGGTAAAGAGCCAACATAGAAAACGTTATTCTCATATAAGCTTTTTAAATTAAAGAGAGTAAAGGTCTAATTCAGGTACAGTGAGTAGTGACAAACATGTTTATTGTAGGTATTACACCTAAGTATGAAGCAGAGAGAGAAAAGAAATATGCAGACAGATGGCAATAATTAGTAAAGCCATAACTAGGGAGAGAAAGAAAAGATAAAAAGTAAGAAACTGTTTTGAAGGAAGTTGTAACGATAGACACAGGAACTCACAATATGCTTAGATATGCATGTGCTGTCGTATTCACACCTGCTTCTCTCCCAGCCCTTAAAGACAGTTTCCATTTTAAGAACCCAAATTCAGGAACTTCTCAATTAAGTGTTGTTTGGCTGTGGTTTCATCGTCCGGTTAGTACTGTGCATGAAAACTGCCATACCTATATTTGGGAAGCTATAACAGACTGCCGAAGACTTGAGAAGTTGTGATTAAAGTTATTTATCAGTATAGCGCTCTAAAAGTATTAACTCAATTAAAATTTTGTCCCCAGTTCATAAGTTGTTGAAATATCTGCCTGATGTTCTAAAAAGCACTAGAATTTAAAAATTCTTCTCATCTCTTTAACTTTTTTCTTTCACAAACTAAAATTTTTTAAATTGCAGTAAAATGTACTGACCCCTTAATTTTATAACAAGCTACTCAAGAGACTAGAAAATGGTTTTAAACGCATGAGAGTATATTTCTTTTAGGAATAAAGTGGCTTTTGTCTATAGGATTATGTATGATTAAGGTTTTTTTTTAAAATGATTCCTTGGGAGAGTGTTGAATGTTACATGTTAATTTGTAGCATGAAGGGATTCTTGAGGCTTTTAAAAGTGTTTCAGCTAAGGAATCTCAAGACTATGGCATTTGGAACTTCCCTGGTGGCACAGTGGTTAAGAATCCGCCTGCCAGTGCAGGGGACAGAAGTTGGAGCCCTGGTCCGGGAAGATCCCACATGCTGCGGAGCAACTAAGCCCGTGCGCTACAACTACTGAGCCTGCGCTCTAGAGCCCCCGAACCATAACTACTGAGCCCATGTGCCACCACTACTGAAGCCCGCGTGCCTAGAGGCCGTGCTTCACAACAAGAGAAGCCACCGCAATGAGAAGCCCCCGCACCGCAATGAAGAGTAGCCCCCACTCACTGCAACTAGAGAAAGCCCGCGCGCAGCAACGAAGACCCAATGCAGCCAAAAATAAGTAAATAAGTAAATTTATTGAAAAAGACTATGGCTTTTGTTTTTTAATAACAGTGATCACAAAAATGGTTGATACTCTTGGCATTTGACCCATGGGTAGTGTGAAACTAAGCCAAGGACTAGAAATTCTCTGCTCATGGTCGGGTGGTCCAGGGCCATGGTGTTGATTGCAGCTGTGTTGGGGTGGCCTGCCCAAGAACAAAAGGATTTCCTCATGCTCATTTACTGGATGAAGGTGATGCTAACATGAGCCATTTAGATCTCCTGAGTGACTGTGGTGGTGCTAGTAAAGCACTTGTAATATTTCACATGCCTAAAGAAGTGCTCTACGTTCCACTACTAGTAACTTTTTTTTATTGCTCTGAAACCAATAAGTGGCCCAATTACATTATACATGCTTTTGATCACTTTCGTATGTGATCAATTAAAAGTTTTCCTCTTTAATGTCATCTTACTAGCCAGATAGTGGGATTTAAATCTGATACATTGCCTCTCTCTGTTTTTGTTTTTTTTTTTTTGCCAGCTAGTATCTTTTTATAATTAAAAACTTAAAGTTTACTGTTACACAGACATATGTGGAGGAAGAAGTTAAAATCCTATGCCTCTGCCTATTAAAGGAAACCATTTTTAATAGTTTAGCATATATGCTTCCAAGCATTTTCCATCATGGAAAACTTTCCATGAAGGCATATGTATCCCTAATTCATTCCTTTTAAGGGTTGCATTATATTGTAAAATATGAGCATACCATAATTTAACTCTTTGGCTATTGATATACACTTGGGCTAGTTCCAGTTTTTTGCCCTTACAGTCAACATAGCAGTGAAATTCTTGGTATATATACTTTTTTGCAACGTGGAGGTATTTTACGCTGGCTAGATCCCTAGGAGTGGAATTGCTGAGTGAAGGTAGTGCATTTAAAATAACTCTTATATTTTGTGTCTTATTTTAGAGAAATCTTCTCCATCCCAGGATTCAACACAGCGTCTCCCTTGTTTCCTTTAAATGCTTTTTTAGTTAAAAAACATATTTAGCGTTTTAATCACTTTGGAGTTATTTATATATGAAGTGTGAGATAAGACTCTAATCTTTTTTGCCACATGAATATCAAATTGTCCCAACACCACTTACTGAGTCGTCTGTTTTCCTCACAGATTTCAAATTCTTTCTCATTATGTTCTTAATTCTCATATATAGATATGTATCTATATATAGGTGTTTTTGTATTTTCTACCATTCTGTTGATTTGTTTATTCCTATACTGATATCATACTGTTTTGATATCTGGTAGGGAAAACCCTTCCTTAATTCTTCTTTTTCAAAAATTTCTTAACCTTAAGCATTTATTTACTTTTCCAGAAGAACTTTATAATCTGTTAAGCAGTATTTTAGTGCCTGTTTAAATGGTTTTTCATACCTTTGGTTTTATTTTTATGTATGATTTATTCATTCAGTAATATGCATTTTTTCTTCTTCTTCTTCCATTTCAGAGCCCTGTGTGTGGAAACTCACACGAGTCAGTTCAGTCTAGAAGGGTAGTCATTTCTCATAACATGGACAAGGCTCTGAAAGAAGGTAAGGATTAAGTTAGGATATATAATTACCATGGGAAGCAATTCATTATGTTCTAAAAGGAAAATAATCATTCCTAGCAAATTTATCTATCCTTGTCTACATGTTGCATTTGAATTTTTTCTTCATGAATTTTTTACTTGAAGACTTAATAAATACATCCATGTTTTAGTTAAATGGATGGGATCTAAACATTGATTAAGTAGGAATTTTCAGGTCACATGAAACTAGCCAGCTAAGTGGAGCTAGTTCCAGGATAGGAAGCAAGGATCTGCTCTCTGTTACCTAAAGTAGGTATCAGGAAACTTTGTTTCTTTTAGATATAAACTAGAGAAGGTGCATTGGGGATGAGTACACTCAGGCTCGCTCATGGAGAAACCAGTTAACCAAATTTAGGGATACCAGTCAACCTTATAAAAGAATGAAGGACATTCATGTGAAACTAGTATTAAGGATGATTGGAAAGGGGATTGTGGCGGGTACAATATTATATGTCTAGAAATGGGGACAAGTAAGTGTAATTACAAATATTAAAGTTTAAAAGAGAATAATATATTTTGATCAAATTAAAGTTTAAAAAGATATTTTAAAAATTAAATTTCTAAAAACTGATAATTTCAGTTACATGTACAGAAAAAAATGTCTGAGGTTTTTCAGATGAAAATACATGGTGTTAAATATGAAGTTAGGAGAGAACTGGCAGCTATACCAGACACCCTTAAAAGGTTTTCTCCTGAAGTTACATTGCCTAGAAAACTGACAGAAGATTGACTGTTTTGTTTGTTTTGTTTGTTTTGTTTTTGCGGTACGCGGGCCTCTCACTGTTGTGGCCTCTCCCGTTGCGGAGCACAGGCTCCGGACGCGCAGGCTCAGCAGCCATGGCTCACGGGCCCAGCCGCTCCGCGGCATATGGGATCTTCCTGGACCGGAGCACGAACCCGTGTCCCCTGCATCGGCAGGCGGACTCTCAACCACTGAGCCACCAGGGAAGCCCAGAAGATAGACTTTTAAAAATCTTTTTGACTTGCTATTAAATCTCACTAGATCTATAGCCTAACTTTCACTAGGCTCCCCTGAATTATCTCACTAATGTGGGCCAGAGAATTTAATTCAGTAATTATCGCGTACCTGCTGTTTGCTCAGTAGACTTGGACTACTCTAAGTAGACAGACTACTTAGACTGTCCAAGGATTAGATGCTGACACAGCGGAAGCAGAGCTAGTACCTCAAAGAGCATGACTTCCCCCTCCCCATAGGCTCAACTTATCTTGTTCATGACTCACTCTACCTACCTTCCTTCCTTCCTTCCTTCCTTCCTTCCTTCCTCCCTCCCTCCCTCCCTCCCTCCCTCCCTCCCTCCCTCCCTCCCTCCCTCCCTCCCTCCCCCCTCCCCCCTCCCCCTCCCTCCCCCCTCCCCCCTCCCCCCCTCCCCCCTCCCCCTCCCCCCTCCCCCCCTCCCCCCCTCCCCCCTCCCCCTCCCCCCCCTCCCCCCCTCCCCCTCCCCCCTCCCCCCCTCCCCCCTCCCCCCTCCCCCCCCCCCCTCCCCCCCTCCCCCTCCCCCCTCCCCCCCTCCCCCCCTCCCCCCTCCCCCTCCCCCCCTCCCCCCTCCCCCCTCCCCCCCTCCCCCCCCTCCCCCTCCCCCCTCCCCCCTCCCCCCCTCCCCCCTCCCCCTCCCCCCCCTCCCCCCTCCCCCCCTCCCCCCTCCCCCCCTCCCCCCCTTCCCCCCTCCCCCCTCCCCCCCTCCCCCCTCCCCCCCTCCCCCCCCTTCCCCTCTCTCTTTCTTTCTTGCTGCGTTGGGTCTTCGTAGCTGCACGTGGGCTTTCTGTAGTTGCGGTGAGCGGGGGCTACTCTTTGTTGTGGTGTGTGGGCTTCTCACTGCAGTGGCTTCTCTTGTGGAGCACGGGCTCTAGGTGCGCGGGCTCAGTAGTTGTAGCACGTGGGCTCAGTAGTTGTGGCTCGTGGGCTGTAGAGTGCAGGCTCAGTAGTTGTGGTGCACGGGCTTAGTTGCTCCGCGCATGTGGGATCTTCCAGGACCAGGACTCGAACCCGTGTCCCCTGCATTGGCAGGTGGATTCTTAACCACTGCACCACCACGGAAGTCCCTCATTCATGACTCTTTACCTAGTGGTATGAAATATCTGTCCATTTTTGTTGAATGAATGAATAGATCAACAAGTGACATAACCTAATAACCTCAAAATCTTCCCAGAAGATGACTTTCGTTCTGCACACAGAGAGTAATTATTAATTGCATTTTTGAAAACTTTGTACACCATAAAGGGCCATCTATATGATCAATGAAATTGTTGTTCTTATCATTATCGTTGGGGCAGTTCCTGGTGGAATGAGGACTGTTTCTTTGTGCCAAGAGACTCAGGTCATGGACATTTACAACCTGCGGTGCTCTACCTCTTGGGCATGGAAGATTGCACCCTGAGTTATCCTGGGGAGAAGGCAGAAATGGAAAATGGCTCTCTCGGAGCTTCTCTCTCATACTGTTTACTTAGGTTGAGTCATTCCTTGTTCTGAACATTTATAGATAGAGACTTAACCTAGCATCACATTTTCTAGACTACATGGTAGCTTTTTAACTGGTCTCTTCACCTCTAGTAATTCTCGACTTTGTTACCCTAAATACTCTTTTCAGATTAATCTAACTAAAGCTGAAAAGTTCTAATCATGTTATTCCATTCTCTCTAATCTTCAGTGATTCCCTCTTACCTACTTATTTCTTTGAGAGCCGTCCTAGAAATTAGATGTATTTGAGTGATAATAGCATCTGAATTTTTGTTGGCTGTTATGCCTTTAGAAGAAAATCTCTTTGCTTGGCAGTGAGAATAAGTGTTCTTTCACTTCTCACTGTGGTTTGTTACATTACTTACGCTTATTTCTTAATGAAAACCATAAAATGATTTTATGATCACGAATTTCTGTCTCCTTGAATTGACCTAGAAGGTATATTTAAAAACATTTTGTTCATGTGTACTTGTGTGAGTGTATGTAGTTAGGTAATACATACTTAGAATCATGGCTTTGTTTTGTACTTTTTATATTTGTTATATTTTTATGATACTTAGTTTGAAGAGGGGTACTGATGAGCTATTGATGGAAGATATGCCTGTGGCTAACACATATCTCTATTACTGAGTACAGATTTTTGTCAGTATTTATTTTTATCCATTTCTCACCAAAACCTATTATCAGAGGAGTATTTTACGTGTGTAATAATTAGAGTATGCAGTGTGGTTAACAAATGTAGTGAGACATTATGTAGGTGAATATGCCCTTCACATAAATCTTTTAGCATGCTGAAAAGATCTTATTTTTAGAGATTAAGCCTCTTATAATTGCTCTTAATTTCCTGCTTTAATTTGAAATTAAATTTTAATGAAAGGAAAAGTGCTTCTATTTTTCCAAACGTTTTGGCTTGCAGATTTATTTGCCACTAGCTAAAAATTCTTTGGCATGGAAACTTTGTTTGATACAAGAGTACGAGAGAAAGAATTGCAAATGAACGAATTAGCAGTGTTTTACTGGCAAGGTGTGTGTCATCATGCTCTTGTTGCTTGGCCTCGGGGTTCCCAGAAGGAGGGTAAAAGGCTATAAAAGCCTGGAGGTCATGTAATCCAGCCCCACCGTCTCAGGAAGTAATTTTTCCATGTCATCCTTGTCCATTAGATACTCAGCTTGTTTAAAAATTTCTTATGATGGAACATTCGTCACCTAATATGGCAGCCTCTCGAATAGCTTTAATGTTTTTATTCGGTTCTTCCTTATGTTGAACAGAAAAAACAACTTCCTTGTGATTTCCACCCATTGGTCCTATTTGTACTGTCTAGAGCAATTTAGAATTAGAAAAAAAAAAAAATCAGAGGGTTTGGTACCAAGATAGAATATTTAAAGATTGGGCTATCTGAGAAAATCCAGTACCTATGGTCACCACACCCCCAAAATTCTACTTAGATGAGAATCTCTCATTTTGAAAGGCTTCAGGGAAGAGTGTGTCTTCCCTTGTTTTGTTTTCTACTCTCTTTAAATTTTAAACAGTGAGGGACTTCCCTGGCGGTCCAGCGGTTAAGACTTCACCTTCCAGTGCAGGGGGTGTGGGTTTGATCCCTGGTCGGAGAGCTAAGATCACACATGCCTCTCGGCCAAAACACCAGAACATAAAGCAGAAGCAATATTGTAACAAATTCAATAAAGACTTAAAAAAAGAAAATGGTCCACATCAAAAAAAAAAAATGGTCCACATATATATATATATATATATATATATATTTTTTTTTTTTTTTTTTTTTTGCGGTACGCGGACCTCTCACTGCTGTGGCCTCTCCCATTGTGGAGCACAGGCTCCGGACGCACAGCTTCAGCGGCCATGGCTCACGGGCCCAGCCGCCCCGCAGTATGTGGGATCTTCCCGGACCGGGGCACGAACCCGTGTCCCCTGCATCGGCAGGCAGACCCTCAACCACTGCGCCACCAGGGAAGCCCGGTCCACATATTTTAAAGTGACTACTAAATAGCAGGTGGCCAGCTTCCAGTAGAAAAGCCGTCTCGGTGTCTGTTGTTTTCACCCAAGTTTGACGCGTTGCTCTGTCTCTTCCTGGTAGTGTTTGACTACAGTTACAGAGACTACATCCTGTCCTGGTATGGAAGCCTCAGCAGAGACGAGGGGCAGCTCTACCACCTGCTTTCCGAGGACTTCTGGGAAGTTGTCAGACGGCTGCGCCACAGGCTGAGCCGCGTGGACATGGTCAGAGTTGTCTGCAGTGATGTCGTGAGAGCTTTACTCGCTCACTTCTGTGACCTGAAGGCGGCAGACGCCAGGTAACTGTTATAATGGGAACAACCTCCCCTTCACCTTTATTCACAGTAGAATATTTTCCTTATTGAGAGGGTCGTTGAAGTCAAGACAAAACTCGGGCACATTCATCCTGTTGCTGGCACTCGGCTGGAAATGTAGACATATTGGGGGGGGATAATTATAATGTTCTGATAGAGTAAACTTAAAAAATTTTTAATAGAAAACCACTTTGTGGACTTGTTTGCTTTTGTAAATAACTGAAACAGTGACATGAATTTTATGGAGCCAGCAGCACTATCATGAATGTATTTAGACAGTATTAAGGGTGCCTAGAAACAGAACATTTAAATATAGTGCTTTACACTCGGAAGAGTGTCAGTGAGTTTTCAGTTTTCAAGAAAGTTTAAATGAAGTTCATTTTTGTGTGCGTGTGAGTCCTGTGTTAAGAGCTCTGTTGCGTCACAATATCCTGAAAATTGATTTTTAAAAGGAACTCAGTGTTGGAGCATGTGGGCTGTAATTAGAGAAGGTCTTCCAATGTGGAAATTGCTAATATTTAGGCTTGTTAGCCTTTTGCTCTGTTACACGGGAAAGGTTTGTGCCTGTGAGGTGACTCTGCCTATGGAAGAAGACTGCAACAAGGCCTTTCTGTGCTCATAACAAATTCTTATTCTCTTAGGTTTGCGGATAGGATTTTAAGTGTTTGTCTTACTCTTGTGTGAGTGACAGCATGGTGACTCATAGCACCTCTAACTGGGACATGAAAAGCAGTCTTACTGCAATAAGTAGCCTTCTGCCTGTTTGCATCTGGACTCAGTTGGAGTAGCAGCGGGCTCCCTGCAGCTCCTGTGGCCTCTTCTCATTGACACTGCTCTGCCTCTGCCTTCGGGGACGAGAGAAAGTATTTGCAAAATACCTAAGGGGATGAGTAAGCAGAGGCACCCTCGTCGGGCAGGTGGGAACTCACATTGTTCTAAGAAGCCCTGTCTTGCGGCTCTGTCAGAAAGTACTCCCTGTCCTGCCTGTGAGGTTGCTCTGGGGCCTGGCTGCCAAGGGCGCTCGGTCGTGCAGCAGCAGCCCTCTGTCCTTGGCTGTGCCGCCTCTTCCCACGAGTTGTCCCCTCTCCCCATGTCCACGCAGCTCAGGTTCACGTGGCCAGAATCCACAGGGCTGCCATATGCCTGTTCTTCTCCAGCTTGCTGCCCCCGGTGTGTTTTGCAAACTTTAAAAATAAAACCAGGAATACATTTTATATTGTGATGCAGTTTCATCAGATAACGCTCAGTACCTGTGAAAACTTTGATATTTTTTGTTCTTTACCATTTAAAAAAAAATGGCATTTGAGACTAAATTTTATTTTGTTTCTTGTGGGTCACAACCCACGGTTTGAAAAAATTACTGTAGAGCTACAGTTTTCAGATTTCGTGGTCTCAGAATCCCTCTACACTCATAAAAGTTATCAAGGACCTGAAAGAGCTTCTGTTTAAGCGGGTTAGAGCTGTGGTGTCCCAGGGCCGGCTTGTGCTGGGTGCGGGAGCGGACGGTGCACATCTCTCAACTCTGAGGTCAGTGATGATCACCTTGTCGGTTTGTAATTGGCCATGGCATGGGTATTTACTCCTTGAAATCGGCAAATGCTACAAATCAGAGCTTTTTTTCCCCCTTGGAGAGCCAGTTGAACATTTACCAGCTCACCACTCATCCTGTCGGTCAATATTTACCATATTAGATATTAAACTAAGACTTTTTTTTTTTTTCCCCGATACGCAGGCCTCTCACTTCTGTGGCCTCTCCCGTTGCGGAGCACAGGCTCTGGACGCGCAGGCTCAGCGGCCGTGGCTCACGGGCCCAGCCGCTCCACAGCATGTGGGATCTTCCCGGACCGGGGCACAAACCCGTGTCCCGTGCATCAGCAGGTGGACTCTCAACCACTGTGCCACCAGGGAAGCCCGAGAGTATATTTTTCACTGAGACATTTATTTACCAGCTTCTGAAATTACTGCTTTTGTGGATAATATAAAGATATTGTGATGAGTAAGCATCACAATAATAGAAACAGAGAATTGATTCCATTTTAGAAGCTCCTTTCCTGTGGAATTCCAGTTTTCTCGTGCCAAGGGTACATTTAGGCTATGCCTAGAAGCTTCTAGTTGATGATTCTTATTAAAGGAAAAAAAATCTACCATTGTTCTCTGACATTATGGATATTTGAAAAAGTGCCAGTAGGTCACTGGTGTTTTGCATGTAGATGATCGTGCCCTGGAGGCGAATGCTGGGGATCTAATATCTGATTGTGCAACACCTCCTACAGATCACACAGTGAGAGTGGCAGAAACCTAGGTCCGATGGTTACCTCGGTACTTGCCTGCCCCAGGTAAACAGTGCCCTCGCCCTGGAAATCACCCTTGGTGTACAGGTTTCCACTGGCTGCAAAATGACTGTGGCAGCCAGGAAGCACCCAACTGAGTTGGCCACTATCAGGCAAGAGAATAATAAATTGCATTAATAAAAGCAACGCATCCTCTGGTTGACTGTTAGGCAGTTGTGTGAGGCAGTTTTCCGGTCAGCCTGTATTCATTTCCCAGCTGACATTCTGTTGGCTGCTTTAAGCCAATCCAGATCACACTTAATTTTTGCCTCTGCTTCCTCTTCCTTTGCCCCATCTGTCTTGTCCAGCATGTTTCAGAAAAACCTAAAGATGATTGGTTTTATGCTGTTACATCAACGGCATCTTTAATTTCACAGCCTCCTTTTTACAATCTGTGCATTTTGTTTACTGGTCAAGCACAGGCATGTTGTTTAAGGCACAAAATAATGCTTGTTTTCACATATATTTCTTCTGTATCTCTGAAATTTTTTTCCTTTTCACTTTAACAATCTCTGATTATGGTGTAGCGTTAAAGAGTCTGGACTTGAGAGTCAGACAGAACAGGACCTGAGAGTTATTTCTACCATTTGTTACCTCTGTGACTTTGGACCGTTCAGGTGATCATTCAGATCCTTAATACTCTCATCTATAAAATGGTGATGATGATACTTGCTTCTAGATGTAGGTGGGAAGATTAAATAATACTGCACGTATGAAGTGTATGGAAGGTTAATGTCCTTTTGCTCACTCACGGCATGAGAACCCAGAGGTAAGTACTAGTAGTTGGAGTAAACAAGTGGCAGATCCACACTGACAGGAGGACGCTGCCAGGAGCTGGTGACCCTGGTTTAATGCTTTGTTAGATTTTTTTTTTTTTCCTTTGGAGAAATGAAGCTATAGATCACATTTAGGGAGAGAGCTAGGAGACTTAAAAATAATCTAGTTAAAGAGCTGCTCACCCCTTTCTAGATTGTTGCTGTGACTTGGGAGTCGTGTATGAAGGTTGATGCTACTTAAGGTTGGAAATCCCGAAAGGCCATGCATTTGCATTTTTCCAGATTAGTCTGTGGTTGAGAAAATTACTGACTGTTGATATAGTCAAAGAGTGGACATAGTTATTAAAACTGTTGCGTTGCCCATTTGAAGTTGTTTTTTACCTAATGGTACATAACCAAGCTGTTTCTAGAAACATCTTTCCTTCCCTTTCCCTCTCTTCATGTATTTATTTTTTTCAGACATGAAGAACAGCCGAGGCCCTTTGTGTTGCATGCATTCTTGAGGAACTCAGATGATGAAGTAAGATTTCTACAAACGTGTTCTCGGGTTCTGGTGTTTTGTCTCCTTCCCTCAAAGGATGTCCAGTCTCTCAGCTTACGCATAATGCTCGCAGAAATTCTCACAGCAAAAGGTAGACTTTCATAACTAATTGATATTACTAATGCGATACTTGTGCAAGCTAACGTGCTACATACGAATGTGATAACACTTTATATGACACCTATGCAGACCTTGTATACTGTGGGACATATGGGAATTAAAGTATTTTCAAAAGGTCAGGTTTAAATGTCACTCAGAGAAGGCATCACTTGGCCCTACGTGATAAACAGATATTTCATATAACATATTACCAAATACATAGTCCACTCAGCTGTTTATAATAGGTAACCAGTCCTTATGCCCACCACAGTGTAGCATCCACCTGGGATAGATTTTGAGTCACCCAGGCCAGTTACGTGCTTTATGAAAGACTGTCTATACTCAAACTCTAGTATGCGTTTGCTTAAAATACCTTTGCTTCAGGATTCATTGGCAATGCCTATATGTGACTTAGAATAAATAGAAGAGGGACTGTACCACAAAATAATGTGGTTGTTAGAAAAAAAGTGTATCCAGGGAAATGCTTAGCTAGGATAAGGAAAAATGGAAGAAGATATCATCTGAGAGAAACTTTTCCTATCTCAGAATCTCAAACAAATAACGTTGTGTTTGATATGCCGTGATTTAATATCTCATTTATTATCTCTGGGTTAGCCAGCTGTACCCATTAGCTGATATAGCCAACCACAGAGAAAAGGGGAACTTTCTAACCTGAAGTTAGTGGGATGAATCTGTCATAGTGTCATTGACTTTTTTAACAACTTCCTCCCTGAGGTCTGTTTCACCAGTTGGGAGAACGTTAACTTTCATCTTTTGGCAGACAAAACATATTGAGCCTTATAAAAGAAATCAAAGGGAAAAAAATGAATGTACTTAATTTTGATAGCTTTGTTAACAACTTGGGTTCCAGATGGCTTTCTTTCATTATTCTTTTACATGTAACTCATTTGTTAAAACGACCACTTGGTTGTAGCCATAACTACTAGCAAACCCAGAGGAATGGGTAGCTGTGTGTGTGGGGGTGTGTGTGTGTGTCTGTGGCCCATTTGGGTAGTTTTAAAATGTTTCCCAGATGTAGTTTCAATTATATAACATGAAAGCGGTTTCTTTAAAGGAGAATACCCTTTTTAAGTGGTGCTTTCTTCTCTGTCCCACAGTCTTAAAGCCAGTAGTGGAGTTACTTAGTAATCCAGATTACATTAACCAGATGTTGCTTGCCCAGTTGGAGCACAGAGAACAGATGAATGAACATCACAAGAGAGCCTACACGTATGCTCCCTCCTATGAAGAGTTCATCAAGCTTATTAACAGCAACTCTGATGTTGAGTTCTTGAAGCAACTAAGGTATTTGGTCTTTAATTATAGCGTGACAGTGCTACTGACTATCTTCCTCTACCTGGTTAGGTGAAAAAAACCCCAAAAAACAGTGGTTGTCAGGGAAGAAGAAATAAAGGAGGTCCATAAAACTTAATAATCAGTAACAGCAAAATGTATCCAGCTTCTCCCTTGGCAGTGGAATTCGTTCAAAGTATCATGTTTTTCAAATAATTAGGTCATAATAGAAAGCTGTTCAGTTGTTAGAACCTGCGTAGCTGCTCAGGTGCTTACCTTGGAAAAGCAGTGGAAGGAAATACTGTTTTTGGGGGGGGGTTTAAAGAATAATTTTTTAAAAAAAATTTATTTTTGGCTGCGTTGGGTCTTCGTTGCTGCGCGCAGGCTTTCTCTAGTTGAGGGGAGCAGGGGCTACTCTTCGTTGCAGTGCGCAGGCTTCTTACTGCAGTGGCTTCTCTTGTTGCGGAGCATGGGTTCTAGGTGTGCGGGCTTCAGTAGTGGTGGCACATGGGCCTCCGTAGTTGTGGCTCGCTGGCTCTAGGGCGCAGGCTCAGTAGTTGTGGCGCACGGGCTTAGTTGCTCCGCAGCATGTGGGATCTTCCCGGACCAGGGCTCAAATCCATGTCCCTTGCATTGGCAGGTGGATTCTTAACCACTGCACCACCAGGGAAGCCCAATGCTGTGTTTTTAAAATTACAGTGTAGGCCATTTGTGTTGATTTTCATTTTTCTTACGAAATACAGAGGCCCAGGTTTGGGAATAAAGGGTTCTTGACTAATTGTTTTGAGAAAACACATTTGAAATATACCCCAGGAATCTAATTTATAGGGGAATTCAGTCTCCTTTACGGTACTTGAGATATTTTTAGGGGTGAGTGTGTGTGTTTATTTTTAATTTTTAAAATACAGGTTATGCATATACAGTATGATTATGTAGTATTGTGTAGTTTGTGGATTTTCTAGGCTTCTGTTTCTCAGTTACCCTTCTGTTTTAGTGTCCCCAAATAAGCATGCATGGGAAGAAAGGAAACTCTGGCCTGTCAGTTTTGCTTCTGATAGGTAATTTTTGTAAGTCTCTGGAGGAAAAGTAAAATATTGGCTGAAATTGGGTCTTTGAACTGTTTGAGGGCTTTGGACTTGCCACATTTGCCCCTGAACCAGGGTCAACATTAAAGTGAGTTATGCTGCTACATTTTCTAATCTGAATAATACACCCTCTAAGAAGCACACACTGTGGATGCCTCTGTGTTCTCGTAAACTGTGCTGTGTCTTAATCTAGGTCCCACAAATGTATAATGATGGGTTTGATTGTATGACTTTGTTTACAAGTAATTTAATTCTTGTGAGATATAGTCTCTGAAGATTTTAATCATGTTTCTCTTTCCATTCATAATCTTGAATAGGCTATATGGTACTTATTTATTATAGATTTGTGATTATTTACGTCTGAATCTAGAAATTCCTTTTTCATAATTGTGGCACTTGAGCTGATGGAGAACCCAAGAGCCAGTATTCCAAGTTTGTCACCTGAGGCTTACAGGTCACATCTACTCACAGATCATCCTTACTGTGGCTTCCTCTGACTCCTTTTGAAGTGTCATTCCACAGAAAGTGAAGGAGCCCACAGGTCAGACACCCTTGTTGCCTCCTCGTCGCCTTAAAATTCTCAACAGGACAACACACACACACCAAGCTCTGGTTCTAGAGACACTGTTCAAACTTATACTGTAATATTCCTCTCCCTGGTGCTTTTATAATATTGTTCCCAGATGTGCTGTGTGTGGTGTGACCAAGGTAATGTGATGACCACCTTCCATGGAATTACAATTTCCTCCTAAGACTGTTTATGAGCAGGTGATACCTCGTGTTGATAAATTGTGGGTGCATTGAATTCCTAAGTATTTTCCTCTGCCAGACAGTCTCTCCACAGTAAGGTCAGACATGGACCATTTGAAAACTCCAAGGAAGTTTAAGATAACAATCTAGAATCTAGTATTCATTCTTCTTCCAGACTTGTGCATGAGTGTTCTATTTTCTGAACCAAACAAAAGATTCCAGCACTGCACACATGGTGACATAGTTAATGGTGTAACAAAAAGGCACCAAAAGACATTTTTTGATCAGAACTAATTACTTTGAATGATCACCTATTGGTACTCTAGCACCATCTGTCATTTTGTATCTGAGCACAGTTCCTATATTATGAGTGGATCTTGGTAAGAATTGATGGCTTACCTTCTTTAAAATGTACTAGCGAAAGTCTCCAGACTATTTGAAATACTATGAATGTCTTAATGTTGGCAGTTTGTCATCGAGTAGGTAAAGAAGTAGCTCAGCAGGAGCTGCCTTTTAGAAAAACAGAAGCATGGTATCTACTGTCCCAGGATGACTGGACAGCCTGCTTTCGCCACAGTCGGAGTGTTACGGATTTGCCCTCACTGTGTGGCAGAAGATTACACTAGAAGTGCTGCCTAATCATTTTCCCCTTTCCCTCTCATACGTGATGGAACAAAAGCAGTATAAGCACTTAAATCTTTTTTGACATCACTTCCTCTCGATCTCATAAATAGGGCAACACTGAAGGGTATCCCGCTGGGGGTCCCAGGAAGCAGGCCCTCTGTTGAGCGCTGGGAGACTTAAGGGGCAGTAGAAAAGCTGAACTAAAGAATGGCTTTTTCAAAAATTGAGACATAAGTCACATACCATAGAATTCAACAATTTTAAAGTGGACAGTTCCGTGGTTTTTAGTGTATTCAGAGGCCGTGCAACCATACCCACTAATTCCAGACTAGTTTCATCACCCTAAAAAGAAACCTTATACCCATTGGCAGTCATTTCCCATCCTTCCCCTCCCCCCAGCCCTTGGGCACCACTCGTGTGCTTTCTGTCTCAGTAGATTTGCCTATTCTGGACATTTCATGTAAATGGAATCATACAATATGTGTCCTTTTGTGTCTGGCTTCTTTCACTCAGCATAATGTTTCCGAGGTTCATCCATGTTGCAGTATATATCAGTACTCCATTTTTTTGGCTGAATACTATTCCACTGTATGAATATACCATATTTTGTTTATGCATTTATCAGTTAGTGGAAGATTTAGGTTGTTGCACTTTGAAGAATGCCTTTTGAATGATCATTGAGCATCTTCAGCAGTACTGTCAGTGACTGCTGATAAATGAGACTAAAATAAAGTGTTGCAGGTTCCTAACCTCTTCCTCTCACCACCTCCCCTCACTCTAAATACCTGCCACCAACAAGGAGTGTTGGAGTACAGACACCAGGAAGGGGTGTTCGTTTAGTGCATTATTCCTTTTCCACATATTGTCTTCTCTTTTGTGTCCTCCACCCTACTGTTATAAACACCTTACTTTAGGTTTCAATGGGGAGAACACTTGGAGGTACTTTGGTGATTAGACAATCAGACTCTTAAAGTGCCTTGTCTATTAGAAGCACAAAGAATCCATTTTCAGATTTAATTAAGTGGACGTAATGACCTATTCTTCTGACCTCTATCCCTTTGTAAGCTTTCAGTTCCTCGTGTAAATCTTGGGAAGTATGTTGATAGCTTCCTTTAGACAGGCTGCAAAATTCTCTTGTAACAAGGGGCATGAACTTCTTCAAAGAGTCAGATGCGCCTGGCAACATCAGCTCTGGGATCGTAATCCTGAAGAATGTATAGTCTCCTCAACAAGCCTGGCAAAGAACCTTAGGAGAAAATGCTGTGAAAGGCATTTTTGTCAATGATAGATACACACATCCAGAGTTGCTCTCTGTATACTTGTGTAAATAGTGCATTGTCCTGGGGCATCTTTCCTGGACCTGTGACCACAAGACAGTTCCTTGGGCATTGCTTTATTGTGACATTTTAGGTAGTTCTCTTCCATGTGGCACTGGTATATCTTTCGTCCTTGGGGTGGGTGTCCCTTTTCGTTGTACCCGAGGCACAGATCTGAGGACTAATTTTTACTCCCTGCTTCTTGCACTAGAGAGGCTACCAGGAACAACTCTGTGATGGGAGAGATTGATCTTTTTGCTCAAAGAGTAGGTGATGCTGCATAAATTACCTTGTTACTTGGCTGCTTACTGTTCACCTGATTAAAAAAAATTGCCCTCTATTTAAGGGTCAGTTCTGCTCACTCGTATTGACAGGCAGAATTGCTTTTTATCAGACTTCTGTCTACAACCCACGTTGATGAGGCCTATCAGCCACATAGCACGAGTGGAGCTGCTTTCTTCAGCCATAGTCTCAACTCTTCTGTTGTTTTTCTGGTACAGTTAGAGTCCTCTGCCCTCTGACTTTATTGGGGTTTTAGGTCATTATCTTCAAATTGCTCTCAGTAAAATTTTGGGGTAGGCTGCATAAGCCACAGAATGCGTCTTATTTAGACTAAGTGAAACTATCCACTTTTATTTTATACATATTTGGGAGTTAGATGAATGTTTTCTAAAGGAAAGAGTCATTCAGCTCTGCCAGGCTGGAGTGCATTAAAAATAAACAAACAACAACAAACCCTTAAAGGTGCTATTTGTAATTCTGCAGTAGTTTGTTGTTTTCTCTGAGCGACCATGAGATCTTTTCACAGTAGGACTATAAAGCTAGAAATGTGTCCTTCACGTACACTAAGTTAGTGGGATTTTTGTTTGTTTTAACATCTTTATTGGAGTGTAATTGCTCTACATTGCTGTGTTAGTTTGTGCTGTATAACAAAGTGAATCAGCTATATGTATACTTATATCCCCATATCCCCTCCCTCTTGCGTCTCCCTCCCACCCTCCGTATCCCACCCCTCTAGGTGGTCACAAAGCACCGAGCTGATCTCCCTGTGCTATGCGGCTGCTTCCCAATAGCTATCTATTTTACATTTGGTAGTGTACATATGTCCATGCCACTCTCTCACTTTGTCCAGTTTACCCTTCCCCCCCCATGTCCTCAAGTCCATTCTCTACATCTGTGTCTTTATTCCTGTCCTGCCCCTAGGTTCTTCAGAACCTTTTTTGTTTTGTTTTGTTTTTTAGATTCCATATATATGTGTTAGCATATGGTATTTGTGTTGCTCTTTCTGACTTACTTCACTCTGTATGACAGATTCTAGGTCCATCCACCTCACTACAAATAACTCAATTTCATTTCTTTTTATGGCAGGGTAACATTCCACTGATATATATGTGCCACTTCTTCTTTATCCATTTGTCTGTCGATGGGCATTTAGGTTGATTCCATGACCTGGCTATAGTAAATAGTGCTGCAGTGAATATTGCGGTGTATGTGTCTTTTTGAATTATGGTTTTCTCAGGGTATATGCCCAGTAGTGGGATTGCTGGGTCGTATGGTAGTTCTATTTTTATTTTTTTAAGGAACCTCCATACTGTTCTCCATAGTGGCTGTATCAATTTACATTCCCACCAACAGTGTAGGAGGGTTCCCTTTTCTGCACACCCTCTCCAGCATTTATTGTTTGTAGATTTTTTTAAAAAATAAATTTATTTTATTTATTTATTTACTTAGTTTTGGCTACGTTGGGTCTTGGTTGCTGTGCGCAGGCTTTTCTCTGCTTGCAGTGAGCGGGGGCTACTCTTCGTTGCGGTGCATGGGCTTCTCATTGCAGTGGCTTCTCTTGTTGCGGAGCACGGGCTCTAGGTGCGCGGGCTTCAGTAGTTGTAGCATGCGGGCTCAGGAGTTGTGGCTCGCAGACTCTAGAGCGCAGGCTCAGTAGTTGTGGCACGTGGACTTTGTTGCTGCCACGGCATGTGGGATCTTCCCGGACTAGGGCTCGAACCCGTGTCCCCTAAATTGGCAGGCGGATTCTTAACCACTGTGCTCCCAGGGAAGCCCTGTTTGTAGATTCTTTGATGATGGCCATTCTGACTGGTATGAGATGATATCTCATTGTAGTTTTGATTTGCATTTCTCTAATGATTGATGATGTTGAGCATCCCTTCATGGGTTTGTTGGCCATCTGTATATCTTCTTTGGAGAAATGTCGATTTAGGTCTTCTGCTCATTTTTGGATAGAGTTATTTGTTTTTTTGATATTGAGCTGCATGAGCTGCTTGTATATTTTGGAGATTAATTCTTTGTCAGTTGCTTCATTTGCAAATATTTCCACGCATTCTGAGGGTTGTCTTTTCGTCTTGTTTATGGTCTCCTTTGCTGTGCAAAAGCTTTTAAGTTTCATTTGGTCCCATTTGTTTATTTTTGTTTTTATTTCCATTTCTCTAGGAGGTGGGTCAAAAAGGATCTTGCTGTGATTTATGTCATACAATGTTCTGCCTATGTTTTCCTCTAAGAGTTTTACAGTGTCTAGCCTTACATTTAGGCCTTTAATCCATTTTGAGTTTATTTTTGTGTATGGTGTTAGGGAGTGTTCTAATTTCATTCTTTTACATGTAGCTGTCCAGTTTTCCCAGCACCACTTATTGAGGAGGCTGTCTTTTCTCCACTGTATATTCTTGCCTCCTTTATCAAAGATAAGGTGACCATGTGCGTGGGTTTATCTCTGGGCTTTCTTTACTGTTCCATTGATCTATATTTCTGTTTTTATGCCAGTACCATACTGTGTTGATTACTGTTGCTTTGTAGTGTAGTCTGAAGTCAGGAAGCCTGATCCCTCAGCTCCGTTTTTCTTTCTCAGGATTGCTTTAGCTATTCGGGGTCTTTTGTGTTTCCATACAAATTGTGAAATTTTTTGTTCTAGTTTTGTGAAAAATGCCATTGGTAGTTTGATAGGGATTACACTGTATCTGTAGGTTGCTTTGGGTAGTATCGTTGTTTTCATAATGTTGATTTTTCCAATCCAAGAACATGGTATATCTCTCCGTCTGTTTGTATCATCCTTAATTTCTTTCAATCAGTGTCTTGTAGTTTTCTGCATACAGGTCTTCTGTCTCCATTGGTAGGTTTGTTCCTAGGTATTCTATTCTGTTTGTGGCAGTGGTAAATGGGAGTGTTTCCTTAATTTCTCTTTCAGATTTTTCATCATTAGTGTATAGGAATGCAAGAGATTTCTGTGCGTTAATTTTGTAACTTGCTACTTTACCACGTTCATTGATTAGCTCTAATAGTTTTATGGTAGCACCTTTTGGATTCTCTGTATAGTATCATGTCATCTGCAAACAGTGACAGTTTTTCTTCTTCTTCTCCAATTTGGGTTCCTTTCATTTCTTTTTCTTCTCTGATTGCTGTGGCTAAAACTTTGAAAACTATGTTGAATAATAGTGGTGAGAGTGGGCAACCTTGTCTTGTTCCTGATCTTAGTGGAAATGGTTTCAGTTTTTCACCATTGAGAACAATGTTGGCTGTGGGTTTGTCATATATGGCCTTTATTATGTTGATGTAAGTTCCCTGTATGCCTACTTTCTGGAGGGTGTAGGCATATCATAAATGGGTTTTGAATTTTGTCAAAAGCTTTTTCTGCATCTGTTGAGATGATCATATGGTTTTTATCCTTCAGTTAGTATGGTGTGTCACATTGATTGATTTGCATATATTGAAGAATCCTTGCATTCCTGGGATAAACCCCAGTTGATCATGGTGTATGATCCTTTTAATGTGCTGTTGGATTCTGTTTGCTAGTATTTTGTTGAGGATGTTTGCATCTATGTTCATCAGTGATATTGGCCTGTAGTTTTCTTTTTTTGTGATATCTTTCTCTGGTTTTGGTATCAGGGTGTTGGTGGCCTTGTAGAATGAGTTTGGGAGTGTTCCTTCCTCTGCTATATTTTGGAAGAATTTGAGAAGGATAGGTGTTAGCTCTTCTCTAAATGTTTGGTAGAATTCACCTGTGAAGCCATCTGGTCCTGGGCTTTTGTTTGTTGGAAGATTTTTAATCACAGTTTCAATTTCAGTGCTTGTGATTGGTCTGTTTATATTTTCTATTTCTTCCTGGTTCAGTCTTGGAAGGTTGTGCTTTTCTAAGAATTTGTCCATTTCTTCCAGGTTGTCCATTTTATTGGCATAGAGTTGCTTGTAGTAATCTCTCATGATCTTCTGTATTTCTGCAGTGTCAGTTGTTACTTCTCCTTTTTCATTTCTAATTCTGTTGACTTGAGTCTTCTCCCTTTTTTTCTTGATGAGTCTGGCTAATGGTTTATCAATTTTGTTTATCTTCTCAAAGAACCAGCTTTTAGTTTTATTGATCTTTGCTATCGTTTCCTTCATTTCTTTTTCGTTTATTTCTGATCTGATCTCTATGATTTCTTTCCTTCTGCTAACTTTGGGGTTTTTTTGTTCTTCTTTCTCTAATTGCTTTAGGTGTAAGGTTAGGTTGTTTATTTGAGATGTTTCTTATTTCTTGAGGTAGGATTTTATTGCTGTAAACTTCCCTCTTTTGCTTTTGCTGCATCCCACAGGTTTTGGGTCGTTGTGTTTTCATTGTCATTTGTGTCTAGGTTATTTTTGATTTCCTTAGTGATCTCTTGGTTATTGAGTAGTGTATTGTTTAGCCTCCATGTGTTTGTATTTTTTACAGATTTTTTTTCCTGTAATTGATATCTAATCTCATAGCATTGTGGTTGGAAAAGATACTTGATACAATCTCAATTTTCTTAAATTTACCAAGACTTGATTTGTGACCCAGGATATGATCTATCCTGGAGAATGTTCCATGAGCATTTGAGAAGAAAGTGTATTCTGTTGTTTTTGTATGGAATGTTCTATAAATATCAATTAAATCCATCTTGTTTAATGTGTCATTTAAAGCTTGTGTTTCCTTATTTTCATTTTGGTTGATCTGTCCATTGGTGAAAGTGGGGTGTTAAAGTCCCCTACTATGATTGTGTTACTGTCGATTTCCCCTTTTATGGCTGTTAGTATTTGCCTTATGTATTGAGGTGCTCCTTCTTTGTCTCTGGTAATAGTCTTTATTTTAAAGTCTATTTTGTCTGATATGAGAATTGCTACTCCAGCTTTCTTTTGATTTCCGTTTGCATGGAATATCTTTTTCCATCCCCTCACTTTCTGTCTGTATATGTCCGTAGGTCTGAAGTGGGTCTCTTGTAGACAGCATATGTATGGGTCTTATTTTTGTATCCATTCAGCCGGTCTGTGTCTTTTGGTTGGAGCATTTAATCCATTTACATTTAAGGTAATTATCAATATGTATGTTCCTATTCCCATTTTCTTAATTGTTTTGGGTTTGTTTTCGTAGGTCTTTCCCTTCTCTTGTGTTTCCTGCCTAGAGAAGTTCCCTTAGCATTTGTTGTAGAGCTGGTTTGGTGGTGCTGAATTCTCTTAGCTTTTGCTTGTCTGTAAAGGTTTTAATTTCTCCATCGAATCTGAATGAGATTCTTGCTGCGTAGAGTCATCTTGGTTGTAGGTTTTTCACTTTAAATATGTCCTGCCAGTCCCTTCTGGCTTGCAGAGTTTCTGCCAAAAGATCAGCTGTTAACCTTATGGGGATTACCTTGTATGTTATTTGTTGCTTTTCCCTTGTTGCTTTCAGTATTTTTCCTTTGTATTTAATATTTGATAGCTTGATTAATATGTGTCTTGGGGTGTTTCTCCTTGGATTTATCCTTTATGGGACTCTCGGTGCTTCCTGGAGTTGACTGACTATTTCCTTTCCCATATTAGGGAAGTTTTCAATTATAATCTCTTCAAATATTTTCTCAGTCCCTTTCTGTTTCTCTTCTTCTTCTGGGACCCCTGTAATTTGAATGTTGGTGCATTTACTGTTGTCCCAGAGGTCTCTAAGACTGTCCTCAATTCTTTTCATTCTTTTTTCTTTATTCTGCTCTGCAGTAGTTATTTCCACTATTTTATCTTCCAGGTCACTTATCTGTTCTTCTGCCTCAGTTATTCTGCTATTGATCCCTTCTAGAGAATTTTAAATTTCATTTATTGTGTTTTTCATCATTGTTTGTTTGCTCTTTAGTTCTTCTGGGTCCTTGTTAAACGTTTCTTGTATTTTCTCCATTTTATTTCCAAGATATTGGATCATCTTTACTATCATTACTCTGAATTCTTTTTCAGGTAGACTGCCTATTTACTCTCCATTTGTTAGGTCTGGTGGGTTTTTACCTTGCTCCTTCATCTGGTGTGTATTTCTCTGTCTTCTCATTTTGCTTAACTTACTGTGTTTGGGGTCTCCTTTTCACAGGCTGCAGGTTCGTAGTTCCCATTGATTTTGGTGTCTGCCCCCAGTGGCTAAGGCTGGTTCACTGGGTTGTGTAGGCTTCCTGGTGGAGGGGACTGGTGCCTGTGTTCTGGTGGTGAGGCTGGATCATGTCTTTCTGGTGGGCTGGACCACGTCTGGTGGTGTGTTTTGGGGTGTCTGTGAACTTATTATGATTTTAGGCAGCCTCTCTGCTCATGGGTGGGGTTGGGTTCCTGTCTTTCTAGTTGTTTGGCTTGGGGTGTCCAGCACTGGAACTTGCTGGTCATTGAGTGGAGCTGGGCCTTAGCATTGAGATGGAGATCTCTGGGAGAGCTCTCGCCGATTTATATTATATGGAGCCAGGAGGTCTCTGCTGGTCCAAAGTCCTGAACTCGGCTTTCCCACCTCAGAGGCTCAGGCCTGATAGCTGGCCGGAGCACCAAGACCCTGCCCGGCGCTTGGCTTTTGGGAAGTCTGAGATCTTCTACCAGCGTTCAGTAGGTGTTCTGTCGGAGTTGTTCCACATGTAGATGTATTTTTGATGTATTTGTGGGGAGTAAGGTGATCTTCACGTCTTACTCCTCTGCCATCTTGAAGGTCCTCTCTCTTCACACCTCCTGTTTCTAGAGGATCCACATTTCATTTGGAAAGGACATAAATCTGGCAGTCTCACTTCAGGCCTAGCCCTTCCACCTTTTTTCCTTTTGTGCTTAGTCTGTTTCACTTGCTCATAGCGGGCCCCGTGCAGAGGCCTTGCCCCCGGCCCTTCAGACCAGAGTTCCTCAGGAAACGGCTGAACCGACACCTCAGCTCAGGACGTTTTCTGAAGCTCCTCACAGGACACTCAACTCAAGATGGCCTAAATTAGTGGTTTTTAACCCTGTCTGTATGTTAGAATCAACCAGGCTTTAAAACATTACAGTTTGATATCCTGCTGTCCCTTTGAGATACTCCCTTTTCTAGCATCCAAGATGTCAAAATAAGGATATGGGAGCTAGACTGGTTTAATATTTTGAATTTTCTGGGTCTTCTAGTAGGAGCAGTGATCAACTCTGCTAACAAAAGAGGAGCCAGAAATCTGAGTGTCATGTTGATGCAGGATGTTAAAGGGCAGATGAATAGATTCCCACCTGGTGTGGCTGGGGTGGGGGGGTGATGGCCACCGTCAAGGTAGGCAGAGCAGTGTTCAGGGTCCAGGTGCATCCATTTGTGAAACTCCACATCACAGCCATACTAGAGAAAGGACTGTGTGTTCCTTTATTTTGAAGATAAAGCAGGAGTCAAAGTGAATGTTAAGCAAAGGAGCAGTGAAAGGTTTTGCCCCAATGGAACCTCTTGTAAAGAAGTAGGCAGACCGTGGTCCAGGAATCTGCCGCATCCAGGGCTGCCTGCATTCTGTAATTCTTCAGTGCATTTGTGAAAAGTACCTTGATGGAGATTATTTGGTCCTCCATGGAAGATACAGATGCCTAGGCTTCACCCCCAGGAACTTTTATGTAACTGGTCTAGAGTGGATCTTGGGCATCAGTTCCCCAGGTGATTATAAAATGCAATTAATACACAGAGAATCTCTTTTAAACGTCATGTGCTTTCACATGCTGCCAGTCTGAAGTCTCGGCTAGATGTCGTGTCATGTGATTCATTATGTTCTGATTCTTTGAAAACTGTTTATTACTGTTTGAGATATATGGTAACTCTGTTGAGGAGAATACTGACTAATCAGGACACCTCATTCTTCTGCCATGATTATTGTAATGAACAGAGGGCATTTTATCACTGACCTTCCTGAGAGATGTGTAACCCAAGGTTTCTCAGCCTTGGCAAAACTGACACGTGGGGCTTGATAGCCCTTTGTTGTGGGAGTTGTTCTGTTAACTGCAGAATGTAAGCAGCATCCCTAGCACCTGTACCCACTGAATGCCAGTAGCACCCGCACTGCTGTGTCAACCAGAAATGTCTCTGGATGTAGCCACATGTCCTCTGGGGGACAAAATTGTCCTTTCTTAAGAGCCACTGGTTTAACCCCGTGAACAGTTTGGAGGTACTGTACTTATATTAGTTAGGATTAGATTCAGCTGAAAATTATAGAAAACCCGCAAAATAATGATGCCTTGTCAAAGTACAGAGGGTTTTTCTTCCTCCTTGCTTAAGGGAAGTCTGCAGTACCCAGTCCAGGTCTGGTGCGTGGCCCCGCCTTCCTCAAGGACCCAGGCTCCCCCTGGCTCACTGCTCTGCCATCTGTGTTGTGGAGTCCTCCTGGCTCAGGATGTTCTCTAGGGTGCCATCCGTCATATCCTAATGCCAGGAAGTGGGATGGAGGCAGGGAAACATGGTGGCAAAGGTCCTGTACTGCTTGTCTTTTAAGGATATTTCTGGAAGCTGCTACATGACATTTTTGTTTATATTTCATTGGTCGAAACAATTGAGAAAAAGCAAGAAGTCTCATTCTGGGCACCCTTAGGCTTCGTTAAAAATGGAGGATTCTATTACTGAGGAAGGAAAAAGAATGGGTATGGAAGAGGCAAATAGCTGTTTTTGCTACAGTACTTCATGTTTTGTAGTTATAGTGAGGCAGGATAGCACTGTTTCCCACACAGGCATTGGAGGAATGGCTGCTTCCCTGGACTGGGCATTTGCCAGGGTTAAAGAGATGCCAAGCAAATGCTCAAGAAAGGAAAACTTTCTTTGTTTTTAAGCTACCTTTTGTTGAATATCCAATATGTGTCAGGCACAGAGCTAGGTTCTTTATAATCATCTGATTGTTACAGCCACCGTGTGAAGTAGGTACTGTGATTCTCATTATTTGGTTGAGGAGAGGAAAGTGACTTGCCCCAGATTACAAAGCTAACAAGTAACAGAGCTGGGATTTGAATTCAGGTCTGTCTGACTTCAAACCCCATATGTAAAGCTGGGTAACTTGCTAGCCAGGTGGGCAGAGAACGGCAGTGACACATGGCCCCAGCCTTGTGGGATTTTCTGCAAGTGTGGAGATAACTCTCTACTGTTCGTGAGCCTTTGCAGGCACTAATCCTTATGTGGGGAACAATACCATCGGAAGTACCATCATCTTTTATTAAGGCAGTGACAGACTGCCAGAGAAACAAGTAGTAAGAAAGAAAATCAGAGTAGCCTGTCACTGCCATAATCTCATTTACCACCAGCCCAAATCTTTATTAGATTTTTCAGTTCTGTATTTGTTTACTTCTGACCCTCATTTAAACAGCAATGTGGAGAATCTAAAAATAGATAGGAGGGCTTCCCTGGTGGCGCAGTGGTTGAGAGTCCGCCTGCCCATGCAGGGGACACGGGTTCGTGCCCCGGTCTCGGAGGATCCCACATGCCGCGGAGCGGCTGGGCCCGTGAGCCATGGCCGCTGAGCCTGCGCGTCCGGAGCCTGTGCTCCGCAACGGGAGAGGCCACAACAGTGAGAGGCCCGCGTACCGCAAAAAAATATATATATATAAATAAATAAAATAAAATAGATAGGAAATTCTAATAATGAACGAAAGGTTTAAAACTAAAGAGATTAAGGATTATTTAGTTTGGAGAAGAGAAGGGGAACCTTTTATCTAGCACATACTGAGATTGGTGTGGTGTTTTTCAGTTTTACCATACTAAAGCAAGAGGCAATGGGCATAATGAATGGATTAACTTAAGAGATCATGACTAGCAATGGGTTACTGAGGGGTTGCATAGTATTTTTTCTTTCGATATCATAAGGGGATGGATTTTCAACTCTGAATCAGTTTCGGTGCATTTGCACATGAGGATAATATTAAAAGTATTAAAATTCTTAAAATTGCATGCTTCTGTGTAGAAGAATTTAAATTAGTTGAATGTGCAGTGTTTTGAACAGTGATTCTGAAAATGTGAATCTTGCAGTAAAATAGGATTACATTGTAAAGGAACAAGAAAAAAGAAATCAAGCATACCTAAGACAACCTGCTGCAGCGTGTAAGAAATCACTGAGCACGTGTGAACTGCTGAGGAAGGCTCGTGTGGGTGGACAGGGAGATGGAAATTCGTAAGTGTAAAACAGAAGCCTGGCAAATTTTTATGAAAAGAATAAATGAATATAAATTTAGTTTAAAAAAAACATTAAAATGTGAGGCTGCCTATGAAAAGTGTTCTAAAATATCTTTCAGCTTTATGAAAAATAAAAGTACATTGACTTTAGAATATAACTGCTGCTAGTGTCTGAGAAATAGCAGAGGACACAGAGGGGTGGGAGTTAAACATACCCGAGAACACACATTATTTTCATTTAGGAGGAAAGACAATTAAGTGTTGGCAGCAATGTAAAATTTGATATGAGAAGGGGAATCTTGGTATGAAGAAGTTTATGATGTCTCTGAAATTAAAGAATACATTACGTGCTTGTGTTTGGAACAGCACTGGTGCCGTGTTAGGTGTGGGTAGAGTGTTACCTGCTTTCTGAGCGACATTTAGGACCACAGGTCAGTTCATGTAAAGCACTTGGCCCAGGACCTGCATGTTCCTAATTGTTAGCTGACACTATTATTGTTACTGTTTATGATCATTAGACTAAGGATCACAAATAGATTTAGTTTCCTTGGGAAGACTGGGCGGTTCCTAATGGCCCACTGGGATGCAGTGTTTCATCTTGGGGTTTGAGGAGGCCTAATGAATAGCAGTGGTCCTCTCTCCACCCTAAAGGCTGACCCATCTTAGGGCCAAGAAATAAGGCAAATGAAGACCACAGTGTCACTCTTATTACTGGAGATCCTGGACAATGTAGTTTATATATGCAGGCAGTGCGCTCTCTAAAACTGAGTTTCACGATTAGACATTCTTTCCCACCTGTCACTGCTGGGTCGGAATCCCTCTCCTTGTCCCCGCTGCTCCCTCCTTCCGTCTCCCTGGTAGGTGCAGTCTGCTTGCTGGCTGCCCTTTGGAGGCAGAGAACACACGCCCTTAAGAGGAAGGGGAACCGAAGGGCTGTGCTTCACAGGCCCAGTTCCTCCTCTGCGATCAGATTAAGAGCTTATTCCTCTCTGGGGAGGAGAGGAGAGGAATGAGTGAGAGGTGGAGGGAGGCCAGAGATGGTGCTTCTGGGACTTAAAACATGAAGAGTTGAGGGAGGGGGGAGGTCAATAGGTACTGCTTGTTTCTTTAAAAAACAAAGACAAAAATTGTGCTGAGTGCCTCCTCAACAGAAAAGAACTTTATGGTTCACAAGTAGAGAAGGCTGGAGACTTCCCTGGCGGTCCAGTGGGTAAGTTTCCGCGCTCCCAATGCAGGGGGCCCGGGTTAGATCCCTGCTCGGGGAACTAGATCCCACACGCGTGCTGCAACTAAGAGTTTGCATGCCTCAACTAAGGAGCCCGCATGCCTCACCTGTGAGCCCGCATGCCTCAACAAAGATCCCGTGTGCTGCAACTAAGACCTGGTGCAGCCAAAAAAAAAAAAGGTAATGAAGGCTGATGGAAGGATGGTAGTGAAGGGTGGTGGAATGGATGTAAATAACCTCGAACATAGGTAATAGTAAAATGAATGAAATTATTAGGAAACGATGAGTTCTGTTTTTGTTCTTTTTTTTTGTGGTACGCGGGCCTCTCACTGTTGTGGCCTCTCTCGTTGTGGAGCACAGGCTCCGGACGCGCAGGCTCAGCGGCCATGGCTCACGGGCCCAGCAGCTCCGCGGCATGTGGGATCCTCCCGGACTGGGGCACGAACCCGTGTCCCCTGCATGGGCAGGCGGACTCTCAACCACTGTGCCACCAGGGAAGCCCAACGATGAGTTTTGAGTACTTTTACTTTTAAAAAACAGTAGGTTTGTGTAATTTAATTTTAATAATGATGGGTTTAATTGCTGAAATGCAACAGCCAGCTCTCCTGAGCCGGCATAGGCCTCGCAGGCTGACTTCAGCCCAGCACTGAGTAGCAGCAACGTGCGCTCTGTCTTGTGATTCCCCAGCGCTTGACAGAAATGCAGCTCTTCTAGAGGCCGAGGAGCATTCGCAGCACAAGAAGTCAACCTGTAGTGACCGGTGCAGCACCAAGGCAGACCCTGGCCACGAACACAGGCTCAAGGGTCCGGCAGGCCTGGATTTCACAGACCTGGTTTGCACTGTGGCTTCACTGCTTGCAGAGTGCATGGTCTGAGGCAAGTCATTTACACTCTGAGCCTCAGTTTTAACTGTGAAACAGAGAAAATAGCTCCTACTTCATAGGGTTGTTGTGATAATTAAATGAGATGATGCATGTAATCTGGGACATCCAGGCTCCCAGTAAGAGCTGAAAAAAGTTCCAGCTGTCGGGAGCAGGCTAGAACACGCTCAGGCCCCGACTTGAGCGGGGTTAATGGGTGAGCCGAGACGACAATATCTTCTTTCAGAAAAACTTTGTTCAAAATGTATAAGAAGGGCTTCCCAGGTGGCGCAGTGGTTGAGAGTCCGCCTGCTGATGCAGGGGACACGGGTTCGTGCCCCGGTCCGGGAGGATCCCACGTGCCGCGGAGCGGCTGGGCCCGTGAGCCATGGCCGCTGAGCCTGCGCGTCCGGAGCCTGTACTTCACAACGGGAGAGGCCACAACAGTGGGAGGCCCGCGTACCGCAAAAAGAAACCAAAAGAAAATGTGTAAGAAGTCATTAGGACACTTTAGATATGGAGCTTAAAACGAGGCAACTGAAGATGATATTGAGTAGCCGTTCTAAATGAAAATGCTTTAGGTAATAAGGGCTGGGAGTGGAAGATACTGCCGTGGTGCTAAACACACATCCGTAAATACTTGGTAACTATATTAATAGCTGATGTAAAAATATGAGGAACACAAGTAGAAACTAGATACAGACAACAGAGAGAAAACTTTGGCTTTCTTGAGGTTAGCTAAAGGGCACCAGCTGGCCTGTGGTGACAAAGCTTTGGCCGCTTCTGTAACGTGTAATTTTTGTAGGCTCAGGGAACTAGAAAATGAATATATGGTAGTTATTTTAGGAAGATAAAAAGATATAAACAAGATCAGGAAAATAGAAATCACTTATTGCAGACAGATAAAAACTGTGAATACTTGGTGTATATATATTTCCAGATTATTTTCTGTATATATAACATGAATCCTGTGTGTGTGTGTGTGTGTGTGTGTGTGTGTGTGTTTGCATGCACTCAGGATTCCTCAGGCTGCTCTGGTGCAGAACTTTTCTAGCTGGTGTAACTCAGATACAGTGCATGGGTGTTCAGAGATGACTGGTCTCTTAAACCCACGAGGTAGCTGGGTAGGGCCTGGGATGGCTGTTCACCCCAGTGTCCTGATCAGATATTGTCACTTGCTATGTGTGCCACGAATGGAAAAAGGCTGGGAAACGTGCCTTAGACTCTCTGTGAAATCGGCTGCCCTCTGCACGCTAGAAAAGTGGAAAACAGGTTTAAAAGCCCCTTTAGCGGAAAGTGCCTCTTACTCCTCTGAGCCCTAACTGAAAATGTTTCCCCTGCTTGTGTTACAGCTCCGGCCACTTCCTGTTTAATACCATTAAATATGCCTCCTGAAAAGATAGCTCAGGACCTTGCTGTTATCCTTAGTAGTACTCAGACATAAAAGCTAAAATAATATACTTTTCTTTGTTCATAATATTGGTGAAGATTAAAAATTTAACACCTAGTGTTATCAAGAGTGTAGGAAGATAGGCAACTTCATGTCCTGCTGGTAGGAGTAGAAATTATGGCCTTTCTGTTGCAGTTTTTATAATCTGAACAAAGGTCACAAAGTGTGCATTTTGTGATACACTTTTGTGATACAAAGTGTGCACTTTTTGATACATTCATTGTTCATAAGAATTTATCTTAAGAAAATAACCATGATTACATGGAAAGATTTTTCCAAGAATGTTTCTTGTAATTTTATTTAAAATAGAGAAAAGCTCTAAATAATTAAAATGTCTAACAATAAGGGTTTGGTCTAAAAGGTTTTGGCTCATCTATACAATGGATTGCCATGTAACAATGAGGTTGCATCAGAATATTTAGTAATATTGGAAGATAGTAACTATACATTTATAAATTAAAAAGGCTCTAAGCCAGTATTTATTAACATAAATTTCATCTTATAAAACAAAAAAAAATGTGTTTGCATAGAAAAAAGGTTATAAAGATATACCAAATGTTAATAGTAGTTAACTTTGAATGTTGTGCTTTGTGTATTTTCCCATTTTCTTGGAAGAGCACATGTTACTTTAGAGAAAGTAAAAATGGGCTCGGACTGAGAAAGTAAAATCTGCCAGTCTGTTTATCAGGCTGGGATAACAGACACTAAAACCAGCCACCCAGGTAACAGGAAACAATACTTTTTCCAAATATATTCAGTGGCTGTAAAATGTCATAATGATTCTCCTCGCTTAGTGACTACTGCTTTCTTATCCACTGAGAAGCATTGCTCTCTAAATTCTATCAGAAACTTTGCTGTGTGAAATTATATCAGTGGGAATGACACATCCTCTTCTTGCCTGGAGGATTTCAGTCACTTTGACACAGAGAAGCAGTCTCATTTTAATCCAGAGGCAGAGCCGCAGATAAGGGGTTTCTGGACTCAGCATCCCACATTCATCCTAACTTTGTAGTTTCCAAGGCAGTGGGACCCTATATCCATCTGAAATTGACCCCTTTACAAGCCCCGCTTTGAGCCTGTCACAATGCTGCTTCATTTAAAGTTCATCCACACCCCACCCTTCCCCAGAATCCAGTAGTAACTTTATCTTTTTCTTTGTTTGGGGAGATGTCCCATGGTTCCTCTTGCTGATGGCAGTGGGTCAGTAAACCTGAGGCTGTTGGACTACAGTGACCCTGGTGGTCTTCGATTGATCAGGCTGAGACACTATTATGGTCCGGAAAAAAAGTAAGGTTACTTAAAATGGCTTTTATATATATTTTACAAGCACACACACATACCATCTCCCTAAATTGCACATATCTGAAGAGTCAGCAGCAGTGTTAGGGAACAATAATTGTTAACGGTCATTAAACTCTCACTGAGGGCAGGTGCTGTTCCAGATATTGTAAAGGTGTTCTCTCATGTAGTCTTCATAGCAACCCTAGGAGGAAAAATGCTGTTATTCCGCTTCTTGCAGATGACGACTCTTCAGTTTTAAAAAGCTTGAATAATTTTCCCAGGGTGACACAGTAAGTGTCGAAAGCAGCATTTGAACACAGGCCATCTGGTTCCAGAGCTCACATTCTTAGCTACTCTGACCCACTCCCTAAATAACCCAGCAGACCTTGTCAGTAGTTTTGTGGATGTGGGAAGCAGCTCCAGCTTAGCTAGCGGAAGTCACCATGGTTTCATTTCTTAAACACTTTAATCCAAGTCTCTTTAATGAAAACATTATCCCTAGCCTAGTACAAAGTAGCCTGTGGCAACTCTGAAACATTATTTTTAAATTCCTGATTTTTTCTTAAACATTTGTGTGTATATGGTATTCTGTTCCATAATAGATCCTTGCAAATTTTGATATAAAACGGTATTTTAAACCATTTACCATATGGTACACTTAGACTAGGGTTTGTCCAGCCTTTGACTCCCCTGAGACATTCCAGCATGTGCACACCCAAGACAACTCTAAAGTAACACTTAAAAGGTGTGCCTGATGAGATGACAAGACTAATTTTTTTGGTTTGGCTTCTAAGTAACTTTGAAATCAGTTCTAATAGCATCCCAAAGCTGTTCTGAACATTTGACAGTAAAAGGTGTTGATTTCTAAGGTGATTACTTTGAAGGACTGTGTAGCATTCAGGTGAGATTAACGTTGTGGGAAGAGTTCATCAAAACAGTCTTCTTCCAAGTCTGTTAATTTAGCAAAGTGTATAAAACTAAAGAGAGGCGAGGTGGCAGCTCAGAGGGACATTTGGCAGCTAGCTGTGTGTGACGTTTTCGTTATCCAGAGACAAGGGGTGCTCTGGGTAGGATCTTGCCAGAATTGGAAAAGAGCTGAATTCTTGGTCCGCTGCTTCCTCCTAAAACTTGAGTTTACAACGTCATTTTGGAAGAACGTACTAACAGTCTCTGCTTTTCTGATCAAGAGCATGTTGACAAATATTAGTCCTCCTGATTGTAGAACCTCCCTTGGCACCAGCTAGGCCATGTCCGCCTCTGGAGGAGGAAGGCCAGGTGAGTGCCGGGTGCCCCCGAATACCCCCCAGGTGACTAAAAAGCCTGTGCCGTCAAGGATGGCCAGCATTTGGATGTATGTGCTGCATGGTTTTGTTGAGAATGAGAAAGTCTCTCATTTCCTACTTTGCCTCTTGGTATCAAGTGAAAGTGAATTCTACAGGTTCAGTAATCATCTCCAGACGCCTCCTGTGCACAAAGCACCGTGTGAGGAGGGCCTGGTATTTGTAAAGATGAATCGCTTGCGGATCTTTGGATTCTTTCCCTGCCATCAAGGTGTTCCTTGTTCAGTGTAGGAGACCCCTGTGGGTGTAAATAGCTAAATATGAAGCAAGGTAGGCCAGAAGTAGAGTGTGAACAGCTGAAGAAGTGGGTAGGAGCAAATCTTTCATCCTGTAGCCAAGAGGAATCTACGAGGCCTGGGTGTTTGGGAGTGAACAGGATTTCAGCAGGTGAGGGGGGAGGCTGCGTGTGAGAGGGAGAAGAAGGGGAGCAAAGGCTGGGAGGCAGGAAAGAGCTGCGTTGCGTTTGTGGTGTTGCACATGGTCTGGTTTGGCCAGAAAATGGTATGTATCCAAGAGGGATATGGAAGGCAGTACGGCTGGAGAGATGGTCTGGCCTTGGCCATGCTGATGTGCTTTGAAGGGCCTTAGACAAGATAAACACTAACCTATGTTGAATTTTAGGGCAACCAGAAAATGGTTAAGAACGTGAGCTTCAGAATCAAGCCCTAGGTTGTAATTTTGGCTGTTGTACTTAAAAGCAGTGAGACCTTGTATAGACTTCTTCGTACACCTGCACTCTAATCTCTTCCTCTGTAATGTGGGGTTAATTACAGCACCTTGTGAGGATTAAATGAGATACTGTAAATTGTCTAATCAGGTACCTGGTACCTGATGAAAGGACTCTGTTAGGTGGTGTTACTTTATAATTTTATGGATTTGTTTGAACATTTTACCTCTTTCTCAGACGGCGTGTGTTTTCTTCAGTACCATTGATGACTTATTTGTCACAGAGTGTGAATCACTAAGAGTATCGAAAGAACAGATGGTTCAGAATGTTACGTGTGTCTGTTAAGTGTTACAGATGTTAACACTTATTAATGTAGCTCATTAATAAGTCAGTTCGGACTGCTATCACAAATATACCATAGAATGGGAGGCTCAAACAACAGTTATTTCTCCTAGTTTCTGGAGGCTGGGGAGTCCAAGATCAAGGTTCTGGTAGGCAAATTGGGTTTCTGGTGAGGGCCCGCTTCCTGGTTTATAGACAGCAGTCTTCTTGCTCTGGCCTCATGCGGTGGAGAGAGCTCTCTGGCGGGGGGTCTCTTTTGTAAGGGCACGTACCACCCTCGAGACCTAATGACCTTTCAAAGGTCCCACCTCCAAATACCATCACACTGAGCATTAGGCTTCACATATGAATTTTGCAGGGGACACAAACATTCTGTCCCTAGCACTCATTAATATTTACTGCCAAGCTAGGTTCGGTTGGAGAATCCAAGACTCAATCCCTATCTTCAAGAGGCTCATGATCTAGTTGGAGAGAAAAAAAAGGTAGCATATCTTTTTTTATAGACAAAGCCACAATTTTGTCTTAGGCTCAGACGTGTGACCATTTTAAAAAGAAAGGTGAGGCCCTGAACACACTGGACACACCGTTTTCTTCGTTCACAACACTCTTTGTGGAAATGTGACTCTTTAAAATAACAGTATAAAATAGTAGATAAATGGGTACTATTATAGGGCAGAAGTAATTTAGGGTTTCAGCAAGGAGAAATATTAATGTGAATTAGGGGGATTGGGAATGACTTGAGGGAAGAAATAGCATATGTAAGATCTAATTAGGTGGACAAGAAGGGAGATGGTTTTCAGAAGGAAAGAGCATGAGTGAAAGCCTGGAAAGTGACTACAGGCTGGGGAGAGCAGTGTGGAAACGGTCGTGGCTTCAGTCCAGGCTTATATGGGGGTCGGGTGAGGGGGCCAGTGCCAAGGTGCAGAGCGAGCGGGAGGCTGGAGTGGAGGCTTCCTCCTCTGGGGGGGTCCCTGGAGGGGGTGAGCGGGGGTCGAGGAGCTGAGGGTGGGCTTTGAGGAAGGTGTTTTGACAGGGGTGCTCGAAGTGGGCTGGGTGGGAGATAGAAAGCTTGACATCAAGGAGACAGACCGTTTAGCTAATGCAGCTGACCCTCGGGTGAGAACGCCTGAAATAGGGTGGTGACAAGAGGAAGAGGAGGAGAGGAACTTATTTAAAGATTCAAAGGACTTTGAGATTCATATTTATGGGAGGGCAGATATCGAAGATGATGAGATCGCAGCGTAAAGGATAGAAGGGTGATGAGGCTGGTGTAAAGAAAGCTTCCTGTGCTGGCAAGAAGGTAAGTCTCTTTGAACTGGCTAAGATAGACAAGCAGTTTGGGAACAGTTTTAAGATGACTTATAATTCTACCATTTTAATACGGATGCCCTTCATTTTTATCTCTGTTTTGCGTTGTAGCCCTGGTTCACATACCCACATATTTACGTATCTGCCATCATAAGCGTACATGCCATTTTGCATTTTAGAATCAGTGTGTCATTAAAATCTATTTTTATGTAGCCTTTCAAATACTCTAGGCTGAGCGTTTTCCCCTTAGTCTGATATATCCCCAGAGCTTTCTGAAAGCAGGTACCGTATTGGTGTTGTTCATTTCAGTGTGTCTAGAAACTGATTTAAAAAGTGTGTGTTTAGTGAAAGCATATTGCCCACATAGACTATTCTCATGCTTTTCTTCGTAGAAGTTTCTGCAACAAGCATATGTTTGGAGTTGGGTGACATGTGTTGGAGTTGAGTGAAAAGTCAGTGCTTTCTGCTTAGAGAACCCAAGTCCAAGGTTAAATTAAAGACTTGGTTAAGGAGTGTTTGATGATTCCAGGTTTGTGTATGCTTCTTATAAGCTGTTTCCTCATCTGTTCATAACTGGCAGGAAAAATCACGTGAAAAGCTACTTTTGTGTTTTACCATTAATGGAGGAATGAAGGCAGTTCCATCAGACAACTTTATTGATCATTAATGTCCTAGCAAGGCTTCCTTTTGGAGAACATCGCCTGAGTGTGTGTTCAGCCTGGAGATAACTTCTCTATGGATGGAGACTTCAGAGAGCTGTCTCTCAGTCAGACAGCATTTGGCCGTGAGACATATCGACGCACAGTTACTTAAACAAGTTAGGGATTTATTCTCCTCAATAACAAGATGTCCTGAGATGGACAGGCTGGGGCTGTTTTCATGGCTCAGTGATGTCACTGGACACCTGAACTCCTCCTGTCTTCTCCCGTCGCCACGTGGCTTTCCTCCTCATGGCTTCTGTGCTTTCATCCAGCTGCATCCTTGTTCCATGGAGGAAAATTGAGGAAGGACAAGGACAGAAGACTGAAAGGGCTTTTCCATGGAGTCTGCCCCTTTAAAAAACCTTCCTGGAATCCCCTCCCGGCAAGTTCTGCTCATATCTCACAGGCTAGAACTATATCAGATGGCTGTCCCTAACTGCTAGGGAGAAGGTTAGCGTTTTGAGCTGGGTGCATTGCTTTCCCCCATAAATGTGGTCCGGTTAGCGGGGAAAAAAGAGAGGGAAGGGTGTTGGCAACCAGCAGTCTGCCAGAGTCTCCAGGTGACCGCCGGCAGTGCCCCTGACAGCCTGTTCTCTGAGGTGGTGAGAGCGGGCATCGATATTCTTACCGCACAAGTGAAGAAACAAAAAGATGTAAAGTTGTGAGGTGTCCATGAATAGCTGTGACAGATGAATTCACGTCTGTCATCTGGGTTTTAGTTGAAAAGCAAAAGAACATATCTTGTGTTCTAAAAGCCAACCAAATGTAGCATTAAATCTTAGAATGCTGCAAAGTTTGTGTTCAGATAAAGAGTTAATGTTAAATAGCTTTATTATAGGCAGATTCTTAATCAGTCAACATAATTAAGGGCTAAGAAACACTCAGGATAGATAAGCTTGGTTAGGGCAATACTTAATAATAATTAAATAGCACTTAAGGACTTGGGGTCATAACTCACCTGACTTGAATATGCTCAAAATAGCCACAATTCTAGGGTTGTACTTGGCACTAAAAATGTAAGCTTTTCTTTTTCCTCACACAGAGGTGACCTCAGTCACATGTACATCTTCCTGGTGTTCTGCTCTGGTGGCTGTCAGCTCTCTCTGTGTGTGGGAATGACCTGGGGAGCTTAGACACTGTTGACACCGGAGTCCCACTGCAAATGCTTTGAATCTGTTCGTCTGGAATGCTCTTCTAAGTGAGGAGTAATGCAGGAAATCACGAAGATGGTGACAGTGGGACTGGAGGGGAAAGGACAGCTTTGAGAAGTGTGTAGGACAGTACCATCCAGTGGAACTTTCCGCAGTGATGGAAGTGTTCTCTTTGCACGGTCCACCGTGGTCCATGAGGTCCATGAGGTGACTGAGCACTTGAAATGCGGCTGGTGCAACTGAGGAACTACAATTGTGGTTTAACTTAAGTAGCCCCCGTGGCTCGTGGCCACTTCACTGGACAGTGCAGGCCTAGGAGGTAGAATCAGTAGGCTCTGGTTACTGGTAGCAGGGAGGAGAGCAGAGGTGGGGGTGGGGGAGAGGGAGCAGCTGATCATAACCTCAAGGCTTCCCTCTTCATTGAGGGGCCAGGTGGGAGTGCATCCGTACAGGGAATGGAGTGGGGGAAGTACATTCACAACTCTTACATTCCGGTCTCAGAAATGCGTAGCACATGGCCCAGCACCCGGAGCAACGACTTCATCCATGTTGGGTGGCTTAATGACACTTGGGCAGGATTCACAGTGTTATAGTTGATTAGTACAAGTACAGTCTAAACGCATCTCTGAAAATAGTACTTTTTTCCTATTCAATCTTTTCTTGTTTTCTCTTTTTAAAACTCAGGTATCAAATTGTAGTGGAAATAATCCAAGCAACTACAATTAGCAGCTTCCCCCAGCTGAAGAGGCACAAGGGTAAGAACCAGTTTGTTTTCTTCACGTAGACGTACTAAAGGTTTAGGTCTGTCTCCAGCCTTCTCTCTCCTGTCAGAGCTTTGACAAGTATGAGCATATATTTAAATATTTCAGATTTGTTTAAATAATGGTGTAACAACATAAGAGAAAGTAAGTGTAATTTCATCCTAATAAAAATCTTTGTTTGTAGTTCTGTGTTCCCTTATAAACTTTATTCATCTGTAGTCATAATTGTTAGAATATTAGTCAGTGAGTACATATTGCTTCTGTTCTGTTTTTAAACTAAACATGGTTTCATAATTTTTTCTCATATTAAAATTTAATCTTAATATTCATTGATATTTCTGTATTGGAACATAATCTTGATAGTGATTTGAATGACTTTCGTGAGTTGATGTTTCATAATTTACTTAACCTTTTCCTTTATATTTTTATTTATTATTATTTTTAAAAATATTTATTTATTTATTTGGCTGCGTTGGGTCTCAGTGGCGGCATGCGGGGTCTTTCATTGCGGCACGTGGGCTTCTCTCTGCTTGTGGTGCGTGGGCTCCAGAGCACGTGAGCTTAGTTGTCCCTTGGCACATGGGATCTTAGTTCCCCAACCAGGGATTGAACCCGCGTCCCCTGCATTGGAAGGCAGATTCTTAACCACTGGACCGCCAGTAAAGTCCCTCCTTTAGTTAAACATTTGTATTGTGAACATCTTTCCTCCTCTACTCTTGTAGATTTAAAAATGTACATAAATATGTTCTATAATTTTTTCCTGTTTATTTCTCTTCAAATAAAGAGTTGGTTATCCAGGCTTTGATACTGAGGAATAATCAAGGTCTGAAGTTGGCTCCCACCTCCCTACAGTTTGCCCGGTGCTTCATTTATGAAGTTGTAGGACATGTTACTCTGTGGAGGGCCGAGAAGGTCAGGATTCCCAGCTGACAGGCACCAACACTACTACCTTGTAGGCTTGACTTCCCACGGAAATCTCCAGGCCCCCTCAAGTTCCTGTCTGGGAGTGGAGGGTCCCGAAAGGACAAGAAGACGTGGGCCAGAGACACTAACCTGTGCCCAGGTTTCTAATCAGCACACAGAGGCAAAGGGGTGCTTGGGGACTTTTACTTGTCTTTCTGAGTCTCTGACAGAAGGTAGGAGCCATATTTTAAAAAAAAAAAAAAAAAAAAAAGGAGGGTGTAGACTCTGAAGAGGCACTTACTCTTAATCTCAGCCCAGTGAGGAAGATTGCGCAAATGCATTCATTAAAAAATGTTTATTGAACGCTGACTAGGTGATTAGGATTCAGCAGTGGACACGCTGAAATCTCTGCATTCACTGAGTCCCTGAACTAGGCTGGGAGGCAGTCGGACAGTCAACAAGTAAAATGCACAGCATTTCAGACGGTGAGACGTGCCTTGGGGAAAAACAAGTTCTCCCTTCTTGTTGAACTGTGGCGAGGTGGGGGCCGGTGATAAGGAATGCTGGCTCAGCCGGAAGGGGAGGATTTTGCACTTGGATAGGGTGACCTGGGGAGACCTCGCCCAGGTGGGGACCTGTGAGCAAAGCCCTAGTGACCCGAGGGGATCTGGAGAAGGACAGGTGCAAAAGTCTGAGGCAGAAGCATGCAGACTTGCTTGAGGGGTGGGTGTGGGGAGAGAAAGCCAGAGATCAGAGGTGGCAGGAGACCCTGTCCTGAAGGGCCTTACTTATGCTGTAGGGGCTTCAGCTTTTACTCTGAATGAGGAAGTCTTTGGAGGCTTTTGAGCAAAGGAGATGTGATCTGATTAGTTCCTCCAAGAGTACAGGCTCTGCTCCTCTCCTTTTCCTCATTGTTCCTGCAGAGAAGATAGTTTATTTTCAGACAGTTTGACAGACATATTTTAAGGAGAACACTAGAGAAGGACTTCTTGTTGCCACCACTGTCTGGCTTTTCTCAGTGCTTCCCCCTGTTGTGTGTTTAGTCAGAGACACCTTTCTTATCTTCGTTATTGTGTTAGTTTACTAAGGCTGTGTAACAGAGTGCCACAGAGTGAGTGGTTTAAATAACAGAAACATTTTCTCATAGTTCTGGAGTCTCAAAGTCTGAGATCCAGGTGTTGGCAGCGTTGGTTTCTTTTGAGGGCAGTGATGGAAGAATATGTTTCAGGACTTGCTTCTTGGCTCTTAGATGAGAGTCAAGCAGTACATCTTTGGCAGGACATCTGCAAAGACCTGTTTCCAGGTAAGGTCACATTCACAGGTACCAGGGTTTAGGACTTAAGCGTATCTTTTGGGGGGACACAATTCAACCCGAAACATTATAACTGGTAAGTTCAAGATAGCATTGTAGGGACTTGCCTGGTGGGGCAGTGGTTAAGAATCCGCCTGCCGATGCAGGGGACATGGGTTCGAGCCCTGGTCTGGGAAGATCCCACATGCCGCGGAGCAACTAAGCCCGTGCGCCACAACTACTGAGCCCGTGTGCCACAACCACTGAAGCCCGTGCACCTAGAGCCCGTGCTGTGCAGCAAGAGAAGCCACTGCAATGAGAAGCCTGCACCCAGCAACAAAGAGTAGTCCCTGCTCGCCACAACTAGAGAAAGTCTGTGCGCAGCAATGAAGACCCAACGCAGCCAAAAATAAATAAATAAATTTATTTTAAAAAGAAGATAGCATTGTAGTTCCTCTTTTGTGAAAATGCTAGAAGCATTTATTTTCAGTAAGGTCTATAACCACATTAAGATTTGCTACATTACTTTTCTTTTGGGTTAATTCTGTTACCAGTAGTTAGCTTTTCCTAAATTAGTCTCTTTTAAGTCTTTAATAGGGTTAAGAAGTAAAATCTCAGAAAAAAGTTGGGCAGCCAAAACCATATAGGCAATTTCAGCTACCGTGTGTCTTCATGTCCAGAACAAAGACAGGTTCCATGGAATCAGTATTCTCCCAAACTGTGTGGGTCTGTATAAGAATGAGGGGAAGTATAAGTGACCAAAAAAAGGTAAATTGGATTTCATCTAAAGTTAACAACTTGTGTCTTCCGCAAGAAAGTAAAAAGACAACCCTCAGAATAGGAGAAGGTATTTGCAAATCATGTATATGATATAGCGCTTGTATCCAGAATATATAAAGAACTCATACAACTCAGTAATCAAAAGACAACCCAATTGGATAATGGGTAAAGGATTTGCATAGGCACTTCTCCAGAGAAGATATACAAATGGCTAATGAACACTTGAAAACATGCCCTACGTCATTAGACGTTAGGAAAATGCAAATCAAACCTAATATGAGATACCACTTCACACCCACTAGAGTGGCTAAAATAAAAGACAGAGGGTGACACAGTGTCCAGGAATGACGTATAGCAATCAGGGTGTAGATAAGGTGGTGAAAAGGAAGGGATTGATAAGGAAGGTTATAAAGGAAAGACAGCCTAGTTGGCAACTAATTGGATGTGGGGAGGGATCAGATGGGGGGACATGATGGCGCCGGTACCGCCTGCTGCCTTTACAGATGAGGACATGGCTTTCCAGAGCTTACGTCTGAGGTCCCAACTCCTAGTCTGCTGCTGTTCCTGTGAGGTCCCGCTGCTTCAGGTTGGTGAGATGAGGTTTGGGTGCAGAAGAAGAAGTGCGGGAGCTGGAGTTTCAGAGGCCTTGGTTCTCTTGTCAGCTTCCCAGTGAAACCTGGGCACGTCCTTCACTTCTCTAGGCCTCAGTTTCCTCAGTCTTTAGGTTGCCTGCTCTTGGTGATCATAAAGGGTTTCTCAGTGAAGACGCTCAAAGAGTCAGGAGATGTGCAGGAGTCTGGGTCAGGGGTGAGAGAGCTCACCGGTCCTGGCGTTGTGGACCTGGGACGACAGGAGGGTGGAGAAGTGCCCATCCGGCGTTTCAAAGCTGGAATTCACGCTGTGGGGAGAGAGCAACCCTGAGGAGAAGTGCTTGGAAGTGACAGCATAGAGGTAATAGTTAATCGTCTCCTATTTCTGTGTATCTTTGCACAGCCCGTTGTTAGGGGAGAATAATGTGTTAAGAGTCTGAAGTGACTTCCCACATAAATAATACCATCTGCTGTCTCACTCTTGAAGTTCATGTGTAGGTGGTTTCAATTTTAAAGAATTAGGTGGTTATAATTTAAGTGCAGGTATTTTATTTTATTTTATTTTATTTTTTTTTGCGGTACACGGGCCTCTCACTGTTGTGGCCTCTCCCGTTGCGGAGCACAGGCTCCGGACGCGCGGGCTCAGTGGCCACGGCCCACGGGCCCAGCCGCTCCGCGGCATGTGGGATCTTCCGGGACCAGGGCACGAACCCGTGTCCCCTGCATCGGCAGGCGGACTCTCAACCACTGCGCCACCAGGGAAGCCCAGGTATTTTTTTTTTTTAATAAAAAGGAAGGTCAAATTGAACATTCCCCATTGTCCTTTTTCTTTTAATAAAATGTCCAGTAGCATATTATTATTGGAAACAGTTCTTATTTCTCTGTGACCTTTGGAGTTTTGATGTACAGCTGTCACATAAAAAGTTACTTTATCTCATTCTTTCTCAAATTAATCTGTAATCTCTTTCCAGACAGATTTTTTTGTGTGTGTTTTTTTTCCTCCCTGTAAAAGGCACTACGGAAACTTTGATTTTTTACCATTAAAAGGCTCCCCTCAAATAGAATCGTTTTGTTGTTTTTTGAGGATAGTGCGATCTAGTGAAAATATCATCAAGCGGAGAATCCGGGAAAAGCCTCAGTCTGTGTGTTAACCTCTCGTCACCAGCTGCACCTGTCTGCACTGTTTCCTTAAACCTGGAAAATCGGGCTGTGCTCAGAGTGACCGTGTAATGATGCTGCCAGGTTGTATGTGAGGTTTTAAGCAGTTTCGTTTCCAGTGTTGTTTCTCCTTATTTCCATGTCCCCTTTGTGAGTGGGAAACTGAAGAAGTTTAAAAAAGAGAATGACCAGGTGGAAGATACTAAGAATACTTAGGATTCAAACTGGAGATGGGGACTTCATTTATGAAAATAGTATATATATGCTAAAGTATAATTTTGTTGCTACATATAAATATGTTTCAGGCAGGTCTTTTTCAACTATAATTGTTGATGATTAAGAAATGGTATGCAAGTGTGAAAATAGTTTGAGGATTCAGAGGAAAAAATGCCGTATAACAAGTGGGGAGAAATTACCTGATTGTCTTTCCTCTGAAACCTTAAGGAATTAACCAGCTGACTCTGCATTGACTTTTTTCATGATGATAGAGTAGGGTCGGGGGGACCGCTTTACTTTGTATACACAGGAAGGTTCAAATAAGGCTTCTGAGCGTCAACAGACTCCAGCAAATTCACACAAAACTCTGTACATGTTTCAGGTTCATAAGTAGATTAGTTTATCTCAAATGTAGAGCAAGTTCCTCTCTTTAACAATGTAGAAATTTCAGTTTGATTCTTTTCTTGATGGCTTTTTTCTTACGGTATTTTGATCTTTTTAAGAAATAAGGTATCGAATGATTTTAAAAGTCTTTACAGTGCCTCAGCTAGTTTAACTGCTGATACAATTCTAGGGAAAGTAAATAATCATAAAAATAAAACTTTTGAGACCATCTAACTCAGATCCTTGTCCTATGGGCAAGAAAATTAGGTATGATTAGAGAAGGAGGTTCTTAGAGCAAATTCATAGATATTAAACAGTTTGAAGCACTTGGTCTCAGAAGTTAAGTCTGCTCACAAAATTTTCTTGCCTCTGACCTTATTTTATCATTCATTCTGGCCAAACATATTGGCGGAGGCCTGAATTTTACCCGCTAACCACATCAACTTCTTGTTGGTGATGGAATTTGGGAAGTTTAGTAAGTCCAACTAGCTAGTTTCAGTGACCATTTTCCCGTCTTCATCTTTGACTGTTCGGCAGCATGTGACATTGGTGACTACTGTGTTCCTGAGCTTTCAACCTGCCCTGGCTAACACTCTGTCATTCTAGTTGTTTGTTTGTTTTTCTGCTTGCTTATTTGTCTCTATTCAGCTTTTAGATGTTGGAGTTCCTCAGGATTTGTTTCTAACTCTCATTATTTTATACCTGTACTGTCCAATATAGTAACCATTAGCATATGTGGCTATTTAAATTAACTGAAAGCAAATAAAAATGTAAAATTTTGTTTCTCAGTCACACCAGTTATGTTTCAAGTGTTCAGTAACCCTGTGTGGCTACCGTATTGGATAGCGTGGAACATATCCTTCGTCACCACAGCTTCCTTGGGTGGCACTGCTCTGTGTTCTTTGTCTGGTTAGTCTTTCCTTTATCTATGTGCTGATGACTTTCCAAATTTCTATCTACAGAACCTCTATTCTCTGCTTTTCTACTTACCTACTGTTTACTGCACATTTTTATTTGGATATCAAAAGACACCTCCAAATGAAAAGGTCCAGATCACGTCCCACGTAACTGGCCATCTTCTGTAGTTTCTTGTCTCTGTGAATGGCATTGCCATCCGTCCGAGTAAGTCAGAAACCTAGGAGTCCTCCTTGTTCATTCCTTCTCCGTCATGCGCTATATCTAGTCCATTATCGTCCCACAGACTGACCTCCTAAATATATCTCAACTCGGCTCTTTCTCTGCACCACCATTTTCCACCACCCGTCTCTCTTGAACTAAGGCAGTAGCTTCCTAATTGGTTTCCTTGTATCCACTCCTGCCCCTATTCAATTTATTTTTCATACTGAAGCCAGAGTGATTTTTTAAAAATACAGATCTTAATCATGCCACCCCCATGCTTACCTTTCATTGTCTTCCCATTGTTCTTAGAATAACAGTGCTTCGAAGTGAAACCTGCAAGGCCCTGCTTGCTCTGGCCCCGCCTTGATCTTCAGCCTCATCTCCCGCCAGACCACCCCCTCCCTCTGAACTCCAGCCAAACTCACTTTTCTCTTTCCTCAACTCACCCCAGTTCCTCCCGCCTCATATTCTTTGCACATTCTGTTTCTTCTTCTTGGAATGCTGCCCTACACTCAGTATCACTCTGCCTAGATAACTCCTACTTATCCTTTATATTTTATCTTGAATTTCTCTGCTTTGTTCACAACACCTCCCCCCCGCCCCCCGCTGATCCTGGGTAGATGAAAGACCACCTGAGTTCATAGGACCCTCAGGAGGAGACAGGTGGATACACAAACAAAATCACAGTACAGTTTGATAAATTCAGTGAGTGTTGCCGGCTCAGGATTGAGTAGTGGCACAGATGTGTGGAGTGTCAGCTCTACCTGGGCCAGAGCTCAAGAAAGGCGTTTTCTTAAGGGTAGCAGAGTTGAGTCCAAAAGATTGAGTGGCTCTCATACCCTTTGGGCTTGTTGGGTGGCTGCGGCTGGATGCTGCCCCGTGTGCGTTTGTATGTGGGTTATGTCAGCTGAGACACTGTGCAGGTGCTTGGGATGTAATGGAGAGATGAGCCTTGATGGGAAGACGGGGGCCGATCCTAAAGGGCCTTGGGAGCTGTCCTGAGAAGTTTGGGCTTAATCCTGGAGACCGGTCGTTCTCAAACTATAGTGTGTGTCAGAATCACCTGGAGGGCTTGTTAAGATGCAGGTTTCTGGGCCCCAAAGTCTGTGATTCTGTGGCTCTGAGTGGGCCCTGAAAGTTCACATTCCTCACAGGTTCCCTAGAGATGCTGATGTTGCTTATCCAGTAACCACACCGTGAGGACCGCTACTGTAGAGCCAGTGATCTGGTCGCGTTTGCATTTTAGTGCCCAACTCTAGCTTTTTATTTACAATTAGAACAGCCCAGGTAGTTGAGAAGTGGTCTAGTAAAATTAGCTGGCTGCTAGGGTCTCAATAATCGTGTTCCCCCAGAATCCTTTCGTTGAAATCCTAACATCCGAACTTGATGGTATTAGGAGGTGAGGCCTTTGGGAGGTGCTTAAGTCGTGACAGTGGAGCCCTCATGAATGGATTTGGTGACTTATAAAAGAGGCTGCAGAGAGATCCCCAGCCTCTCCCATCGTGTGAGGACACAGCAAGAAGGTGGCAGTCTGCCACTGACAAGAGGGCCTTCACCAGGACTCAACTGTGGTGGCACCCTAATCTTGGATTCCCAGTCTCCAGACTGTGAGAAATACATTTCTGTTGTTTATAGCCAGCTGGTCTGTGGCATTTGGCTATAGTTGCCCGAACTAAGATACTGGCCAAGTGTAGGAATTCTAGTAGTAATGGAACACATGCTACATTTTCCCTGCAGTTGGATGTGGATGAGCCCAGTATTTCAGCTCCCTTTAAAGCTTTCCCCCACCCCACTGCTGTTCTGGATCCTGAAATGTTATCAAGAATAGTTAAAGTGGGGCTTCTCTGGTGGCGCAGTGGTTGAGAGTCCACCTGCCGATGCAGGGGACGTGGGTTCGTGCCCCGGTCCGGGAAGATCCCACATGCCGCGGAGCGGCTGGGCCCATGAGCCATGGCCGCTGAGCCTGCGTGTCCGGAGCCTGGGCTCCTCAGCGGGAGAGGCCACAACAGTGAGAGGCCCACGTACCGCAAATAAACAAACAAAAAAGAATAGTTAAAGTGATAACTAATTAAGAACCTACTGTACAGCACAGGGAACTCTACTCAATACTCTGTAATGGCCTCTATGGGAAAAGAATCTAAAAAAAAAAAAAAAAGGGTGGATATATGTATACATATGACTGATTCACTTTGCTATATACCTGAAACTAACACACAACGTTGTAAATCAACTATACTCCAATAAAAATTAAAAAGCAAAACAAAACAAAACACATAAGCTGTTTCCCCGGTAGGAAATAAAGGATCCTCTATGGACAAACAGACCCTGCAAATTAACGAGACTTCTGACTAATGATACTGAAACATTAAATGAATTGTTAAATAAAAAATAAAGTGATTCAAGGGTAGTATTTATTCAGCTGACTGCAAAGAGGGACATAATGTTGATTTGAGTCTGGTAGAAACTGCTGTATATAAATACTGCACTTTTGGGGGTGACGTGCTCATCGTGTAGATGGGGAGGTGTTGGCAACATTGTGTGTATCCCGTTTAGAGTGTAAGTAAAGAGTTTTGGAACTGAATGTGTCAAGCAGAAGTGTAGAAGAACTTCAGACTATATTGAGTATGTACATACACACAGTTACTTGTTGATAAGAACCATAATGATTTCCATTAGGAATTATTTTTTTAAATAATATTTCTCATCTGATTTGGGATGTAAAGGTGTCCCTGCCTGAAAGAAGGAGCTACTCTGTAAACTCTAGCGGACTTCTCAGAGTCCTTTCTAATGCTTGTGATCTAACTTCCTAGCATTGCAGTAACTTGACACAGTTTCTAATTTATGAATGACCTAAACTTACAAAGCACCCCAGGCCATTGCTGCAGGGCGCTTGCCAGGGTTTCCCTCTGCCCAGCCCTGATGCTCTGAGTGCGGCAGTGTCCAGAGCCTGTGGTTCCTTCCCCAACATCCAACACAGCCCCATCCCTTACCTGCCTTGAGGGACCGAGGGCTCAGGGCACTTCCATTACACTCTCTACAGAGAGTGTAGTTTTATATAGTTACATATAAAATTACACATATATAATTTTATATCCAACTCTGCTCCCACCTCTCTTCTCCCAGAAAACTTTAGTCATCTTCCATTCTAAGACCTGCATTTATACAAATAAAGTTCAGGTCCAGAGATGTTCAACAGGTACCTGATTAGTCACATGCTGATCTGGAACTTGAAGCCACGTCTCCTGGGCTTTAGTCCTGGACTCTTCCCACCACACTGCTCACTCACACAGGCAGATGCTACGCGAGTCATGCTCCAAACTTAGAAATCGTATGCATCAGAACTGCGTTCTAAGTGTCTATCTTCTGTCTGTTCAAGTCGCAGTTCTAATGTGGGAGAAGGGTTCTCCCGGCAATTTGATGTGTGGATTTAACTGATAGGACGCTATTATTTAAAAAATCTATTGCAAGCATGCTGGAGGGCCTTAAGCCAAAGGAAGTACTGGAAGTTTCAGCCCTTGAGATGTTTAAAGGAAGGAGATAAAAGGTGCACTGTAGGCACCCTGACAGCGTGCCTTGCCTGGCCCGTGAGGCCCCTGTATTCTTCTCCACTATAACGTGAGAGGCTCCACCATCAGCTCCTGCTATAGGATCTCTGCTTATTCCTCAAATATACTTTCTACTAAAGTGGAGTGACACACTCCAGACTTTGAAATTTCAAGTGTTTGGTGTGGTAAGAGAATCCCACTTGTAAAACAGAGAACATTCCGGCCTCAAGTTGAAAAGAAAGGTAAATATTGTTTTAGATCCTGGGCAGCTTTTGAGGTGATTTTCAGATAACTCTGAAGAAGTTTGTGACCATCAGTAACTACTGAGAATTGCCATCAGCTTCACAGTAAGAAGGAAGCACCATTTCTCCTTTGGAAACTGGACTAGTCCCTGAGTAAATCCATACCTGTTTCTTGAACCCTCTTCTCAAGGGGGTTTATTGAAACTTGTATTTCAATGTCCAAGAAAGATTCAAAGACTTGTTAGCCTGTCGGTGACGTTTTCTAGCGAGGAACCCCCTAATCCCTTCCCTTGATTGCGTGGGGGTGTGTGAGGAGACCTGTGCATCGTGGGGGACAGAACCCAATGCTGGGGAGTCAGGGGGTAGTGTAGCCTTGCCTTCTGCACTCTCATAGGAGCTGTGCCTCTGTATTAATACCTCTCAGTGGGGTGGGAGGACAGGGGCATTTGACAAGGTCTGGAGACATTTTTGGCTGTCACACAGGGGGAAAGGGATGCTACTGGCATCTAGTGGTAGAGGCCAGGGATGCTGCTAAACATCCCATGATACACAGGACAGCCCCACAGCAAAGATTTATCCACCCAGAATGTCGCTGGTGCCCAGGCTGAGAGACCCTGCTGTGTGTCATCCGTGGAATTCCTCAATCAACCTGCCGAGGCTGTTGCAGTTAGGCTATGCCTTGGAATTTGATAGCACACTATGAGAAAAGAAATAATCTATTGTTGATACTTTTGAGTACTTGAAAAATACAGCGGTGCCATTTGAATCCAGTTATACTTGTGCTACTTCTGGAGCCCTTGGTTTGCACTGTAGGTTACTTTACCCTCCTTTGCCACATTGGAAATAGTATCTAACAGTTGTCCCCTGGTGTTTTTGTTTTACTGCAAGTCACTTTACTCACTTAAGGAAGAACTATATCATGGGCAGAAGGTTTACAGCAAAAAGCAAAGCAGTTCTGTGATGTTGTTCATAGGTCCACTGAAATATCCTTATAGGGTTCGCCTAAGGTCTAATCCAAATGTCTTTTTCCGCAAATGACCCCCTTTCCTTTTGCTCTGACCTCAGTAGAATCTAGGCTCTATAGGAAGGAAAACAGTAGACATTTATAATTAATTGTTGTAGAAGACTATATCACTCTTGTGTTCTTCTCGGCACCCGTGCAAAGAGCCACTGCTACCCAGTGTGTCACCTGCCACTGTTTGTGGTCTCGGCCTCCTTTTTTAAGCTGGATTAAACATTGTGTGGTTAACCGGTTTTTAACAGTGTGCAGCATTACCTAGGTCTCTGCAGAGAGACAGCTGCAGGAGTCTCACTTGAGCTGGGCAGCGCATCTTCCACCCTCTTGCCTGCGCTTCTCTTGGCGTGAAGATTTCTTGGATGGACGGGTTCCCAGGCCACAAAGAAGCGTATTCATCTGCATCGCTGGATTTACTGGGAGTTTTGCACGGCAGTCGCGTGCGCTGCTGGAGTGCCCTGTTAGTCGTTTAGCCCTGAACATGGCATTGGTTTTCTGAGGCAAAAATAAACAGAATTGTCTAAGCAGCAAGTTGCCGTAGCGTTAGTTAGCAACAAGCTTTGTCATCAGACAATGGCTTCGCCTTGCCCTTAACAAACAGAATGCATTCACGTGAGCAGGGGACATTCAGGCAGGACTCCAGAATGCTTTCTCAGCTCTGCAGCTGGGTTTTAGGGGAAGGTTTATTCTCTTTCTTCCTTCCCTTTGGAATTTGCCTCAGTTTTTGTCCTTTTAGAAAGACTTTTAAGCCTTCTCAGGAGAAGAATTTGGTTGTTGTTAAATGTGTGTCAGTTTCTTTCTCTATATCTTTTTTTTTATTAGTCTGTTTTAACCCAAAATTAAAATTGCAGTCTAGGTTTATTCTATAAAAGGCAAGTTTTTGTCCCCCAATTTTAAAGTAGCTTAAATGTTATGTACAGAATTTAGAGTTTAAGGATGTATGAGTATAAGGATGTATGAGTATGATGTAGAGTTTCGAATGTTTAAAGTAAATGTAACCAATGCAAAATAGTTTAAGGATATGTGCTTTAAATCTATTTAAAATAACTGTAATCAATGCAGAATAGTGGATTATAACTGTAGGAGTTTAAGCTCCTTAGAATCTAAGTATAATGGAACTAACATGAGCTTTGGAGGTAGAAAAATAAATGAAAACTTTTCTGAAAAATTCACTAGTCCCAGCACGTATTTCTTTAGGTATACACACGAATAGTTTTAGTTTGCAATAGGCTAATTTGGGGACAGACTACATTTACTTTTGTCTTCCCACTAAGGGGGCTCTGAAATACGCTTTTTTCCTCTCGAGATGAGTGCTGAGTTAAGTTCTTTGGTCAGGGCCTCTCTGTCAGCCAAGAATAGGATATGCTGAGAAACCATCACTGAAGTCAAATGAAAATGTCTCCTCAGCACATGTATGGAAAACATCCTGTAATACTTGACAGACCCTCTTGAGCGAGGCTGACTGTTGACTTGAAGTCTGCCTGTGACCGTTGGTGATAAATGTCAGAAAAAGCTGCTCTGAAAGACACAGTGTTTTGTGGTCCTTGCCTGAGTTTTTCCAGTTGATTGTTCAGCCTGCCCAGGCGCTATTGTAAGCGTCTGCACGATTGACTCTGTGACACGAGGGCAGTGACGACCACCCTAGAGAATTGGAGGTCTCCCTAGGTGTGTAAAACTTCACTTAGACTCCGTGTCCAGGGGCACCGAGAAACACAACACCAACCCTCTTTTATTGTCACCGGTTCCAGTCTAAGTCATGTGTGTTCTGACTCACCTCCAGAGCTGTGCTCTGACCTGCCCAGGAAGGTTTATACCCATCCAGAGGTCGCCTCGGCCCTGGACACCACCTGAAACAATCCCGCCGTGTTTCTGAAGTGAGCTTGTTCTTCCGCTTTCCACAGTGGCTTTCACACTTTGCCCACTTTCCTCAGGCCTCTGTCCCCTCCCGCTTTTTACGCACCTCCCTGAGCGGAGAACCTCCCTCCCCACTTCCAGAAACCAGAACCTAGGAAGGGAACTGCTCCAGCTCCCCATTTGCTTGTGTCTGCATCCATCGCTGTGCCTTGCGTGTTGCCACAGTGGAGGAGGTGGCCTTTCCCAAACCCAGCCTCCTCAGGTGTCTACTGGGTACCCATCTGTCACCTTTTTTTCTTTTAACTGGTTCCTGCTCATCAGCATTAAAACCAGCTCATTTCTTGTCCATTTAAAAAAAAAGAAAAGAAAAATGCCTTCCCTCAACCCAGCCCTTCCCTGCCTTCAGGTGTGTATGCAAAGCCAGTCAGTTGTCCACAAGGAAATGCTCAGCGCTCATCGTTTTTAAAAATTAATTTCGTGTGAGTCTTTTGCTTTTTATAAGTTATATAATGTCAGCTTAAGAAAACAAACCATTGTATATGTTTTTGAGGTGATTTTCTTTTTTTTAAAGCAATTTATTTATTTGTTTTTGGCTGTGTTGGGTCTTCGCTGCTGCGCGTGGGCTTTCTCTAGTTGCGGCGAGCGGGGGCTACTCTTCGTTGCGGTGCGCGGGCTTCTCATCGTGGTGGCTTCTCTTGTTGTGGAGCACGGGCCCTAGGCATGTGGGCTTCAGTAGTTGTGGCACACGAGCTTCAGTAGTTGTGGCTCGCGGGCTCTAGGGCACAGGCTCAGTAGCTGTGGCGCACGGGCTTAGTTGCTCCGCGGCATGTGGGATCTTCCCAGACCAGGGCTCGAACCCGTGTCCCCTGCTTTGGCAGGTGGATTCTTAACCATGGTGCTACCAGGGAAGCCCATTGTAAATGTTTTTAAATTAAATTTTTAAAAAGTCTCGCTAAGACCATGTAGCTTGTGGTGGCAGAGCCCGAATTCTAGTCTGATTCCAGACTCAACTGACAACTGTCTACTGCATTTGATGTGGAGGTCCACTAGTGATCTTGGCCACAGCAGATTTGATGGAGGGGAGGGCTAGACACCGTAACAGAGTAAGCTGAAGAATGGGAGGTGAGGAGACTCACCCTGGTTCTCTCCTTCACAGCCAGAGTTCTAGAAAGAGCACAATACCTGATCCACAGCAAGCACTCAGCAAAATGTTAACTATGTTGTGTTGATCTCTCGGTAACATTTGATACAGATCGTACATCCACTCAACACATTTTATGAGTCCCTCGTGTGTTGCCAGGCACTCTCGTAGGTGCTGATGGTACAGCAGTGTGTGAACAGACAAAACGCTACCTTTATGAGGACATACAGGATAACTAAGTCGAATATGCAGTATGGCAGTCGTGCTGTAGAGCAGGGGTCCCCCAACCCCCTGTCAGGAGCCGGGCTGCCCAGCAAGAGGTGAGCACCGAGCCAGTGGGGAAGCTTCATCAGCTGCCCCCCATCGCTCGCATCACCGCCTGAACCATCACCCCCCCACCCCCCGTCCACGGAAGAGCTGTCTTCCACGAAACCCACCCCTGGAGCCAGAAAGGTTGGGGACCGCTGCGCTAGAGAAGAAAAGACGGGAGAAGACTTGTGTTTTAGGGTGGAGGTTGCAGGTAGAAGAGAGTGGCCGGAGAGGTCTTCCCTGAACCCTGAACTAGGGACCTGAAGGGGGCGGGGAACTGAGCCAGGCAGATTCCTGGGGGATGAAGGGGCCAGGCTGAGAGGATGGATAGTAAAGCCCGGAGCAGGGAGCTACCCAGTGCGTCCAAGAAACTGGTCACCGTAGATCACGTAGTGTGTGACTCCATTCATACGAAGTGTCCAGGATGGGTAGTCCAGAGACAGCCCTATAACGTAGTGATTCACTATTTTTATAGATTATACCCCATATAAAGTTGTTATAAAATATTGGCTGTATTTCTTGTGCTGTATGCTATATCCTTGTAACTTATTTATTTTATACCTGGTAGTTTGTACCTCTTAATCCCCTTCACCTGTGTTGGCCCTCCCCATATACTGCTTCCCTCTGGTAGCCACTGGTTTATTATCTGTATCTGTGAGTCTGTTTCTGTTTTGTTACATTCATTCGTTTGTTTTAGTTTTTTTAGATTCCACATATAAGTGAAAACATATAATATTTGTCTTTTTCTGTCTGACTTATTTCACTAAATATAATAGCCCCCAGGTCGATCCACATTGCAAATGGCAACATTTCATTCTTTTTATGGCTGAGTAATATTCCATAATATATATTGGGTGGGTCAAAAAGTGCCTTTGGTTTTTTAAGTAAAAATAAAAGACACATTTTTCATTTTCACCAAGAACTTTACTGAACAGTGTATTCATCCTTTTGTTCTACTACCTTCTGCCATTTTTCAGGCAACTTCATAATTCCACCTTCCCAAAACTTATCTTTTTGAGCAAAGAACTGTTCCAGGTGCCTTTTACAGTCTTCCAGGGAACTGAAATTTTTTCCATTAAGAGAAGTTTGTAAAGACTGAAATAAATGGAAATCTGAAGGTGCAATGTCTGGTGAATACAGCGGATGAATCAGAACTTCCCAGCCGAACTGTAACAGTTTTTGCCTGGTCATCAAAGAAACACGCAGTCTTGCGTTATCCTGATGGAAGATTATGTGTTTTCTCTTGACTAATTCTGGACGCTTTTTGTCAAGTGCTACTTTCAGTTGGTCTAGTCAGGGGTAGTGCTTGTTGGAATTAATTGTTTGGTTTTCCGGAAGGAGCTCATGATAGAGGAACTCCCCTCCAATCCCAACATATACACATCATCTTCTCTGGATGAAGACCGGCCTTTAGTGTGGTTGGTGATGGTTCATTTCGCTTGCCCCACGATCTCTTCTGTTCCACATTATTGTACAGCATCCACTTTTCATCGCCTGTCACAATTTGTTTTAAAAACGGAACGTTTTCATTACGTTTCAGTAGAGAATCACATGCGGAAATATGGTCAAGAAGGGTTTTTTTTGCTTAACTTACATGGAACCCAAGCATCAAAGCAATTAACATAAAACCAAGCTGGTGCAAATGATTTTCAGTCCTTGGTTTGGATATTTTGAGTATGTTGGCTATCTCCCGCGTGGTATAATTGATCTCAATTTTTTTTTTTTTTTTTTTGGTACGCGGGCCTCTCACTGCTGTGGCCTCTCCCGTTGCGGAGCACAGGCTCCGGACGCGCAGGTCCAGCGGCCACGGCTCACGGGCCCAGCCGCTCCGCGGCACGCAGGATCCTCCCGGACCGGGGCACAAACCCGTGTCCCCCGCATGGGCAGGCGGACTCCCAACCACTGCACCACCAGGGAAGCCCTGTTCTCAATTATTGTTTCGATTTGATTGTATCAACTTCAGCTGGTCTACCTGCCCGTGGAGCATCTTCCAGCAAGAAATCTCCAGCACAAAACCTCGAAAACCACTTTTGACACGTTCGATCAGTCACAGCATCTTCTCCATATACTGCACAAATCTTTTTTTGCATTTCAGTTGTGTTTTTACCTTTCTTGAAATGATAAAGAATAATATGCCAAAAATGTTGCTTTTTTCTTCCATTTTCAATATTAAAATGACTACATAAAAATTCACCAATCTTGATAAGTCGTTTTTTAAATGCACGCTGATGTGACAGCTGACGCATACAATCTAACGAAATTGTTTCAAATGAAGTTAAAGACAACTAAGTGCTACTAGAGCCATCTCACGGAAACAAACAAACCTTTTGGACAACCCGATAGATATGTGTATCACATCTTCTCTATCTAGTCATCTGTTGATGGTCACTTAGGTTGCTTCTGTATCTTGGCTATTGTAAGTAGTGCTGCTATGAACATTGGGGTGCATATATATTTTTGAATTAGTGTTTTCATTTTCTTTGGATACATACTCAGGAGTGGAATTGCTGGATCATATGGTGGTTCTATTTTTAATTTTTTGAGGAACCTTCCTATTGTTTTCCATAGTGGCTGTCCTTTAGTACCCACTGCGGCGCAGAATGTACCACATCAGACATTAATCTTGCCCACAGTCGCTGTGTTCCCTCTTTTGTACCTTGTCCTCTGAGTGTGTACTATCCATCTATCTCATTCAAGGTAAAGAAACTGCTGCTATGAAGGCTGATCTCCTGAGGGCCAGGAACATGAAAAGGTACATTAACCAACTGACTGTGGCAAAGAAGCAGTGTGAGAAGAGGATCAGAATCCTGGGAGGCCCTGCCTACGACCAGCAAGAGGATGGGCCCTTGGATGAGGGGGAAGGGCCTCAAAGCCAGAAGGTGGAACTTTGTAGTTTCTTGTTTTGCCGTTTCATATTTGTTACGAACACAGCTTTAATCACATAGACAATCTTTTCACTTCTTGGTATTTAACCTAAGACATATATTCCAGAACATAGACTCACATGTTGTTCTTGTAGGGCTCTCAGTCCATCTTTCCTTCTTGACTTCCATACTGTTTTTAGTTTGCTAAATTTTTTGGCCTGAATACAAATCAGGTAATTTCTTAAAGAGAGTAAGTATTTTATTATAGTTAAGAAGCTGTGCTACAGAGTCAGAAAGCCTGGCTTTTAATCACAGGTCTGCTGGGGATTGACTTTGGGCAAGTTAGTTAGCCTCTCTGTACTCTACTTATAAAGTAGGGTTAACTGTACATACCCTACAGGGCATGATAATCATTAAATTAAATAATGCACATAAAATGGTAAGTATGGTACTTGGTGTATAATGAGCACTTAATAAACATTTGTTATTACTGGCAGTAATTATTCAGGGGTATGTTTAGTGATGTTATAAATGTAAGAGGAACCCAATTGTGGTCTCTCCTTTTGGGATAAAACATTAGTCCCAAGATCCTAATTCTCCACATTCTCATTAGTACGCCGTAGATAGTCTCATGAGTGTATCGTAGGTATTCGGCAGCTAGAGAATCTTGGGCCTGGGTCCCTCTTGGTAACATGTTGGGGGTATTAAGAGCACATTTACTTACTCTTCTAGGCCTTGTGGTCCTTTTGAGTGCTTAGGGGGTATATTTCCTAGAGAAAAATTAACCTGCTGGTCAAGGGGTAATACGCACAAAACATAAAACTAAGTTAATAGAGTATGCATCATGAAACCAGATCCAGTGGGTTTGGGAGATAGTGAAAAAGGAGTAAATAAAAATCCCTGAGGGGAATAAAGAACAATCTGCCTTCATAGGCTACCTTCCAGCCTGAAATACTTCATGGCCTTCAGCATATGTGACATCCACCAGGACAATTTTTTGTCTTCTGCCCAGAGATTATTGATTGTGGCATCAGCCCTCCCAGAATTTACCAGAAGTCTTAGGACAGAAGGAAACGTGCTGATCCAACAGAAGGAAATTAATGCAAGAGCACAGTGTTTGCTATATGGAAGCCCTTAGTAAATGTTAATTGGTATTACATTGTCTCTCTCTCTCTATATATATATTTTTTAATCATATATTTAGCAGTAGTGTCAACGTGGACCTACCCAGTCTTTTCTTTCCACTTCCACACAACAGGCTCAGAATTACTGAGATTAGTTCATCTTACATTAACACAATGAGATTGAGTTCATCTCACGTTAACACATTTGACTCAGAAGTGTGCAGTCTCCTTATCCTGGTCACACAGACCCACACCGTTAGTGTAGGTGTGAATCAGTGAAAGGCTTATGCAGGCTTCAAGAGAAAATAGAAAACAAATGGAGTAGAGAACTTGGTTAATTCACCAGCTAAGATATGAGATATATCAGATGTGTAGTTAGACTTGAGATATATTTGCTGTCATTTATTTGCATATATTTGCACTTTTAGAACTAAACATAAGAGTGTTCATAAGACACAATAAAAGAATCTAAAAGTGGCTAATTTAGAAGATGTTTTGGACTTGATTTTGCAAATATGTGGATTTGTATCTAACTTGAAATTCATTTCAATCCATGAAATTATACTGGGAAGACTTCCTTAGAATTGTTGAGAGTCTTTCCTGCTCAGCTCCTCCCCATGTTAAAAATGGATTGCTGTCTGAGTGATCTGTCATTCCCAGCCAGAGTCGACATGGGAGCCTTCAGACTTCTTTGGAGCCTGTACAGTTAGGATTTGTACCAAAAAATGCTTCGCTGGTAGGTGTACATAAAGTGAGAATACATGCTACGGTCTCCCAAAGTTAGTAAACTAAATCCTAAATATTAATGGTCTGTAGCAAGGGATCACTTTTGATTACTTAGTTATCAGAAGTTATTAGAAAAATGCCTGCCCCTTTCTGTCCACAGAACAGATTGAGGACTTACTGTCAGAGGCAGAAAGAGTTGAACATGCATTGATCATATGCACTTGATTTTAGAAAGCTCTTAACTGGTAACATTTCTGAAATTTTTCCAATCGCCACAATATTAATTTTAAAAATCCTAAATGTAAGTTTTCTTTTCGTTGCAGTATACATAGACATTATTTTTATTACTAATTAATAACTAAGGATATAGGAGTTAAACTCCTTCTAAATTAATTTGAGGCATTTCTCCTAGTTGAGTCATGAATTATTATGAAGCTCATCTGCTTTCTCATATTATAGCAGTCCACACTCAAGATTGATCTCACTGTGTCTTCAGATAGTGGTTTTTCTTTTCTGTAAGCATTCAAAATAGTAAACAAAGGAGTAATTGTGATACATCTCTACAATAGTTTTATGGGCCAATTAAAATGCATACAAAATATTTTTTTATTTTATGGGCCAATTAAAATGCATACAAAATATTTTTTTAAACGAATGTGATATTATAAACAAAAAGACAAGGTATGAAGTCATTTGTAGATTTCCTCAGCTATATGAAAATAGGATGGAAAGCAAAAATGCCAAATTATTAGGCTCCAGCTTCCTGGTCTTTTATATATTTCTCTTCACTTTTTCTATTATTGGCACGATTGCTTTTAGCAATACATCCCATAAGGCAGGGATTTTTGTCTGTTTCATTTCCTAGAAATGTGCCTGATACAGAGTAGATGCCAAATGAATCTTTTGCTGAATGAATGAATGAATGATTAATAGAAAATTGGTATTTATTGAATATGTGCATTTTGAATATTCAGTAAACTTTTTAAATTTAAAATTTAGGAAGGTGAGAGAAGTACTCTTTACATTGACTATGAACTTAGAAAATGAGACATTTTTTCCTGAATGTAGAAAGTAATCCATTGGAAGTTAAAGCAAACTGATATTTAAAATTTGATTTTTAAAAACTTTCTCTTAAATTTCCTTCATAGATTCTTCAATTCGAAGATATCTTGGCCAATGCTTCCTACCGAGAGCACTTTCGAACATACATGGAAAGGATGGACAAGAGAGCTCTGATTAGCTTTTGGGAGTCTGTGGAATATTTAAAGAATGCTCACAAGGTAGGATGTATAGGCCCAAAGGAATATTAATCACTAGCTGATGAAAACTTGTATGTTAGGCAGTATGTCTGTGTTTCTTAATCAAGCTGTAAGATAGGATACATTAAAAGAATACTTTAAACCAAATATATTATCGGCATTATGTTCTAGCCCATAATGGTAAATAGAATTAGATTTCATTTTTACAAAAAGTGCTTTTGAATGTGTAGTCAAGGAAAAAAGATTTACAAATATTCCCAATTATTGAATTTAGTTTCAGGTAGTTATTTTTTTAACCCATTATAAAAAAGGCATATACTTATTACCCACATGGCTGTTACAATAAATTTGGTCTTATCACCTATACTTCAATCTCATAACCTTGTTATTTTTAATATCATAATGTGCACATTTTACACAACTGTCCTCCTTTTATTTAATTTAAAATATGATTGTGTTAAGCAAGACAAAAAATAATTTTTGGTTACAGATGCCTATTACAGCACAAAGCCCAACAATAAGCATTGTGTTTTGCGCTTGGCAAGTTCTCGATATATATTTAAGAGTTAAATTGAAGAATGTGAAATATATGTGTGTGTGTATATATATATGTCTAAAAACATATATAACAATATGTACAACATATATAATACATGCATTTTGAGAGGCTTATTTATTTTTAACATTTTTATTGGAGTGTAATTGCTTTACAACGGTGTGTTAGTTTCTGCTTTAAAACAAAGTGAATCAGGTATACATGTACATATATCCCCATATCTCCTCCCTCTTGCGTCTCCCTCCCACCCTTCCTATCCCACCCCTCTAGGTGGTCACAAAGCACTGAGCTGATCTCCCTGTGCTATGCGGCTGCTTCCCACTAGCTATCTGTTTTACATTTGGTAGTGTATATATGTCCATGCCACTCTTGAGAGGCTTATTAAAGTAAGCATAAACAGCACTATGTACATTAAATTACTCATTTGCACTTCATATGAATGTTGCTAGGGCTGAATACCAACTTAAAATACATCATAAATTACAAACTACTTTGGTTAAGGAACTAAATCCAGTCTCATAGTATTTTTAAATCTTCTTAGGAATGTCTTTCATTGTTCATTTATAAGCCACAAATTACCTCATTTTACTCAGTATTATATTTGCCAAATTTATTACATATATTATTTACCAGACTTGACTACAAGCTTGACTTTTGGCTGCTCTCAGAGGAATATTGAAAAGAGCAATTTAAAAAATTTTCCTAAACTACTGAAAACAAGTTGAAAAATGTCAATGCAATAAGAGGATGTAGCTTCCTCAAATAGCTGTATTTTGACCTAGCAACACTGATTTGGATGTAAAACTTCCGGATTGTTTGTTATATTCATAATATTCGTTAAGCCGTTTGTCTTCATCTTTTGCTACCGTCGAAGACTTTTCATAACATTTCTAGAGTTAATAAGTCGTCTCTAGCGGCAGTGTAAAGGTTATGTTGATGAGATGTTTGCACTTCCGAATGAGGCTTAGTACCCTTAGGCGGAGGCCTCGTTTAAGACCAAGCTGTGTAATACAAGCTTGATTACAATGTAGTAAGTCATCACTCTGAAGAATATTTCTCTTGCTTTCTTTAATTATACAATTATTATTTTTGTGGTGCGCGGGCCTCTCACTGTTGTGGCCTCTCCCGTTGCGGAGCACAGGCTCCGGACACGCAGGCTCAGCGGCCATGGCTCACTGGTCCAGCCGCTCCGCGGCATGTGGGATCCTCCCGGACCGGGGCACAAACCCGCGTCCCCTGCATTGGCAGGTGGACTCTCAACCACTGCGCCATCAGGGAAGCCCTAATTATACAATTATTATATTGACTTTCTTCTGGAGTGAGAAGTTGGCATTTCTAATTATTTTTACTAGATGAAAAAGTCATACTGAATTTAGCTGATCAGTTGTATTCCTGTGGAACTGAGATTTATGAGAAGGAATCCACTGCAAGAAGAGAACTGTTCTCATTCTTATTTTTTTCCTTCCAGCATTAAAAAGAAATTACATTTGTTAACTGTTCAACGTAAAGTATTCCTTTTAAGGAACCAGTTGTTTTTCCAGGGTCTGACACTCACCCCTTGGCCCTGAATGTGCCCACAAAAGCCTTTGCACACTCATCCTACATTCTGCATGTCTCCCTTCCACCTTTAAAATGCAGATAATTCAGAAGAAAATAGTTTTTCTCAGAGATGGTATTACTTTCTTCATCTTCCTGTCTTTTCAGAACGAAATTCCACAATTAGTTGGTGAAATTTACCAGAATTTCTTCGTGGAGAGCAAAGAAATATCTGTGGAAAAATCACTTTACAAAGAAATCCAGCAGTGTCTTGTAGGAAATAAAGGAATCGAAGTGTTCTGCAAAATCCAGGGAGACGTTTATGAGATGCTGAAGGATAGGTATTACCCTTCATTTATTGTCAGTGATCTGTATGAGAAATTGATGATAAAAGAGGAAGAAAAGCATGTCTCCCAGTTGATTTCCAACAAGGATGAAATGGTGAGTCATGTTTAACTTTCTGCTCCCTTTTGAGTGGATAAGCTTTGAATATGATTATGTGGGTGCAGATTTTGTGAGCCAGATTTGGTGTGCACCTTTATCTTTTGGCATACAGCACTTTTTTTTTTTAACATCTTTATTGGAGTATAATTGCTTTACAATGGTGTGTTAGTTTCTGCTGTATAACAAAGTGAATCAGCCATACATATACATATATCCCCATATCCCCTCCCTCTTGCGTCTCCCTCCCACCCGTCTAGGTGGTCACAAAGCACCGAGCTGTGCTATGTGGCTGCTTCCCACTAGCTATCTGTTTTACGTTTGGTAGTGTATACATGTCCTTGCCATTCTCTCACTTCGTCCCAGCGTACCCTTTCCCCTCCCCGTGTCCTCAAGTCCATTCTCTGCATCTTAGCATACAGCACTTTAAGTGGAACTTTAAGTTGAATTTCCTTGTTGCTTCTCGTCCTCACTTCTGTCTTTGTCCTTCTGACCAGCTGGGTACCACCAGCCGCTGCTGAGTCAGAGACCGCCCCCTGCTCTGTCTGCCTGAGCCACAGCTGGGTTTGACTCCTGAAAAGTGAGGGCAGAAAATCTGTGGGGTGGGACATTTGTGACCAAGTAAGAGAATCATTAGCACAACAGTCCAGCTGGAGAACAGACAAAAAGGACGGGGAAGAAATGAGGAGAGGTAGAGGATGCAGGAGGAGTCTGCAGGAAATACTTTGGAGTTTAAAAAAAATCAGATGAAATTAAGATATTTGAAAGAAACCTTGTCCAGCCATACCTGAAGTCTGATTTTCTTATAGTGTCCTGGGTCATTTTGGATAGCCCCAGTTGCCGTCTCCCTTTTACTGCTAATGACCTATATGAGTTTGAAGGTTTTGAAGGTACAAAGGAAAAGTGTTTTAGAATCACCTTATATAGAAAGATTGTAATTTATCTTGGATTCTTTCTTTCTGTCCAGTTCACTGTATCTCAAGCCCTGAGGAATCAGGTACTTGTTCATGATGGTATTAGAAGCAGATGTCTCTGAACTGTTGGTAAATTCATTCATTCAGACTTTTGAAAAAAAGTTTTGTTACTTGGTTCTTTACATTTTCAGTGTATAAAACCACTGAGCTAATTGGTCCAAAACTCGTTACTCCTTGCATTTTATTTTTAGGATAGCACAGCTAAAACAAACCGATCTCTCTACCTCAGAAATTAAAATGGTTAATATTCAAATGTTGTGAAAAGTTTGTCCAAATTAATACCCAACAGATAAACTGGATAAGGACTTGAACTGACAGTTAATATGAAAGGTAATAAATAGTAAACAAACGTGAAAAAATGTGCATCTTCACCCAGCATTCAGAGCAGGGTGGTATGTATCACTGATCTTTTGAAAGCTCCTACTCTTTGTTGCAGTAGTCCCACTTCTAGAAATGTATCCTATGAAAAGAACTAAAATGTAGGAAAAAAAAAGTTTATGCACAGTGGAGTTTATTTTAGGTTTTGGGAAGGCAGAAAAGCAGAATCAACCCATAGCAATAGGGATATGCCTCAGTATATTATCAATTCATAGAATACTATGCAGCCATAGCAGTTATAACTTGGAAGACTACAATACCCTCAAATATACAGCCTTGTATATTATGCGAAAAAGGCAGAATACCCTCTTGAATGTATACAAGGAGTAGGATGATGTCATAATATATATACTCATGGACAAGGATTAGAAAGAATATACAAAAATGCTTGGTGTTCTGGGATTATTAATACTTTATTTTTCTTTCAAAAATTTCTTTTACTGTTTGTTACAATTAATAAAAATCAGACGAAAAATATCTGGAAGAAAGTTAAGGAGTAAATGAACCAGAAGACAGTTCTCAGCAGTTCTTTTCATGCTGTTGCTGCTCGTGAATCTAATTACTAATATGCTATTTGCTGGTAATCTGTTCAGGTTGTTCCAAATTCTGTAGTCCTTTATGAATCTTAAGTCACTTTCAATGCTAACCATTTTACTTGTAAAATAATCTACCTGTTGATTAGTAAAAATAAGGACTGAGCAAAGTGTATACTGAAAATACTTTCACTAGTGGGAATTTGGAAATTCTATTTTAATGTATTCGTAGGTTCTGAAGATTAAGACATGCACATCTTTTTTAAATTTATTATTTTTGGCTGCGTTGGGTCTTCGTTGCTGTGTGCAGGCTTTCTCTAGTTGCGGCGAGTGGGGGCTACTCTTCGTTCCGGTGCGGTGGCTTCTCTTGTTGTGGAGCACAGGCCCTAGAGCACGGGGGCGTCAGTAGATGCAGTGCATGGGCTCAGTAGTTGTGGCTCGTGGGCTCTAGAGCGCAGGCTCAGTAGCGCACAGGCTTATTTGCTCCGGGTCATGTGGGATCTTCCCGGACCAGGACTCGAATCCGTGTCCCTTGCATTGGCAGGCAGATTCTCAACCACTGCGCCACCAGGGAAGCCCGGAAATTCTATTTTAAAGGGACACGCGTGCATTTTTCATAATATTCTTAGGAGCCCAAAAGGAAGCCAGGTCTTAGTGTTTTTTGTCAAAATTTAGGCACAGGACATTTGGGTTGAGTTGGGAAGATAACTCAGTTGCCTTCCTTGTTCTGTGCAGGTTCCCTTGGGTATACCATTTGGGAAATAGTGGTGTGGCCTTTCGCTAGGCTATTAAATGTTTCTTTTTTTTCACTGCAATTCCAAATACCAGTTACTTTGATTCTAAATATTGATCCTTTGCTTTTTCACTTAGCTGAGAAAAAACAGTCTACTTCTAGGCTTTCTACTATGGATTCTTAGTGGAATCCAGTGCTTTGGAGCAGTGTATTGTAATGATCTAGAACCTATACTATAGGTAATACTTAGGGAATATTCCACCACTATAAGATATGGTGGTTCACGTGATGTTTTCCCCCAGGACCCGGGAGGTGAGGCTGGTGAGGAATCTGTGGATGACGGCACCAGTCGGATTAATGAACAAACCAGTTTTGCTGTAAACAAACTACGAGAACTAAATGAGAAACTTGACTATAAGAGGCAAGCTCTAAATTCTATTCAAAATGCACCAAAACCTGACAAGAAGGTAACTCTTCTGCTTTCAAAGTTGTCTTTAAAAGTTTCCATTTTTCTAATTTGATAAATAGTAGTTTTCAGTTTATGTTGAGAAGTGTTTCTTTAAAAAGAATTTCAACTCTAAGATCCATTGGCTTTTTTTGTTTTTTGTTTTTGTTTTTGCTTCTAGTATAGAATTAGCAAAGCATTTGTCTTTTATCTATTATGATTTGGGGTTCTTTCCCATCCTCAGCTGTAACTCTGTGTCTTTTGTCCGAGTTGCCTACAGTGCCTTTGGGGAAGGGGCTGAGCTTCCCCTTGTGCCACAGTTGTTTCTGGAAGTGAGTTAACTCTGCAAGGACAGTCTAAAAAATTTTTTTTCTTTTGAACACTGCAAGTACAACTTAGAGCACCTCACAGAATTATGCAAGAAATACATTGTTTCGCTAGAAACCAACAGAATTTGAAAGTTTAAAAAATGTAAACAGCATCTCACTCTGGCATTCCTCACACCCAAGGGGTGGTGTGGCTTTCTGCTTTGTGTTCATGCCTCTTTGGTCGAAAAAGGAGGCTTCCCTAATGTAGGAATGGCTGGCACTCTTCGCTTCCCCAAAGTGATCTCCTCTGGCACTTTTTGAATGTGCGTTCAGAAGCCTGAGCGATGAGTAAGTGCAGGAGGCTGTGCTGGTCACCATGAAGAATCAGTGAAACAGAGTCTAACACCTGCCCTTGGGGAGCAAATGTGCTGACTGTGGAACCGAACATTACAGCCCTTACTGATGATAAAATGCAGGATGTGCTTCCTGCTGGCTTTCTGAGGAGGGTCCTTGTGGGCTGCATGTTTAGGAGAGTTGAACATGCAGCCATGAGGCAAAGTGGAGGCAAAGCTGCTGTCCTCCAACTACAGAGTTGCATAACCTTATAGGTTTTCTCATTAAAAGAGATCCAAGGAGACGGTGAGCATAGAATTTTTTTTTAATTATTTATTTTTTTAAATTGTAGCCAAGTATACATAACATAAAATTTACCATGTGTACAGTTCACTGGCATTAAGTATGTTCACATTGTTATATAACCAGCAGCACCATCCATCTCCAGAATTCCTTTTCATCTTGCAAAACTGAAACTCTATACCCAGTAAACAGTAATTCCCCATCCCCTTACCCCCAGTCCCTGGCAACCACCATTCTCCCTTTGCCTCTTATGAATTTAACTACTCTAAGTACCTCCTGTGAGTAGAATCATTCAGTGTTTGTCCTTTTGTGACTGGTTTGTTTCCCTTAGCATAATGTACTCAAGATTCATCCATATGGTAGCACGTGTCAGAATTTCATTCCTTTTTAAGGCTAATATTCAATTGCATGTATATACAACATTTTGTTTGTTCATTTATCCATTGATGGACACTTGGTTTGCTTCCACATTTTGGCTATGGTAAGAAATGCTGCCTTGAACATGGATGTACAAATACCTCAAGACCCTGCTTTCACTTCTTTGGGGTATTGCTGGGTCATATGGTAGTTCTGTTTTAATTGTTTAGGAATCTCTGTATTGTTTTCCATAGTGACTGCACCATTTTACCTTCTCACCAGCAGCCCATAAGGGTTCCAGTTTCTCAGTATCCTTACCGGCACTTGTTACTTTCTGGGTTTTTTTTTTTTTTTTTTTTGTGGTATGCGGGCCTCTCACTGTTGCGGCCTCTCCCGTTGCGGAGCACAGGCTCTGGACGCGCAGGCTGAGCCTGCGTGCTCCGCAGCATGTGGGATCTTCCGGGACCAGGGCAAGCCCGTGTCCCCTGCATCGGCAGGTGGACTCTCAACCGCTGTGCCACCAGGGAAGCCCACTTTCTGTTTTTTGATAGCATTTGTTCTAATGGGTGTGAGGTGGTATCTCATTGTGGTTTTGATTTGCATTTCCCTAATGATTAGTAATGTTGAGCATCTTTTTATGTGCTTTTTGGCTATTTGTTTTCTCTGGAGAAATGTCTATTCAAGTACGTTGCCCATTTTTGAATCAGGTTGTTTTTTGTTGTTGAGTTTTAGGAGTTCTCTATATATTCTGGATATCAGCCCCCTATCAAATAAGTGATTTGCAAATATTTTCTCCCATTCTGTGAGTTGCCTTTTTACTGTGTTGATAGTGTTCTTTGCACAAAAGTTTTAAAAATTTATGAAGTCCATTTGGCCTGTATTTTCTCTTGTTGCCTGTACCTTTGGTGTCATAGCCAAAAACTCATTGCCAATCCTGTGTCATGAAACTCCTCCATGTTTTCTTCTAAGAATTTTATAGTTTTAGCCTTACGAGTAGGTCTCTGATCTATTTTGAGTTAACCTTTGTATATGGTATTATGTAAGGGCCCAACTCCATTGTTTTGCATGTGGTGATGATCCAGTTTTCTCAACACCATTTGTGGAAAAGACTGTCCTTTCCCACTTACGGTCTTGGCACCCTTGTTGAAAATCATTTGATCATATATGCAAAGGTTTATTTCTTGGCTGTCTATTGTATTCCTTTGGTATATGTCTGTCTTTATGCCAATGGCATACTGTTTTGATTAGTGTAGCTTTGCAGTAAATTTTGAAATCAGGAAGTGTAAGTCCTTCAACTTCGTGGTTCTTCTTCAAGATTGTTTTGGCTATTCAGTTTCCCTTGAGATTCCACATGAATTTTAGGATGGATTTTTCTATTTGTGCAAAAACATCATTGGAATTTTGATAGAGATTGTGTTGAAACTGTGGATTGCTTTGGGTAGCATTGAGTCTTAGCAATATTTAGTCTTCCAGTCCATGAACATGGGATGTCTTTCCATTTACTTATGTCTCCTTTAATTTCTTTCATCAGTGTTCTGTAGTTTTCATCATAGAAGTCTTTCACCTCCTTGCTTAAGTTCATTCCTAAGTATTTTATTATTTTTATGCTATTGTAAATGGAATTGTTTTCTTAATTTCCTTTTTGAATTGTTCATTGCTGGTGTATAGAAACACAGCTGATTTTTGTGTGTTGATTTTGTATCCTGCTACTTTGCTGAATTGCATAGCATTTTAGATGGTTTCATAACTCCCAGGATGTTTTTCCTGTGACAGATTGTTTCTAAGTTGAAGGAGGAAATAATTCTAATAGAGAAAGAACGCACAGAACTTCAGCTGCACATGGCAAGAACAGATTGGTGGTGTGAGAACCTCGGTATGTGGAAAGCCTCCATCACCAGTGGAGAGGTAGGTTTGTCTGCTTTTCTTCCCAGTTTATTAGGTATTTATTTCCAAAGTTTTAAGTTTGACTTTATAAGACAAGATTTTGTTCCAAATAATTAAGGTTGGGAATAGAAAACTTACATTCATTCTTCCAGACTGCATTGGTCTTGCCTTCCTCACCCCGTATTCTCACTCTGGTTCATGACTGGGAGCTGTTACTGTGTTGCCTGGTGTAGATCTGATCTCCCTCCACTTCAGACAGAAAGTTGTCCTTGTTCATTGGAATCATAAGCAACTTTCAGATAGGAACAATTAATGTCCTTGAATTACCAATTTACTTTTCCACTGAGGGTTGAAATAAAATGGAAAGCACTGCTTGAAATTTGGAGATGAAGAATTTTCAGTGTGTTTCTGATTGATCCGTCCTGCTGACTTCAGTGGCTCAAATGTCAATAGCGCTCAGATCTTTAATAATGAATATGTTTTCCCTTGAAGTAGAAAATATTTTGCTATTCTCTGAGGGATATGGGACAATAGTTTTCAGAATACACTGTATCCCTTTTCTTTTGTCTGTAAAAATAATTTCATTTAAAGGAAAGATATTTCTATGCATTTACATTGTTAGTGTTGACAACTCCTTCCTTCCCACCTGCCCGACTGTCAAAACCTGGAGATGAAGGTCAGGTCCAGCGTACCTAGAGATGATGTTACTAAGTGAAGTAAGTGAGACAGAGAAAGACAAATATCATAATGATGTCAGTCATATGTAGAATCTAATTTTTTAAAATGATATAAATTAACTTATTTACAAAAGAAACAGACTCACAGATTTCTAAAAGAAACTTATGGTTACCGAAGGGGAAACATGGCGGTGGGGCAGAGACAAAATAGGAGTTTGGGATGAACACACACACACACACTACTATATGTAAGATACATAACCAACAAAGACCTACTGTGTAGCACAGGGAACTCTACTCAATATTCTGTAATAATCTATATGGGAAAAGAATCTGAAAAAGAATGAATATATGTGTATGTATAACTGAATCAGTTTGCTGTACATCTGAAACTAACACAACATTGTAAATCAACTCTACTCCAATAAAATTAATTAAAAAAAAAAGAGAAAGTCTGGTCCACCGTATAGCACACAAATGACAAGATCCTGAGTAAGTCATTGTGACTGTTTGGCCCCATCATTGCCTCAAATGGTTGGTCAAATACTCAGCTCCTGAGATTTGCAAGGGCCCACCTGCCCAACTTATGTGTCCATCCCTGCTTTTCCCGTCAACTCAGTGGCCTGACACTCTTACCAGGGGAAGGGCTTAGAATTCACAATCTTAAATTCCCTTCTAGTTTAGGCAGCAAAACCACGCATGTTCTCCAGGAGCCAGCCTGAAAGCACACGTGTTACGTGAGAGCTTACCAAGCGCCCTTAGTGTGTCTTTGGTGCTTGTTGAGCCTCCCTTTAAGGTGAGCTGCAGAGCCAGATACCTTTCTTGAGGGGAGGTGAGGGCAGTGGGGAGGGAAGGTTGCACAGAGCCTGGAATACCGTGTACAAACGCTTGGTCACCGCAGATGGAGTTGCCTCTGGGATGGACATCTAGGAAGGGGGGAGCTCAGGGGATGTGATGTCAAAAGGTAACAGAGGAGGCCCTTGGAGGGCAGAGAACACACATTCTGTCACCTTCTCACCTTTGCGTAGAGCTGCCTCTGACACTTCACAGTTTATTATAACTATCTTCCAAAGGCAAATACTGAGGGAGGGAGGAGAGGAGGAAAAACCCTCACGAGGCCCTTTGCCCTGGTGATCAGTTATCGCTCAGGGGCTTGCCGCGACCTTGGTCCCCGAAAAGATAACGGAAACGGACCCAGAGGGGTCACCTGACTGCCGAGAGTTCACGAAGCAGCCCCGTGTGCGAACCTGTGGAGGATGTGTTTACCTCGTGCTAGCCTCCCTGGAGCTCTGAGAGGGCTGAGCCGCCGTGAGCTGTGTGCTCGCCTCCACCCCCCATCCTCACAGGGGCATGGTGATCCTACCTGGTGGGGCTCAGCCGGTGCTCAGCAAGTTCGCTGTCTCCTTCCCTTGCCTTTCTGTTGATTCTTCGTCTCTAAGTTCGGTTCATGATGCTAATTCAAGCTTAGATTCAATGTATTTCCTTTTTGTTTCTTCTCTCATCCATTTATGTGAAGAGCAATGGTGGCTATTCTGAATTATGACAGGGTGTGTGTGTATGTGTTTTAAGAATTACCTTAAGTTGGGAGGTAGGGGAAATTAGGTCTCCCAATGTGAAATTTCTCGAAAATGGAAATCACAGCTTGTGGAATCCTGTATGAAACTGGGGAAACCCTCATCCTTCTCTGAGAGAGGTTTTGGTCTCTCACACCTGTTCGCTTCCTGTTAATTTGCTTTTTCAAGGAAACCCAGTTAGGATGGGTTTCCCAGTCTGCTATGTTAGTTTTCTTTTGCTGCACAACAAATTACCACACATTTCATGGCTCAAAACATCACCCATTTATTAGCTCACAATTGTGTAGGTTGAAAGTCCAGCACTGTCTGACTGTGTTCTCTGCATCGTAAGGCTGAAATCAGGTTGTTGGCCAGACTGAGTTCTTGTCTGGAGAATCTGGGGAAAATCCACTTCCAGGTCCATTCAGGTCATTGGCAGGATTCAGTTCCTGGTGGTTGTGGGACTGAGGACTCTGTTCTTTTGCCGTCAGCACGATGTTGCTCTCAGTTCCTGGCAGCACTCCCAGACCCTTTCCACATGGCCCTCTCCATCTTTACAGTGGCACATGTCAGACTTTTCTCGTGCTTCCTCTGATTCCTCTTCTGCTACTCGCCAGAGAAATCCCTCTGTTTTGAAAGGGCCCACATGGTTAGGATTAGGCCCTAGTTTAAGGTTGCTTGTCCATGTGGCATGCCCTAACTGTCAGAATAGAACCCATCATTTTCAAGTCCTGGGGACTGTGTGGGGCATACATGCCAGGGAGAGGGAGATCCTGGGGGACACTTAAACGTCTTGCCTACCGTATCGCTCACCGTGCTTTTCGTTGCTGTTGTGTTCGTCTGTTTTTCCAAGGTTACAGAAGACAATGGTGAACAAATGCCCTGTTACTTTGTCATGGTAAGCTTACAAGAAGTTGGAGGAGTTGAAACTAAGAACTGGACGGTCCCCAGAAGGCTCAGTGAGTTTCAGAATTTACACCGGAAACTTAGTGAGGTATGAATTCTTGTGAACACAGATTTAGAATAACTGAAGAAGAGATTTAAGAGCTCATTTCAATTTTTACACACAAAGAAATGGATTCATCTTTCTCCTTTGCTGTTGATACTGGCAAAGTGGCATTTTCAGCTTGACGTTTAGAAATTTACTTGAAGATCAACCATCTAGTCTAGTCTAAATCCTTCAGGATAGATAATTGTCTGACCTCCGTTGTATCCCCCAGAACCCCAGAGCTGGAGGAGAGCTGGGGAGCATCGATGGCCATTGGTTTCAGAGCTGCCAGTTGTGACCCACTGCGGGTAGTGAGATCAATTCTGGGTTGCAGCAATAGAAAGAGGATAGAATATATTGCATTTCATCACATAAAGGAATTGAATCAGTAGAGTGCGGTGGTTGAGAGCACAGACTCTGCAGCCAGGCTGCTCGAGTTTGGATCCAGTTTTGATCCTCGCTTTACTATTTACCAGCTCTGTGACCTGGACCTGTCACTCTATCTCTTTATACCTCTTTTTATTAATATCTGTATTCTACTGATATTAATAGTGCCTTCCTTACCTATCTCACAGAGCTGTTGTAAGAATGAAGGGAATAAGCGTGTACAGAGCATTTAGAAGAACGTGCTGCACATAGTAAACATTATTTGTTTTTGTTAGTAGTAGTTACAGTAGTAGTAATGAGTACTGTCTCATGGTACTTTTGCTTCGGTTTTATGGGTGTATATATTATAAGTATGGGTGTATATATTATAAGTATGGGTGTGTATATTGCATATATGGATGTGTATATGTCTGGGTGTGTGTATTGTATGTCTGGGTGTGTATAAGTATGGGTGTGTATATTGCATATATAGATGTGTATACTGCGTGTATGGATTTGTGTATTGCATGTATGGATGTGTATACGTTTGGGTGTGTGTATTGTTATGTCTAGGTGTGTGTACTATATAATATATGGATGCATGTATCTGCATGTGCATTGTGGGTTGCAATGTGGTATGTATTTCCTGCTGTGGATTTTAGTTTAAAATGTTTGAAAGCTACTAATCTAGGTCAGTTCTTTTATTTGATAGATGAGGGAACGTGATCCCAGAGAGTTTAACTGACTCGTAGTAGGATGTATACATAACGGCCAAACCAGGACTAGAATCCAGGTTGTCTTAGTTTCCATTCACGATTTTCCCATTTTTTTCTCAGGAGTTGCATCTTCTCTAACTCTCCATCTACTGGAGCTAATTGCCCTTTACCCCAGCAATTAAAGTGTTCTTCAGTTGTTTCTACCTTCATTTAAGTCCATTTTTCTCTTGCTCAGAATGAACTGATGCTGGTAAAACCCTACGGTCACCTCTCAGACCCTTCTTTTGCAAAGGAAATATGTGTTTCCTTTCACCTTTTCTTCTAGGGTGATTTCTTTAAAACACTTTTAATCAGTAATTTCTATCAAGAACAATTGCTCTGAAGCATTAGAGGAAACAAGCCTTATAAAATTTCACGTCTGTCCTTTTGTCTCATTATATTTCTTCCTCTGTGGCCTGATTCCTGGGTTCTTCTCTCACCTTTGGCATTTCGTATTGTGTGAGTTTTTTTCTTTTCTTACTTACTTTCTTTTTTTTGGAGTTTTCATTTTTTGAAAGAACTCTTCCTATTGACAGCTGTGATAGGTCCCTGTCGGGGCTGCTGTTACCCTGAAAACAGCAGGAGGGAAGGCCGTTGCAGGCAGACTCTGTGCTCACTTACTTTTCAGCACCAGTGATCTAGTCAGCATATTCCAGTGGCCCCAGTGCCTTAGTGAAGAGGCAGCGTCTGGAGCATTTGGAACCCACTGTCCTCCCGGCGTCTGAGGGGCAGGCTGCAGAGTCCTGCGGGCACTGAGGCCAGACTTGATGGCCAGATGGATGTGGGTTTCAGCCCCGATCCTCAGTCGTCCCATATGTAAAGTAGGGGTGACTCAGAGCCGTTACACACACCCAGCCTCTAGCACGGTGTCTGGCAGAATGCAGGATTTAATCCACAGAGGGAAGTTTATTATCTGTTAACATACTTTATTATTATTAATATATTTACATTCTGCAGTTTGCCCTTGAAAGGCAGTGATAAATCTACAACCTGAGTTATTCTTTCTTTCCATGGTCTTCTTTTGTCAACCCTGATAACTTTTTACAGAGATGTTGTAAACAGAGCACATTCTAAGAGAAAAGTTCTTGCTGGGAGCCACGTGTCCGTACCCCACACACTGTGCTCCGTGCCTGTAGTGCAGACCCACCTTCCCAGCCCAGCTCCACAATTTCCAGCTTCCAGGCATTTGTAAGTCCAGGGACAGGCGTTAGCTTTTTTCGTCACATGTCCTGTTCCTCCGGATTCCTTGAGCCTGGTTAGAACAGGGAGGTTTTCAAGGTCTTCAGTCTCAGAGGAACCTAGTATAGGAAGAGGATACTCGGTTTGTTCTTATTAAAAATCTAAAATTTTTTTAAAGATTTAAATGTAATTTCAATATACTAACATTTAATTTTTTTCCCTCACAGTGTTTCCCTTCTTTAAAAAAAGTCCAGTTGCCTTCTCTTAGCAAGCTGCCTTTCAAATCTGTAGATCAAAAGTTTATGGAAAAGTCAAAGAATCAATTAAATAAGTTTTTACAGGTAAGCAAACTTTCTGGATATGGGAGGAAAATTAGTTATTTGGGGGTTATTGGGGGTTATTGAACCGTCATCATTCTCAGAGTTTGCCTGTTTGCTTCCTGTTCTCACAGGTCAGGACAGATCCTCAAAATATCTTTGGTTTTGGGTTCTGGGGTTCGTTTGTTTTTTTGGTGATACATGTATGTATATGTGTGTATATATATGTATACTCTACAGACAGAAAATGCAGATACCATGTGTACGGCTTTCTCCAGTTTCACAAACTGGACACACCCTCATAACTAGCACCTAGTCCCAGAGACAGTGTCACCAGTCCCGCCAGCGTCACCACAGGTGACCGTGGTCCCGACTCACGACCACGCGCTTACAGCTGGTTTTGAACTTCACATGAGTGGAGTCACAGGGCGTGGACCCCCTTCACTCAGGATCGTGGGTCTGAGGTCCTCCCATAGGGCTGTTTCAGTTGCAGACCGTTCTTTGATTTCATTTTTGTTCTCGTTTTCATTGTTGAATGAGCTTCTCCTGGCGTGAAACCCCTGCAGTCTGTTCGTGCTCTTGTTGATGGGCATTGGGAGAGTTTCCAGGTGGAGGCTATTAATAAGCTGTCAGTGCTTGTCTTTTGGTGAATAGCTGCTGGGGAATCCCTAGGCATTTGGGGTTTTCAGTTTTTGTGAGTGGTCGTAGCGGTTTGTACACTCTCACCAGCGGCATGCAGGCTTCTGTTCACTCCACACTGGATGGTTTCTTTTGTTAAAGTTGTGTCTGCTCTTCTGTCGTGTTGCCTATCTTTTCCATATCGCTTTGCAGGAGTTTCGTGTGTGTTTTGGTTGTGCATCTCTTGTCAGAGCAGATGTGCTGTGGCTATCTTCTTTCTGTGGGTTGCCTTTTCAGTCTCTTAATGAGCATAAGTTCTCAATTTTAATTTAGTCCAGTTTATCCATTTTTTTTCCTTTTGTGGTGAATGCCTTTTGTGCTTGTAGAGAAATCCTTGCCTACTGCAAGGTTCTAAAGATAGTTTCCTTATTTCCTCTAAACGCATAACTGGTTTCTTTCACTCTATCTTTAGAACATAAGACCGGACAAAGGTATACTGTCTCCAGTAGCAAACCACTCTTTATTTTTTCCTTAGCTGGGGCCTCTGTATTCAGGGTATAGTTAAGTTGCTCACACCACGGCCCCCAAAGCCCGTATAGTTCTCGGGGGGCATGGACCTTTGCCTTGTGAAACACTTTTTGCCAATGCGGTAGTAGCTAGAAGTCCTGAGACTTAATAACGGATGTTGCCAAATTCTTAGTAAAGGTTATGTTATATTCAGTTGGACCAGGGTGTGAATCATAGTTAAAGTAGGTACATTTTAGCTAGAGTTCCCTTGCAAGTGTTCCTAACTATTTTTCCCTCATGTATTCATCTCTTTCTAAATATATATGTATTTTTTATAAATATATATATGTGTGTGTGTGTGTATATATATATATATATGTATATATTTCCCTCAGGAAATAAAATAATTGCACCTTTGAAAAACTTTCCGAGTTTAATTATGGCAGAGCTGGGATAGAGAATCATTAATGTTTAAATGCTATTACAGGAGAGAACTTAAAACTGAAATATTACCCTCTCGTTGCTGATTCAGAACATCTAGGAAATATTAAACCCACTCAAGCATTGTACCTCATTAAACTGTTCAGATGAACTAAAGGTCTTGTTTGTGAAACGAATATGTATTATTCAAAATCCAAGCTTGTGAAGCCCCACGTGTGTAGCTCTGGGATCTTGCAGCTAATGCTTCCGTTTCCTTCCAGCCTCTGCTGTTGGGGGAGGGAGGGTCTCGGGTTGTCTGGCGCTTCCAGCCCTTCAGCTGCCTTTCCAATTGTGCTGCAGAGACCGGGGTGCCCCCTGCACTTTTGGGGATGCAGGGAGGGGTCACTCGTGCCCCTGTTGGGTTGCTGGTGATGGAAATGGGTTAGTGATGCCTGCCCTGGTGCCAAGAGAAGCATGTGCTCTGCGCTGCCAGTAGGTGGCGTGGGCGAGGCTGGGGGCGGGGACCATCTATCTGCCTGAAGAGGTGGAAGGGGCATCTCAAGGGGCCATTTGTCTTTTGATCAAGAGGACTGTAAGTCAGAAAGTAATGGTTTAAATTGCTTTTCATTTCCTCAAAGACTTCATGTGAAAGTGCTCACTATTTAATAACTCCAGGTAGATTACACAGCAGACTGAAGTTTCAGAATATCCTCCCACCAGCTGCAGACAGGAAAAGCAAGATGCAAAAGGTTTAGTCTGAAAGGCAGATATTATTAGGTCCACAGGACCTTCCAGAAAAGAGGATTCCATTGAGTGTGTGTTTGTGTGAGTACTTATATATGACACATGGTTCCCTTCAAGGTATAGTGATAATAGATAATAATCCAGCCAGTCGTCCCTCGCACACAGGCAGCTTACTCTAGCCGTCCCCGCAGTAGTGCGGCACCCACTTCTGGGTGTGCACGTGCTGTTCGCTCTTCCTGGAACGTTTTACTCTCCTCCTCTAACACTGACTAGTCCTCTTAGAGACTCCACCTGCGTAGGACAACGTGCTCTAAGCCTTTGGGGGGAAGGAGTGGGAATTAGGATTATATTCTCAGCTTGAAGATGTGATAAAATCCCAATTACACCTTGCCCCATAGACATAATCTTGGAGAACATTTCTAAGTTCTCATACATGTTCAATTTGGTTACTTTCCCTCATGATAGAATATAACTTAGTCCAAAGACTTGTCATCCTTCATGATTTCCTTAGTTACGTTGATTGCATTATTTGAGACTTAGCATTGGTTATCATTTGCTACTATTTGATAAAAGAGTGCTGGAGTGGAGATTAGCTAAAGGAGATCAAGGTGCAGGGAGGCTGTCTCACTCCTAACCCACCCTCACGTGCAGCTGAGCATCTAATGCTCTACAAAAGGAATAAAGGCTCGGGGGCCTGCCTGGGAAGGCAGTAGTGACCCCAACTGCCTGTCCCCTAAATCTCCTTCCCCACGTCTGAGGCAGAACCTCCATCTTCAGGCCAGTCTTCCGCAGGACACAGGAAGCTGACAACCACTGGAATGCGGGGGGGGCGGTGCCCGGGACCCCCGTCCCCAGTGTGGCACTATTGGGCATGCTCGGAGGTGCTTTTCTAGGGAGGGTCACAGGGTTTATCAGATTTCAAGCTTCGTCTGAGCAAACATAATGTGAACGTCATGGACCAACTCCTCTGGGACCAGAATGTAGCCTGTTCTCCCAGCAGAGAGGGTTCTGCCATCAGAACCCCAGTGTTCCAGCCCCCCAGGGAGTTACATCATCCATGGGGCAGGATTTCTCATTGGTTTATTTATTCCTAAACCCTGTATCTGTGAGCACCAGACATTTACACGTTCTTGTGGTCACATTGTTAATTTTCCTGTCTTATCAGTAGCACTTGCTTCATACGTCAACTTGATGCACATTCTCCTTTCCTTTCTCCTAAGGCCAGAGAACTTGAGCACATTTCCAGTTTATGGGCCGATAAAAAGAGTTATAAAATTATGTGAGCATACGCTGCCCGGGGAAGGTGGAGCACAGGGACAGAAAACTCCTGGTGCCAGGCAGTTACCACCACGTGACAACCCAAAGCTCTTTTTTCAGCTCATGTACAAAGTCCGCACGCACGTAGCCATGAAAGGGTTGGGTGGGATCCTTGTGTAGTGTGCGGAAAACACCCGTGACTTTCGAAGGCGGCAGCCCCCGGACCTGCAGGCGGTTTGCACAGTGGGACTTCACGTCGCCCTGAGCACGAGCAGGGCGCTCCAGTTAACCCCCAGAGTGCAGTTTGCCATCAAGCTCGGTGAGAACTCATCTAATATATTTTATTTCAGGAGGAAAGGGAAGTGGTTTTAGGTTCAGAATTACGATGAAAGTAAATTTCCCGGGACAGTCAACTATGCCTTCACTCCTCGTGGCTCCCAGCTCACAGACGAACCACGCAGGAGGCATTAATCCTCTTTCTCCCACAGAATCTGCTTTCAGATGAAAGACTGTGTCAGAGTGAAGCACTTTATGCCTTTTTGAGCCCTTCTCCTGACTACCTCAAGGTTATTGACGTGCAGGGGAAGAAGTCCACTTTTTCATTATCCTCATTTCTGGAAAGACTCCCTCGCGACTTCTTCTCCCATCAGGAGGTGAGCTGTCTGAAGGTTGTATGTTTTTGAAGCATATTTAAGCACACGTCTTCTGGAGGCTGTTTGATGTGGCAGGTGTTTGTGGAAGGCCTGCTACAGATGGGGAGGAAGCAAATACCTTGAGTCACCATTGCTGTCATATTTGGGGACAGGGTTGATAACAAGGTAGGTGAGTGGCATGTGAATGGAGGTTCTGTGGGAGGCCCTCTGCGGAAGGTGGCCTGGCCGGCGCCCGGGACGGGGGCCGGCACCGCAGAGGGCTTGGAGCTAACGTTGAGGTTCGGGAGCAGAGGGTGCGTGTGCGGAACAGTCAGCAGGTCTTTGGGCCGAGGGGGGGCTTCGGGAGCGTGCGCTGAAAGAAATGAGGCCGAGGGTAGGAGGAGGGGCAAGGCCGCCGCGCTGAGGAGTTTAGGTTTTATCTGAGGAAATGGAAAGCCGTGTCACGTCCTGAAGCAAGATGCACCTCGCAGTGATGCGGGTGGGTGAAGGAGTGAATAGACAGGCTGCAGACATTTGCCATCTCATACCTGGCCCTCGGGCTTCCCTCCAGGGGCCCCTTACTTGGCTGAGGCCTGCGGCCCCTCGTTTGGCTCTCCAACAAGCTGCACGAGACCATCTCCGAAATGTGGCGTCTCCTTAGTTCAATGCCAGACGCCACCGCCTCTTCACCAGAATTGGTTTAACGAGCTTGAACAGAAGGAAGTAACCGTGGAAAGGAGCGTCTGCTTTGCCGCGTCCTGAGCTGGAGCAGAGCCCGCGAACCACAGGGGTTCGTCTGCCTGCCTGCCTCCCTCCTGGGCACCTCCCCGCCTCTTTCCTGCACGCCACACGTGTCACGTCTGGCCGTACTTGGCCCCTCCCCTCCGTCACCTCCCGTTTATCCCCGCACCTCTTGGGATTCACCCTGTGGCCAAGTCACTCCGGGAAACTGCTCTCGGAAGGAGGAAGGCCAGTGGCCGACCGGCAGCCTCCTGCAGCCTCTGATGCTGCTGGACGTGCAGTGAAGCCGTGAAGCTGGGGGTGCCCCTCCGGCCGCTGACTTCTCAGCCCTCTGCTCTGCTCTGCTCTGCTCGTCACGCCCCCAAGGCCCTGTCGTTGGGCCGCTGCTTGTCCCCGCAGCCTCAGCTGCCCCCCGCACACATCCGAGTGAACTTCCTCAGCTGTCCTTCCACTGCCTAACGTCTGCACCCCTGTTGCAGCTGTTCACCCTGCTTGGAGAAGCAGCCACATGCATGCTGGCCACCTCCCCGCAGAGCTAAGGGCCTCTCAAAGTTGGGATCCACGTCACACTCGTTGGCACTAGCCTGGTGCCTGGCATAAATGAGTTTTCAACGGAAATTTGCTGATACGCAGATCAAGAAGTGAGACTAGCTGAAGTACAGAATAAAAGCTTGAATCAGAGCTTTAAAAATAACTAAATTACTTTAAATTATACATGTCTTTAAAAAAAACAGTGAATTTAAAATATTTCAAGTTAAAAAGCCTTCCCTTTAAAACTCAAAATGGTTAGAAAGCTGTTTTGTTATCTCCGAATTCACTCCTCATTAATACAGTGACAGAGGCTTTTCAAAATTATTTTAGACCTTGAAGGAGGCTTTAGGATCAAGCTATGCCCTGAGTTTAGATACACTTTGGCCTCTTTGTGAAAATGCATAGGTTTCTGCATGTAGGGAAGTTGAAGGATTGTGTGAGGTCGGAATTGGCCGTGGGAGGAGACCGTGTCAGCTTCCTTGGATGAGTGACCTGCTTCCTGTGACTTTACTGTTCCCCCAGGAGGAGGCAGAGGAGGACAGTGACCTGTCAGATTGCGGTGATGACGTGGATGGAAGGAAAGACTCCTTGGCTGAACCATGTTTCATGCTGATTGGGGAGATTTTTGAACTTCGAGGAAGTAAGCTTCTTTATTACTATTCAGTGGTTTTGCTGGTTAAGTGGTTACACACACACACACACACACACACACACACACACACACACACACACACACACACACACACACACACACACACACACACACACACACACAAAATATCCCTTTGTTCCTGAATCAGACATGTATTTATATTCATTCAGCAAATACTTTTACAGGCCAACCAGATACCAAGGCAGGTTCTGAGGACACAACCTTAGGACAGATATCCCTGTACTCATGGAATTTAGGGTCCTGCTTTACCCTGCACCGTGTTCCTCTGTATACAGAAAGCTTGAATGCTTTGAATTTCTTTTTATGTGACTTAGCATAGCCTCATTGCTTCATCACCAAAAGGTATACAAAAGTTAATTTTGCATAGCAGAGGAAGAGCGCTGTTGTTAAAGGTGAATATGTGGCCAGGGACGCAGGGACGCCCGAGCCTTCCTTCAGCCTCCTTTCCTCCCTAGAGGACTGGTCATCCGTGGAGGCGTGGGGGCATTTTGTCCACAGGGGACACTGGCATGTCTGGAAACAGTTTTGGTTGTCACAGCTCGTGGGAGGGCGCCGCTGGCATCTCGTGGGCGGAGGCCAAGGGCTCTGCTAAAGCATCCTCCAGTGCACAGGACAGCCCCACAGCAAAGAGTTATCCTGTCCCAAATGACAGCAGTGCCAAGGTGAGGAATCCTACCCTAATAGTTCCTGAGAGGAGACGTACTTAGAAGAAACAAGAGCAAAAAGAGGATCAGAATACTCTTTTGTTAAGACCTGCGCAAGTGCCTCTCTCCCGAAGCAGTACCGGGGTGAAAGGTCAAACGGTACTTTTTGGCTTTAGTCTTGAGTCCTGAATAGGACTGTCTACCCACCCTCACCTTCCACAGTCCCCAACCTGTAAATGGCGACGCCAGCATACTCGGTCACACCTGGAGCCTCGAGTCCTAGCTAGAGGTGTGCCAGGTGCCTAAAGGCACAGCTGAGCGCCTAGCAGAGGAAGCGCACGAGAGGAGCAGGGTTTCGCAAGGCACAGCAGTGCTCCAACCGGGAGCACGTTGTTCGGAGAACGTCCTGGGCTCTGCCCACTTGGATGAGCATCTTTTCCCTTGGGGCAAAGAAGGTGGGCTGGGAGTTGGTCCTATGCAGGAAGCCGGCTGTGCATTGCTTCTTATTTATATATCCCTTAACATGTCGCTTAAAGAATTCTTCGCAGATGAAGAAACTTCAAGTGCTGTTACAGGCTTGGGCACGTCTTTTATGTCTTCTAGTCCTCGGTATCTTTACAACGATTGATGCATAGTAGGTGATCAATGAAAATGCTTGGATGGATGGATGGATGGATGAATGAATGAATAGGCAAGAAAATTTTCAGTGCCGGGATTGTTTTGGTCATTGAACTTTTTCTTCCTCTAAGCCAAATCTTAAAATAATCAGCAAACACTTTGGGAGCTTATGTTTTAGATACAGCTCCATAGGGGAAACAAACATATCTCAGAGGTAGATTCTTTCTTCAGTGAATTTACAACATAATGGTTTCAAAAATGTAATTCACATTAAGCAATAGACACGAATTCTAAACTCCAGGCAGAGATTTATATATAAGCATGTTCATTTGAGCATAATTACAGTAAGGAAAAATTGGAACTAAGCTAAATTCAGAAATGGGTGATAGTTAAATTAAGAAATATCCACATGATGGAATATCGTCCAACTATTAAGGATCCTTTCAGATGAAAAAGCTATATAGCTGGTCCGACACTTCAAGATGTGTGCTGGTGTTGAACTTGGTTCAGTACAGGCTGGAAAAAACAGTTCTCCCCCAAACCCGGAGGCTGGCTCCTCCACAGTGAAGTCTGCCCATTAAATCATGAGTCCTCCCCATGTCCCACAGAGTCGGTAAGAACGAGGAAGCACCGTCTTGGCCTTGGGTCAGCGTGTTCTCTGCGACACAAAGAGACTGAGAAGCCTGGTGGACGTGTCAGAGGCAGTCAGGGCAGGAGTAGGGCTCCAAGTCCTCTCTGTGGTGTGCATCTCCTCCCTCATGTGCACCTGCTCAGAATATTTGGTTTTGCTAGTGACTTTCCAGAGGGGAGTAAACAGAACATCATTGATAATGAGATGTGATATATTTGCCATCAGCAAAATCCTAGTGTTGCTGCAGCTGCCTCCATGGCTTCGAACGAATGAGTCCTTGGAAAGAATAATGGGGCTATTCTGTGTTGGAGTGGGGGACTAGGGAAGGGTAGGAAAATGTCGTAGAGTCAGGGGCATCAGTGATGGGAGAGAATCTGTAGCAGAGCCGTTTTGGGTTCCTGCTCTAGTTCAGTTTATGAAAATGGACCAGAAGTGTAGCTGTTTTAAACATTTATAACCAGTCACTAGGCTGTCAGGCATTCTTCCTGGAGTTGCTCGTGTCCCCAGACCCTCTGGGTCTGAGCTACCTGTCTGCTGCCTGAGAAAGGTGGAGCGAAGTTCTCATCCCTGCCAGACACACCCCTCCCAGCCGGGACGCCAGCGTCAGATGGGCACGCCTGCAGCGCGCTCTGAATTCCATCAACACTTAGGGCACTTCTGAGGCGTGGTCCTGACCCCAGGACTTGACACTTACTTGAAGGATTACCACCACTGCACCTGGACACTTAGATCCATTTTTAAAGTTAGAAATGACTTGAGAATGTGTTAAAGTCTAGCACCAAGTGTGTGTTAACTGTTGATTTCTGTTTGGGTGCCTTCCCTTGTACAGAGGTGTTTGTGAATTTACTCCTTTTTTTCTTTGGTGCAGGAGTCCTGAATTCTTGGCCCCATCATAGCCAAGACATGTGTCACTAAGCGAAACGTTGCAGTGGATGGAAGTGAATATATAAACGGAATATTTGGTTTCGATTCCAATTTGCAGACCAAAAATATCCTCACAGCATTTCTTTGCCTTCTTTTGGTTTATATTCATATTCTACACTTATAACAATGTGTCTCCTAATCTAATGCTAATAGTAAAAGTTTAGATATGTAGGACCCTTCACAAAACTCTTTCACACAAAGTAGTGCCATGACTCTCCAGCAAAACGAAAGTACATGCTAACACTGTCCTTTTCCAGATGAGGAAACTGAGGCTCGGAGAAGGCGATGGTGGCCGCCTGCTCCGGGCGGTGGTGCAGGAGCGATGAGTCCATGGCTCACTCAGAATCCTGGGGCTTCCCAGTCCCCCTTTCTTCCCCCACGGGCATAAAATATATAAAAATGCATGATCTACAAACTACTATTCAAAAGGGAGCAGTTAGACCTATCAATTTGTTAATATTTCAAAATATTTGTCAGCATCTGACTACAGATGCTTCTCATTCAGAGCCGTGTATTAGAACACTGGGTTCAACAAGCCAGGCACAAATCTAAAAGGAATTGCACTGTCTGCTAGTGGAAAACAGACGTCAGTAGCCCGGGGACACATGAAGTGAAGTTTTAGTTCCACTTGCTAGCTCAGCTGTTGTTAGGCATTGAAAAGCTGTAAGAAGTCTTAAGTTTCCTCTCATCAGTTGCAAAGTAGAAAATGAAAGCTGATTCATTTGAGTATTCCTGGGCAGAAGTTTGCTAACCTAGACCCAAATTCTGTGGATATCAAAGCCCCTTAGTGTCCAGACTTGGATTGAGTGACGTGGTTAAGATTTATGCTTTGTGCTGCTATGAAAATGTCACGATTGTGATAGCCTGTGGTAATGCTTTTCCTCTGATTTATATTTTAGTGTTTAAATGGGTGAGAAGAACATTAATTGCTCTCGTTCAGGTCACTTTCGGAAGAACCATCAACAAGTGAGTTGCACGAAACTAATGTTTGAATTCATGCCCTAGCCTTTGCCTTAATAGTCCAATTACATCCCCAACTAAAGGTGTTTTCGTTTCTCTTTTTATTTCTGATACGATTCTAAGATTGGATAGGGAAGCAGATTTCTACAAGACTGTCTCCTCCAGAATGCGCGGTGCACCAGATAACAAGCTTGGGCTGGCTCTGGCAGGCTGGTTGGCGAGGGTCAGAAGATTGTTCTGGAAAGTTCTCTGTTGACCATGATGACTGGTTTTAATATCTTGGGTACAGCGTTTTTTTATCACATGATGTGGATCAGTTTAAGGCTTAGACTCTGAGCCAAAATGAAAGTAGGATGAGCATCGCACGGCAGGTATTTATTTGAAGGGAAATGCAAACCATATATTTTTTTTAGAGTTGGGGTGATATTAAAATAGTAATTCCTCGTTAGTTGATAGCTAGGTATCCATGAGGGGTGTGTGTACCCTATAACACTATTATAAGCCATATGTGTATTCTGAATTGTATCACGTTACCCATATCCCTAAGGGTTATCCTCTATGCCCAGTACCCAGTGCTTACGAGGCTGTAGCATTATGACTTCCCCACACAAAAACTGGGAGTCAACTGCTAAAACTAAGGGGAAAAGAAAATCTAAACTAAACAAGCCCCATATTATATTTTTATTCAGTTGCAAATAGAATATATTTTCCTTGTGGTCATAAACCAAAATTTACTTCTGTTTATTTCTAAGCTTTTTTAAAAAATGGTGGGGCTTCCCTGGTGGCGCAGCGGTTGAGGGTACGCCTGCCGATGCAGGGGACACGGGTTCGTGCCCCGGTCCGGGAAGATCCCACATGCCGCGGAGCGGCTGGGCCCGTGAGCCATGGCCGCTGAGCCTGCGCATCCGGAGCCTGTGCTCCGCGACGGGAGAGGCCACAACAGTGAGAGGCCAGTGTACCACAGGAAAAAAAAAAAAAAAAAAAAATGGAGTTAGTGGCTTGTTTAGTTGACTTTTAGTATCGTGGGCTTTTAAGCGGAAAAATGCCCTGTTTAACTTACAGTTTCAGTCTGAGGCAAACCTCTTAACCTTAGTACCGACAGGCCTTGGATGAAGAAGTTTTCAAAATGGCCCTATTTTTCTCAGAACTCCAGACTCGCTAACTTATTTTCTTTTTCAGTTTCAGAAAATCACGCATACATTCCCTGCTCCTATTTATGATACTGGCCCTTAATTTTAAGATGAGCAGCTGTGGTTTGAGAGTGGTGAATACATTAGGCGGGGGAGGGGCACCACGTAGGGAATTTTCAGGCTGTGGGTTTCAGTGGGCTTTCTTTTCAGGTAGAGAAATTACGGAGCATCTGGCCCTGTGCTGTTTTGCCTCAGGCAGACGAGGACACATCATAAAATTACGTAGCAGCACAATACGTGCCTCTCGCCTTCTGCCAACTGTAATTTCACATCCCAGAATTGCTGCAAAAGCTTCCTCCAGTTTTGGCTAATACAAAGTCAGACCTAAGTTGATAGAAAATGCTTAGGTGATGGCCTTTGGTAAGTCACTCACCTAATTTTAAGTTGCAAACTGAAATTTTCCTTCTTCATTTCTTCACACAGTGCTGGTGAGTAACCCAAAGACTACAGGCAAAACAAGCTGTGTTTTTGTGTAGATTTTTACTTAGGCAGGTCAGCAGGTTCTCAAAGCCAAAGCCCCATTGAATTAATAAAATTATTTTATTTGATCTAGATATGAATTGCACAGTTCTGAGCAGTATCGGGAAGTATCTTAGGAGACATGCAGTTACAAACAGGATTACCATGGTTCTGACTCACAGTGGAATTTAGACTTCATTGGTGACTAGTTACTGTGTGCAAAGTGCTGGGCTTGAAACATCTATTTCAGATATTATTTCTGAAAACCTCACATTGTCCCTTTAAAAATCTGGTTGGGAAGTCAGATTCTTAAAGGGCTTTTTGATTTATTATTCGTGAATTAAGTTTGAAACTTCAGGTCTTTCTTGCACTAATAGTCCAAGGTGATTCTGCTCCCATTTTCTGCAGAGAGACTTCCCTTCCCAACCTCAGCAGCGCTCCTGGCTCCGTGAACTGTGCTGCTCTCTGCAGCAGTCCAGTGGCTGGCTGGAATTTGATGAAGTAGGGTTTATGGAAGACCTGGGTAACCAGATAAAAGCCGCTTATTTATAACCGTGCAGGTCAAGATCTGCCCGATTTTCACTCCTGTGGGAAGGTGACGTGGCTGGATAGCATACACTCTTTTCAAAGTCCCCCCCTTTGTGGTGAAAGGGGGGGTGTCTTTTCCCCCTTTGCCCCGTGAGCATGTGAGATGTTTCCGGGGTCAGACAACTCTGCCCAGCATCCTCTGCCGTGGCCGCCCCAAGGGACAACTAGTGAAGAAGCGTGGTTCTCCCCAGGACTACCAGAGCTCAGGGAGCTCTTCAGGGAGCTCTTCACGGTCTTTTAAAACGGATTGATGCTTTCAGTTTATACCACTTCATGGAGAAATTAGTATGTTAAGTACCGTGCACAGTTAAGAGTAGTTGCAAGCTTCAAACAAATCAATCTCCTCTCAGTTCTTGCTTTTCCAGATTGAAAGACACCGTGCGGCAAACATTTAGAGAATTCAGTACCAGTGAAAACGTGAGCTCCAGGAATGAATGGCTGTCAGTGTTACCAAAATAAAAAAAAACTTTCCGAGCCAGAGTTTAAAAATCCAATTCCTAGTTTATTCAGCAAACGCTTATCTTAACCTACCCATTGATAAATGCCTTGTGAGAATAGAGAATAAGATTTTTAAAAACCTCATCCAAGAAATATTTTGCTCTTGAAAGACAACTCCGGGACGCAGTGGACTGGGCTCTCAGCGAGCAAATGGTGGTCTACTACATCGGCGCTCTCCGGGATGCTTTGTGGCCCGGTGGGAATTTGGCACCTCCGAACACAATCCCAAGTGAAGAGCAAAGCCAGGAAACAAAGCGGAGAGCACAGCAGAAGCTGCTTGAAAACATTCCAGGTGAGGCCTGGGCTCTGACCCTGAAAGTCACATGAAAAGGGAGTGTTGATGGCCCTTCTCCTTTTTCACTTATAGTTTGTATAAATGCCTTATATTGAAAAATTCTACATTTTCTCCTTAAACATTGGAAAGAGCTGATCACTCATGTTCCTCGCGTCTGCGTGCCTTTACGTGCTGTGTGTGCGTATGTCGTAGCCCCTCACTGAAGGTCCGTGCAGGGTGCACTTCATCAATAGCAGCGTGGAATATAAACTTAATTTTTCAGATATGCTTCAGAGCCTTGTTGGACAGCAAAATGCCCGTCATGGTATAATAAAAATATTCAACGCACTGCAAGAAACGAGAGCCAATAAGCATCTGTTATATGTGAGTAACTTAAAGCCTCCCAGAGGATTCAGTTTCTTCAGTTGTACGTTTCTGTTCATATACGGGGGTAGATTTTAACTCTTTATATGCTTAATCATTCAGAATGATTGTAACTCTGAACCCATTTTCTCTGCTTCATTTTTGTTCAATTTGGGTAAAAAAAATACCCGCCTGTGGGTGCGGCATCCCCCTCCTCGCCTGCTGGCTGTTTCTCTCAACGTGTGCTGTAACATTTCTGCCTGAGTGCTTGGCTTGCTTATTTCAGCAAACTGTTTCCCAGTAGTCTGATAATTCTGTTGCTGGTTATAACGGACCGTGAAATAAATCAATCTGATGCTAAATGGAGTTTATAGAATACTAATTCCTTTTAACCCTTAGAGAAAAAGACATTTTTTTTTTCTTTCTTGGTTCAGGTGCTGATGGAACTGCTGCTAATTGAATTGTGTCCTGAGCTGAGAACTCACTTAGATGAACTTAAGGCTTGTCAGGTTTGAGACTCCACAAATAAACCATCAGAGAAATGTCTGTAATAATAGACATGAAACATTTTCCTCTTTTCCACAGAGGGCTTGACTGAGAACCATACCGATCTTTTAGTTACCTCCCTCTTGTTCTATGTGAATTAAGCAGAATTGGGGGGAAAACTTGATGCTGTATATTAGGCAACAGAAAAAAACACTTGTTAATTATTTTTATTTTAATATAAATCCTTTAAAGGTCAACATACTGATTGAAATATAAGTGTTAATATGTGATAAGAACCTAGGAAATATTTTAAATATTTATTAAGTTTTGTTTTAAAGTTTGTTTTAAATGAATTATGAACGTTGTACAGTTGATTTCCTCACTGAGGAGTCTGAACATTCCTCTATTCGTGTGTGTTGAATACTGTTGTGCAATGCTTTGTGTGAAGTTATTGTGAAAATTTTATTGTCTTTATTTTTACCAAAGATTTCCCATAGTTTGAAGCATCTGAAGCAATAAAATATGAAAATGAATCATAGCTCTGCTGTTTAAGACGCTTGTATCTCAAAACAAGTTGAAACACTTAAGATAGTTCAGATACTTATCAAGCGCCTGTAGAAAACATTGCACACGTAAGTACTTCCGTAAGGAAGAATAAAGTTTGTTGCCTTTCTCCAGACACAGAATGAATGTGAAAAATATGATTTTTAGTGTGAACGAGAAGAGCCAAAATTGGTGCTTGAAGTGCTGTTATTAGGGAGGTGGGATGGATGGGCAGGAATGAGATGGGGAAACAAAGAGGAGGGAAGTTACTTCACGCTGTTCAGGACTTGATTGTGTCATCAAGTCTTGGGGACCAGTAGGGGCATTAGGCGAAATCCAGGGTACAGATGTTGCTTTGTTTTTAGTAGTGGGACCATGGACAAGTCACTTAATTTTCCTGGGTTTTACCATTTATTATGCAGTGATAATGAAACACTTTCCCCTTTCTAACCCCCAGGAATATTGAAAGCAAGCCAATTAAGCAGAAATCCAGTTTGAAATCCATGAAAGAAACATACTATGTATATATAAAGTGGTATTAATTATATCATTGTTAGATCATACCTGCTGAGTTCCTGATATGCCAAGTTCTTGATATGAAACATAAGTGCTGAAAGACAAATGGTTAAAAATTAGTAAAGCAAATTTTATCTTTGATATTCTTTTAGCTACAGCTCTTTGATCCTTATTTCAAACCAAGATATTTGATACTTTCGAAAAAACTCAAAGTTGGCTATTTATATGGATAAGAATTATCCTTCATAGGGATGTAGAAAAGACATTCAGAGAAGAGAAGCAGTGTGAAGTCACCAAGCCCCAGGAAATCATAGCAGTTACTAAAAGTGACCATCTTCTGCATAATTAAACCATGGCTGTTAGGACTCCTCAATCCTTAAGAAGTCGTCTTACTTTTTCTAAGTTATCAACTGTAAGGACTCTTACAGAAGTTTTGATTTTTTTTTGAAAAAAGTTAATGACCTTGAAGCTTCACCTCACTTAAAGGGTGACTCCAATCACAGATCAAGGTGTGCACCATGTTGGGAGTAGTGGTAGTTTGCAGGGGCTCACCTGGGCTAGGTTTGCCAGCTTTATGGTAACTAGAGTAAACTGAAATTTTAAATTCTGTGTTGGGTTCACTTAGGACATTTAAGCACAGCATATTACCAAATATGACATGTCAAATTCCTACCTTTAGGATTTCTCAAACCGTGTTTTAATGGCAGTTAAAGTGGCCTTCACTTTGGGGATGTAGAGTGAGCAAGCTATGAAAGTGCTATTACAGTCCCCATACACTGCCTTATTACATTTCTATTTTAAGATTCTTAAAGGCTTAAGGAACTGGATTGAGTTTGGAGAAGAGAATACCGTTGGAAATTCGGATCTTCAAACCACTGAAGGAATGTTCTGTGGATGTTATTAAGAAAACAAGAGCAAAAGCAAGTGGGCTTGTATTGTAGAACGATTTACGTTAGGTTTTATGAAATCTTTTAACGGGCTAGAGACATGGAAATGTTGTTACTGGGGAAGAAGAGAGTCTTCAGCAGAGATTTTAAAAGCAAAGGAATGGGTTTCAGGGATTATTTAAGTTTCTACTCTAAGATTTAAAGGAGAAGTATATGGCCTATGTTTGTCTTTAGATACAGGGAAGAAATTTCAACAAAGTGAAGTTCAAATAATATAGACAAACCAGAACATAAAACAAGAGCAAGTAGTTTTGTCCCATATAATACTTCTTTAGTGACAGGCACCTACATATTAATTGCATTTTCCCAGTGCTAAGACTAGATCTTATAAATCACTTTGGAAAGGATGGTTGTGATTTTTAAAATAAAGCCATAACATTTACAAAGAAGGTGTTGTTCAGGTATCTTAAACGTTATTTTCAATATCTGTTTCACAGATGTATATTTCTTTAGAATCTTTTGCATATGGATTCTATTTTTACTGTCGGATTTTGCCTCTGTAGATGTAATTGATAAGGAAAGCCTCTTGCTAATTTAACAGTTTAGTTATAGTTATATTGGTAGATGATTTGAAATTTTATCTTGTTTTGAAATACATTGAGGGTTTTTAAAATGTAGAAAAGGACCTGAAGCACAGAGAAACATCTTGTTTTAATTGATTACCAGGAACATAGCAGTTTTACTCATTAAGATGTTTAGGGGAAGATATGGAAAGGCAAGATTGTAAGCAATTTCTTAAACCCACTTATTTTGAAATTTAGATTTTTAATTTTCAATTTGGAATTTTCTATTTTAGAAGTCTTCGATGACTGAAATAAAATTAAAAGTTATTCAAAATTCACAACACTAAGGATTAAAGAAATTTAAAGAATTAAACTTCAGATTTTTTAAAATAAGTTTGTAGCATTTATACTTCTGAAGTTATTAAAGCTAAGATGACACTAAGTCTTTCAGGACACTATTTAAGAAAGGAAAAAAATACTTGCTTTATGGAATGGTTTTCAATATTTGACATGGTCTTGGTCAGTCTCTAGCCTAAGAGCTGGATCTCTGAAGACTCTTCCTGCAGTTCGATCCTGTAGCTACGTTTCAAGTTGCAACATTTTACAAATTCAAGAGGGGTGGGATGGCGGGGTGGGATAGGGAGGGTCGGAGGGAGACACAAGAGGGAGGAGATATGGGGATATATGTATACGTATAGCTGATTCACTTTGTTATACAGCAGAAACTAACACACCATTGTAAAGCAATTATATTCCAATAAAGATGTTAAAAAAAAAGAATGAAGGTAACCTGTCATCAGTAAAATACCCAGGATAATGTAACATGGGAGAGCGAAAACAAACATAGCTATTATAAAAATTATAAAAATACACACATTCTAAGTTGTTAGGATCGATGATCTTTGTTGAAATACATTGTAGTCTAAATTCTCTGACGAATAAGTAAAGTGTGAAGTTCATCTGCCAATGAAGGATTCAGACAACAAGCCTTAAAAATCAAAGAAAAAGTTTAGACATATTTTGAATTGTTGGATCTTTTGTTTTTAAGAAATAGAGTGCAATGATTTAAGGGAATTTCATAGTTATACATTTCTATTCTGATTTCTTAATTAGGGAGATTCAAGTTAACCTGTGCAAAGTATTAGTAGATCATAACTAAAAATAACCATGCTATTATCCTTTGGGAGAGAAAATTCTCAGTGCTAAAAATAATGGATTTACACACTGATAGTATTCTAAGTTATGAATTATCAAAATAAGTAAAATAGAAAGCGTTAACATTTGGCCTCAAACCTGTTATGTGAATAGCAGCATGTATAATTTTTTAAACATATGATATTGTTATGCCTAAATTAGCAATAAGGTGCATAATTTCATAGTATGCCAGGAATTTGAAAGACAGAAGTTACCTCATCCAGACCTTACTCCATGCAGAAACTGTCCCTTTTAGTACCCATGACAGTTGGTTACCAGATGTTTGCTTGCTTGTTTCTAGTGGCAAGAAGTCAGCACCTTGGCTTCTGCACACGGCGGCCCCCCAAGCTGAGGTGTTGGCACAGCCATTTCACACTAGGTTCAAGGCCTCTACGTGTGGCACCCTATGAGCTAGTCAAACTAGAATAAGCACAAAAGGAAAAAGAATGGGACTTAAACCATTGGTTCTCCTGGTTCTCAGGCCTTCAGACTCAGACTGGAACTAAACCACCAGCTCTTCTGAGTCTCCCAGCTTGCAGATGACAGACAGTCTCTGCAGTCCCCATAATCATGTACAAATTAGTATATATAGGGGATGAGGATAACATGGCAGACTAGAAGGACCTGAGCTCACCTCGTCTCACAAAAACACCAAACTCGCAACTAACTGCTGAAAAGCACTGACGAAAAAAGGTCTAGAACCTACCAAAAAAGATAGTCTACTTCGAAAAACAAAGAAGCCACAACAAGACGGTAGGAGGGTTGTATTCACGATACAATCAAATCCCATATCCACTGGGTAGATGACCCACAAACTGGAAAATAATTATATTGTGAGGTTCTCCCATAGGACTGAGAGTTCTGAGCCCCCATGTCAGGCTCCAGTGGTCTGGCATCGGGAGGAGGAGCCCCCAGAGCATTTGGCTTTGAAGGCCAGCGGGACTTGATTGCAGGAGCTCCAGAGGACTGGGGGAAACAAACACCACTCTTGGAGGGTACACACAAGGTCTCATGTGCACCAGGACCCAGGGGAAAAAGGCGTGACTTAATAGAAGCCTAGGCCAGACTTACCTGCTGGTCTTGGAGGGTCTCCTGGGGGAGGTGGAGGGCAGCTGTGGCTCACCACGGGGACAAGGACACTGCTGGCAGAGGTACTGGGGAGTACTCATCAGCGTGAGGTGTCCTGGAGGCTGCCATTGCACCGCCAAGACCTGGCCCCACCCAACAGCCCAAGGCTCCAGTGCTGCGAAGCCTCAGGCCAAACTACCAACAGGGCAGGAGCACAGCCCCACCCATCAGCAGACAGGTTGCTTAAAGTCTTCCTGAGCCCACAGCCACCTCAATACACCCCTGCCCATCAAAGGAACAAGACCCAGCTCCACCCACCACTGAGGAGACATCAGTCCCTCCCGCCAGGTAGCCTGCACAAGCCTGTTAGATCAGCGTCACTCACCGGGGGGCAGACACTACAAGCAAGAGGAGCTACAATCCTGTAGCCTGCAGGACGGCAAACACAGAAAGTTCGATAAAATTAGATGGCAGAGGAATATGTTCCAGAGGAAGGAACAAGATAAAACCCCAGAAGAACTAAGTAAAGTGGAGATAGGCAACCTACCTGAAAAAGAATTCAGAGTAATGAAGTAAAGATGATCCAAGGTCTCAGAAAAATAATGGAGGCACAGACCAAGAAGCTACAAGAAATGTTTAACAAAGAGAAGATTTAAGGAACAAACAGTTGGACAATACAATAACTGAAATGAAAAATACACTAGAAGGAATAGCAGAATAACTGAGGCAGAAGAACAGATAAGTGAGCGGGAAGACAGAGTGGTGGAAATCACTGCCCCGGAACAGAATGAAGAAAAAAGAAAAGAAAGCAGGACAGTCTAAGAGACCTCTGGGACAACATTAAACACACCAACATTTGCATTATAGGGGCCACAGAAGGATAAGAGAGAGAGAAAGGGCCTGAGGAAATATTTGAAGAGATAATAGCTGAAAAATTCCCTAACATGGGAAAGGAAACAGTCACCCAAGTCTAGGAAGTGCAGAGAGTCCCATATAGGATAAACCCAAGGAGGAAAATGCTGACACACATTAATCAAACTGACAAAAGGCAAAGACAAAATATTAAAAGCAACAAGGGAAAAGCAACAAATAACATACAAGGGAATCCCTATACAGTTATCAGAAACTGCAGGCCAGAAGGGAGTGGCACAATATATTTAAAGTGATGAAAGGGAAAAACCTACAACCAAGAATACCCAGCAAGGCTCTTGTTGAGCTTTACAGACAAGCAAAAGCTAAGAGAATTTAGCACCACCAAACCAGCTTTACAGCAAATACTCCAGGAACTTCTCAAGGTGGAAAAGAAAAGCCCACGACTAGAAACAAGAAAATTACAAATGGGAAGCCTCATCAGTAAAGGCAAACATACAGTAAACATGGGAAATTATCCACACACAAATATATCGAAACCAGCAATCATGAGGAGAGTACAAATGCAGGATATTGGAAATGCATTTGAAATTAAGAGACCAGCAACTTAAAACAATCTTGTATATATATAGCCTGCTATATCAAAACCTCATGGTAACTGCAAACCAAAAATGTACAATAGATAAACATGCAAAAAGAAAAAAATCCAAACACAACACTAAAGTAGTCATCAAATCACAAGAGAAGGGAACAAAAGAGGAACGGAAGAAAAAAGACCTACAGAAACAAATCCAAAACAATTAACAAAATGGCAATAAGAACATACATATCAGTCATTACCTTAAATGTAAATGGATTCAATGCTCCAACCAAAACACAGACTGACTGAATGGATACAAAAGACCCACATATATGCTTTCTACAAGAGACCCATTTCATATCTAGGGACACATACAAACTGAAAGTGAGGGGATGGAAAAAGATATTCCATGCAAATGGAAAGCAAAAGAAAGCTGGAGTAGCAATTCTCATCTCAGACAAAATCGATTTTAAAATAAAGAATGTTACAAGAGACAAAGAAGGACACTACATAATGATCAAGGGATCAATCCAAGAAGACATAAAAATTATATATGCCCCCAACATAGGAGCACTTCAATATGTAAGGCAACTGCTAACATCCATAAAAGGAGAAATTGATGGTAACAATAATACTGGGAGACTTTAACACGCCACTTACCTCAATGGACAGATCACCCAGACAGAAAATCAGTAAGGAAACACAGGCTTTAAATGATGCATTAGACCAGATGAACTTAGTTGATACTTACAGAACAATCCATCTGAAAGCAGCAGAACCCACATTCTTTTCAAGTGCACATGGAAAATTATCCAGGATAGATCACATGCTGAGCCATAAAGCGAGCCTCAGTAAATTTAATTGAAATCATATCAAGAATCTTTTCTGACCACAATGCTATGAGATTAGAAATCAACTACAAGAATTAAACTGTAAAAAGCACAAACACGTGGAGGCTAAACAATATGCTACTAAACAACCAACGAATCACCGAAGAAATCAAAAAGGAAATAAAAAAATACCTAGAGACAAATGAAAACGAAAACAATGATTCAACCCTATGGGACTCAGCAAAAGCAGGTCTAAGAGGGAAGTTTATAGCAATATAGTCTTACCTCAGGAAACAAGAAAAATCCCCAATAAACAACCTAACCTTACACCTAAAGCAACTAGAGAAAAAAAACAAAACCCAAAGTTAGCAGAAGGAAAGAAATCATAAAGATCAGATCAAAACTAAACGAAGTAGAAATGAACAAGAGAAAAGATCAATGAAACTGAAAGCTGGTTCTTTGAAAAGATAAACAACACTGATAAGCCTTTTGCCAGACTCATCAAGGAAAAAAGGGAAAGGGCTCAAATCAATAAAATTAGAAATTAAAAAGGAGTTACAACTGGCACCACAGAAATACATAGGATCATAAGAAACTACTTACTACAAGCAACTTTATGCCAATAAAATGGCAACCTAGAAGAAATGAACAATTTCTTAGGAAGATACAATCTCTCAAAACTAAACCAGGAAGAAATAAAAAATATGAACAGACCAATTACAAGTACTGAAATTGAAACTGATTAAAAAACTCCCAACAAATAAAAATCCAGGACCAGATGTTTTCACAGGCAAATTCTATCAAACATTTAGAGAAGTTAACACCTATCCTTCTGAAACTATTTCAAAAAATTTCAGAGGAAGGAATATTCCCAAACTCATTGTATGAGGCCACCATCACTCTGATACCAAAACCAGACAAAGATACCACAAGATGAGAAAATTACAGGCCAATATCACCAATGAACATAGATGCAAAAATCCTCAACAAAATACTAGCAAACCAAATCCAACAATACATTAAAAGGATCATACATCATAATCAAGTGGGATTTATCCCAGGGATGCAAGCATTTTTCAATATATGCAAATCAATGTGATACACCATGTTAATAAATTGAATAAAAACCATATGATCATTTTAATAGATGCAGAAAAAGCTTTTGACAAAATTCAACACCCATTTATGATAAAACCTGTTCAGAAAGTGGGCATAGAGGGAACCTACCTCAACATAATGAAGGCCATATATGACAAACCCACAGCTAACATCTTAGTAGTGAAAAGCTGAAAGCATTCCCTCTAAGATCAAGAACAAGACAAGGATGTCCACTTTTGCCACTATTATTCAACATAGTTTTGGAAGTCCTAGCCACAGCAGTCAGAGAAGAAAAAGAAATAAAAGGAATCCAAATTGGAAAAGAAGTAAAACCATCACTGTTTGCAGATGACATGATACTATACGTAGAAAATCCTAAAGATGCTACAAGAAAACTACTAGAGCTCATCAATGAATTTGGTAAAGTTGCAAGATACAAAATTAATACAGAGAAATCTCTTGCATTCCTACACACTAACAATGAAAGATTAGAAAGAGAAATTAAGGAAACAATCCCATTTACCATTGCATCAAAAAGAATAAAATACCCAGAAATAACCTAGCTAAGGAGGCAAAAGACCTGTACTCCGAAAACTGTAAGACACTGATGAAAGAAATCGGATGACACAAACAGATGGAAAGATATATCATGTTTTTGGATTGAAAGAATATTGTCAAAATGATTATACTGCCCAAGCCAATCTACAGATTCAATGCAATCCCTATCAAATTACCAACGGCATTTTTCACAGAACTAGAACAAAAAATTTTTTAATTTTTATGGAAACCCAAAAGACTTCAAAAAGCCAAAGCAATCTTGAGAAAGAAAAACGGAGCTGGAGGAATCAGTCTCCCTGACTTCAGACTATAGTATAAAGCTGCAGTATGGTACTGGCACAAAGACAGACTTGCAGATCAGTGGAACAGGATAGAAAGCCCAGAAGTAAACCCACGCACCTATGGTCAATTAATTTACAATAAAGAAGGTAAGAATATATAATAGAGAAAAGACAGTCTCTTCAATAAGTGGTGCTGGGGAAACTGGACAGCTACGTGTAAAAGAATAAAATTAGAACATTCTCTAACATCATACACAAAAATAAACTCAAAATGGATTAAGGACCTAAATGTAAGACTAGATACTATAAAAGTCATAGAGGAAAACATAGGCAGAACACTCTTTGACATAAGTCACAGTATCTTTTTGGTTCCACCTCCTACAGTAATGAAAATACAAACAAAAATAAATGGAACCCTAATTAAACTTAAAAGCTTTCGCACAGCAAAGGAAACCATAAACAAAATGGAAAGACAACCCACAGAAAGAATATTTAATCCCTTGTTGGTTGCATCATTTGTAAATTCCAAAATATATTGGGTTGGCGAAAAAGTTCATTTTGGTTTTCCCATAACATGTTATGGGAAAACCAAAATGAACTTTTTGGCCAAGCCAATGCAAAATAATTGTGCTCATGCAGCTCAATATATTTTTAAAAACCCAATCAAAAAATGGGCAGAAGATCTAAGACAGGTGGCCAAAAAGCACATGAAAAGATGCTCAATGTCGCTGATTAGAGAAATGCAAGTCAAAATTACAGTGAGGTATCACCTAAAATCCGTCAGAATGGCCATCATTAAAAAGTCTACAAGAGGGGCTTCCCTGGTGGTGCAGTGGTTGAGAGTCCACCTGCCAATGCAGGGGACACAGGTTCGTGCCCCGGTCCGGGAAGATCCCACATGCCGCAGAGCGGCTAGACCCGTGAGCCATGGGCACTGAGCCTGCGCGTCTGGAGCCTGTACTCCGCAACGGGAGAGGCGACAGCAGTGAGAGGCCAGCGTACCGCAAAAAAAAAAAAAAAAAAAGTCTACAAGAGGAGGATGGGGGAAGATAGCGGAAGAGTAAGATGTGGAGATCACCTTCCTCCCCACAAATACATCTACACGTGGAACAACTCCTACAGAACACCTACTGAACGCTGGCAGAAGACCTCAGACCTCCCAAAAGGCAAGAAAGTCCCCACGTACCTGGGTAGGGCAGAAGTAAAAAGAAAAAACACAGACAAAGAATAGGGACAGGACCTGCACCTCTGGGAGGCAGCTGTGAAGGAGGAAAGGTTTCCACACACTAGAAGCCCCTTCGTGGGCAGAGACTGGGTGGCAGAGGGAGGAAACTTCGGAGCCACGGAGGAGAGCACAGCAACAGGGGTGCAGAGGGCAAAGCGGGGAGATTCCTGCACAGAGGATCGGGGCCGACTGGCACTCACCAGCCCGAGAGGCTTGTCTGCTCACCCGCTGCAGCGGGTGGGGGCTGGGAGCTGCAGCTCAGGCTTCGGTTGGATCCCAGGGAGAGGACTGGGGTTGGGGGTGTGAACACGGCCTGCAGGGGATTAGTGCACCACGGCTGGCCGGGAGGAGTCCGGGGAAAAGTCTGGACCTGCCGAACAGGCAAGAGACTTTTTCTTCCCTCTTTGTTTCCTGGTGCGCAAGGAGAGGGGATTAAGAGCCCTGCTTAAAGGAGCTCCAGAGACGGGCGTGAGCCGGGGCTAAAAGCGTGGACCCCAGAGACGGGAATGAGACGCTAAGGCTGCTGCTGCCGCCACCAAGAAGCCTGTGTGCGAGCACAGGCCACTCTCCACACCTCCGTTCCGGGGAGCCTGTGCAGCCTGCCACTGCCAGGGTCCCATGATCCAGGGACAACTTCCCCAGGAGAACGCACAGCGTGCCTCAGGCTGGTGCAACGTTATGCTGGCCTCTGCCGCCGCAGGCTTGCCCCGCATCTGTACACCTCCCTCCCCCCGGCCTGAGTGAGCCAGAGCCCCCGAATCAGCGGCTCCTTTAACCCCGTCCTGTCTGAGCGAAGAACAGACGCCCTCCGGCGACCTACACGCAGTTGCGGGGCCAAATCCTAAACTGAACCCCCGGGAGCTGTGCGAACAAAGAAAAGAAAGGGAAATTTCTCCCAGCAGCCTCAGGAGCAGTGGATTAAATCTCCAGCATCAACATGATGTACCCTGCATCTGTGGAATACCTGAATAGACAACAAGTCATCCCAAATTGAGGAGGTGGACTTTGAGAGCAAGACATTATTTTTCCCCCTTTTCCTCTTTTTGTGAGTGTGTATGTGTATGTTTCTGTGTGAGATTCTGTCTGTACAACTTTGCTTTCACCATTTGTCCTAGGGTTGTGTCCGTCCTTTTTTTTTTTACTTAAAATTTTTTTCTTAATTATCTTTTAATAACTTTATTTTATCATACTTTATTTTATCCTCTTTCTTTCTTTTTACTTTTTCTCCCTTTTATTCTGAGCCATGTGGATGAAAGGCTCTTGGTGCTGCAGCCAGGAGTCAGTGCTGTGCCTCTGAGGTGGGAGAGCCAACTTCAGAACACTGGTCCACAAGAGACCTCCCAGCTCCACGTAATATCAAATGGCAAGAATCTCCCAGAGATCTCCATCTCAACACCAACACCCAGCTTCACTCAATGACCAGCAAGCTACAGTGTTGGACACCCTATGACAAACAACTAGCAAGACAGGAACACAGCCCCACCCATTAGCAGAGAGGCTGCCTAAAATCATAAGGCCACAGACACCCCAAAACACACCACCTGATGTGGACCTGCCCACCAGAAAGACAAGATCCAGCCTCATCCACCAGAAAACAGGCACTAGTCCCCTCCACCAAGAAGCCTACACAACCCACTGAACCAACTTTAACCACTGGGGACAGACACCAAAAACAATGGGAACTACGAACCTGCAGCCTGCAAAAAGGAGACCCCAAACACAGTAAGATAAGCAAATGAGAAAACAGAAAAACACACCGCAGATGAAGGAGCAAGATAAAAACCCACCAGACCTAACAAATGAAGAGGAAATAGGCAATCTACCTGAAAAACAATTCAGAATAATGATAGTAAAGATGATCCAAAATCTTGGAAATAGAATAGAGAAAATGCAAGAAACATTTAACAAGGACCTAGAAGAACTAAAGAGGAAAGAAGCAACGATGAACACCACAATAAATGAAATTAAAAGTACTCTAGAAGGGTTCAATCGTAGAATAACTGAGGCAGAAGAATAGATAAGTGACCTGGAAGATAAAATAGTGGAAATAACTACTGCAGAGCAGAATAAAGAAAAAAGAATGATAAGATTTGAGGACAGTCTCAGAGACCTCTGGGACAACATTAAACACACCAACATTCAAATTATAGGGGTCCCAGAAGAAGAAGAGGAAAAGAAAGGAACTGAGAAAATATTTGAAGAGATTATAGTTGAAAACTTCCCCAATATGGGAAAGGAAATAGTTAATCAACTCCAGGAAGCACAGAGAGTCCCATACAGGATAAATCCAAGGAGAAACACGCCAAGACACATACTAATCAAACTGTCAAAAATTAAATACAAAGAAAACGTATTAAAAGCAGCAAGGGAAAAACAACAAATAACACACAAGGGAATCCCCATAAGGTTAACAGCTGATCTTTCAGCAGAAACTCTGCAAGCCAGAAGGGACTGGCAGGACATATTTAAAGTGATGATGGAGAGAAACCTACAACCAACATTACTCTACCCAGCAAGGATCTCATTCAGATTTGATGGAGAAATTAAAACCTTTACAGACAAGCAAAAGCTGAGAGAGTTCAGCACCACCAAACCAGCTCTACAACAAATGCTAAAGGAACTTCTCTAGGCAAGAAACACAAGACAAGGAAAAGACCTACAATAACAAACCCAAAACAATTAAGAAAATGGGAATAGGAACATATATCGATAATTACCTTAAATGTAAATGGATTAAATGCTCCCACAAAAAGACACAGACTGGCTGAATAGATACAAAAACAAGACCCATATATATGCTGTCTACAAGAGACCCACTTCAGACCTAGGGACACATACAGACGGAAAGTGAGGGGATGGAAAAAGATGTTCCATGCAAATGGAAACCAAAAGAAAGCTGGAGTAGCAATTCTCATATCAGACAAAATAGACTTTAAAATAAAGACTATTACAAGAGACAAAGGACACTACCTAATGATCAAGGGATCAATCCAAGAAGAAGATATAACAACTGTAAATATTTATGCACCCAACATCAGAGCACCTCAATACATAAGGCAAATACTAACAGCCATAAAAGGGGAAATCAACAGTAACACATTCATAGTAGGGGACTTTAACACCTTACTTTCACCAATGGACAGATCATCCAAAAAGAAAAAAATAAGGAAACACAAGCTTTACATGATACATTAAACAAGATGGACTTAATTGATATTTATAGGACATTCCATCCAAAAATAACAGAATACACATTTTTCTCAAGTGCTCATGGAAATTCTCCAGGATAGATCATATTCTGGGTCACAAATCAGGCCTTGGTAAATTTAAGAAAATTGAAATTGTATCAAGTATCTTCTCTGACCACGCTATGAGACTAGATATCAATTACAGGAAAAGATCTGTAAAAAAATACAAACACATGCAATCAGAGCACACAGCAATCAGAGAAGAAAAGGAAATAAAAAGAATCCAAAGCAGAAAAGAAGAAGTAAATGTCACTATTTGCAGATAACATGATTCTATACATAGAGAATCCTAAAGATGCTACCAGAAAACTACTAGAGCTAATCAATGAATTTGGTAAAGTTGCAGGATACAAAATTAATGCACAGAAATCTCTGGCATTCCTATACACTAATGATGAAAAATATGAAAATGAAATTAACACTCCCATTTACCATTGCAACAAAAAGAATAAAATATCTAGGAATAAACCTACCTAAGGAGACAAAAGACCTGTATGCAGAAAATTATAAGACACTGATGAAAGAAATTAAAGATGATACAAATAGATGGAGATATATACCATGTTCTTGGATTGGAAGAATCAACACTGTGAAAATGACTCTACTACCCAAAGTAATCTACAGACTCAATGCAATCCCTATCAAACTACCACTGGCATTTTTCACAGAACTAGAACAAAAAATTTCACAATTTGTATGGAAACACAAAAGACCCCAAATAGCCAAAGCAATCTTGAGAACGAAAAACGGAGCTGGAAGAATCAGGCTCCCTGACTTCAGACTATACTACAAAGCTACAGTAATCAAGACAGTGTGGTCCTGGCACAAAAACAGAAATATAAATCAATGGAACAGGATAGAAAGCCCAGAGATAAACCCACGCATATATGGTCCCCTTACCTTTGATAAAGGAAGCAGGAATGTACAGTGGAGAAAGGACAGCCTCTTCAGTAAATGGTGCTGGGAAAACTGGACAGGTACATGTAAAAGTATAAGATTAGAACACTCCCTAACACCATACACAAAAATAAGCTCAAAATGGATTAAAGACCTAAACGTAAGGCCAGAAACCATCAAACTCTTAGAGGAAAACATAGGCAGAACACTCTATGACATACATCACAGCAAGATCCTTTTTGACCCACCTGCTAGAGAAATGGAAATAAAAACAAAAATAAACAAATGGGATCTAATGAAACTTCAAAGCTTTTGCACAGCAAAGGAAACCATAAACAAGACCAAAAGACAACACTCCGAATGGGATAAAATATTTGCAAATGAAGCAACTGAGAAACGATTAATCTCCAAAATTTACAAGCAGCTCATATAGCTCAATAACAAAAAAACAAAGAACCCAAGCCAAAAATGGGCAGAAGACCAATATAGACATTTCTCCAATAAGATATACAGATTGCAGGGCTTCCCTGGTGGCGCAGTGGGTGAGAGTCTGCCTGCCGAGGCCACAACAGTAAGAGGCCTGCGTACCGCAAAAGAAAAAAAAAAAAAAAAAAAGATATACAGCTTGCCAACAAACACATGAAAGAATGCTCAACATCATTAATCATTAGAGAAATGCAAATCAAAACTACAATGAGATATCATCTCACACCAGTCAGAATGGCCGTCATCAAAAAATCTAGAAACAAATGCTGGAGGAGGTGTGGAGAAAAGGGAACACTCTTGCACTGCTGGTGGGAATGTGAATTGGTACAGCCACTATGGAGAACAGTATGGAGGTTCCTTAAAAAACTACAAATAGAACTACCATATGACAAGCAATCCCACTAGTGGGCATATACCCTGAGAAAACCATAATTCAAAAAGAGTCATGTACCAAAATGTTCATTGCAGCTCTATTTACAATAGCCAGGAGATGGAAACAACCTAAGTGTCCATCATCGGATGAATGGGTAAAGAAGATGTGGCACATACATACAATGGAATATTACTCAGCCATAAAAAGAAACGAAATTGAGTTATTTGTAGTGAAGTGGATGGACCTAGAGTCTATCATACAGAGTGAAATAAGTCAGAAAGAGAAAGACAAATACTGTATACTAACACATATATATAGAATCTAAGAAAAAAGAAAATGTCATGAAGAACCTAGGGGTAAGACAGGAATAAAGACAGACCTACTAGAGAATGGACTTGATGATATGGAGAGGGGGAATGGTAAGCTGTAACAAAGCTAGAGAGAGGCATGGACATATATACACTACCAAACCTAAAATAGCTAGCTAGTGGGAAGCAGCCGCACAGCACAGGGAGATCAGCTCCGTGCTTTGTGACCACCTAGAGGGGTGCGATAGGGAGGGAGACACAAGAGGGAAGAGATATGGGAACACGTGTATATATATAACTGATTCACTTTGTTATAAAGCAGAAACTAACACACCATTGTAAAGCAATTATACTCCAATAAAGATGTAAAAAAAAAAATGTCTACAAGTAACAAATGCTGGAGAGCATGTGGAGAAAAGGGAACCCTCCTACAAGGTTGGGGGGAATGTAATTGGTGCAGCCACTATGGAAAACAGTATGGAGTTTCCTCAAAAAGCTAAAAATAGAGCTGCAATGTGATCCTGCAATCCCACTTCTGGGCATATTTCCGGAGAAAACCATAATTCAAAAAGAACATGCCCCCCAGTGTTCATAGCAGCACTATTCACAATAGCCAAGACATGGAAACAGCCTAAATGTCCATTGACAGATGAATGGGTAAAGAAGACGTGGTACTTTAGTTGCAGCATGCCAGGTGTTCATTGCAGCATGCAGGATGCTGCAACTAAAGATCCCACACACCGCAACGAAGATCCCACGTGCTGCAACTAAGACCTGGAATAATGGAATAATTCCATCTGCAGCAACAATGGATGGACCTAGAGATTATCATGCTAAGTGAGTAAGCCAAAGAAAGACAAGTATATGATATCACTTATATGTGGAATCTAAAAATGTGGTACAAATTAACTTACAAAACAGACTCAGACTTCAGAAACAAACATGGTTACCAAAAGGGAAAAGTGGGGCAGGAGGGATAAATTTAGAGGTTGGGATTAACATATACACACAACTATATATAAAATAGATAATCAATAAGGATCTACTGTATAATACAGGGAACTCTACTCAATACTCTGTAATAACCTATATGGGAAAGGTATCTGAAAAAGAATAGATACATGGGGCTTCCCTGGTGGCGCAGTGGTTGAGAGTCCGCCTGCCAATGCAGGGGACACGGGTTCGAGCCCTGGTCCGGGAGGATCCCGCATGCCACAGAGCAACTAAGCCTGTGCACCACAGCTCCTGAGCCTGTGCTCTAGAACCTGCGAGCCACAACTGCTGAGCCCACGTGCTGTGACTGCTGAGGCCCACGCACCTGGAGCCTGTGCTCTGCAACGAGAAGCCACCACAGTGAGAGGCCCGACACTGCAACAAAGAGTAGCCCCCACTCGCTGTAACTAGAGAAAGCCCACACGCAGCAACGAAGACCCAACACAGCCACAAGTAAATAAATAAATTAAAAAAAACAAAAGATATACGTATAACTAAATCACTGCTGTCCACCTGAAACCAACAACATTGTAAATCAACTATACTCCAATATAAAAAAACTTTTTTTAAGTCACCACCTTGGGTTTTTCTGGTGGTACAGTGGTTAAGAATGTGCCTACCAATGCAGGGGACACGGGTTCGAGCCCTGGTCTGGGAAGATTCCACACGCCACGGAGCAACAAAGCCCGTGCACCACAACTGCGGAGCCCACGTGCCACAACTACTGAAGTCTGTGCACCTAGAGCCCATGCTCAAGAGAAGCCATCGCAATGAGAAGCCTGCGAACTACAATGAAGAGTAGCCCCCACTTGCCACAACTAGAGAAGGCCCACATGCAGCAACAAAGACCCAACACAGCCAAAAATAAATAAATATTTAAAAAGTCACCACCTTTAGGAAATAAAAACTAAGGTTTTACCTATAAACAGTTATTTTAGAAGATTCTTTGTATTAAGCTAAAATCCCCTATCCCCGACCCTTTAGAATCGTTGACTGTTCCTAGGAGGACATACATTGCTGGTTTCCTGGAAACTGAGAGGGAAAGGAGTGGGTAGTCACCCAGTCTGAGGGTGGCAAAGCTGAGACCAGGCCTGGGGCTCCTGACTTTCAGCCCAGGGTCTCTTCATCTGCGGCCTTATCTCTCCTGTAACATACTGCCGTGGGCTGTCATTCTCCCTTCCCTACAGTGCCTCTTTTGTAGGACAGCCTTTCAGTCTGATGAAGACCACTATCAGAAGTCCCTCACGTCTTTTCTCTGAGTAAAATACTCAGTTTGTTATTGTGCCTCATCTGACATGATTCCAGGTCCTTCACTGGCTTACTCTTAAAATGGAGAAAACTTAGAGGAAGTATCTCCCATAAAATCCAGTGGCCAAAATTGAGTAACGGGGCTGTATTATCTCCCACCATAAGGAAAATAGTTTTAAAATTGTAATTTATTATGCTGTTTTATTTAGGCTGAACATATACCACATTTCAGGATATTTTCCACCCAGAGCTCTCTGCTATGTTTACTTGGAAAGGGTACCAAAGATAGCATAGAATCTGAAATTGACTTGGTTTGGAAATTGGTATAATATACAGAACACTTAGATTAAACAAAGACAGCTGTTATTCATACTAATGGTGTAATGGTAAATATCTCAAAGGTCAGTTGTATTTGTTTTTTTGGCTGTGCTGGGTCTTCGTTGCTGCGCATGGGCTTAGTCTAGTTGCGTCGAGTGGGGGCTGCTCTTCTTTCCGGTATGTGGGCTTCTCACTGTGGTGGCTTCTCTTGTTGTAGAGCTCAGGCTCTAGGCCCGCGGGCTTCAGTAGTTGTGGCTCGTGGGCTCTACAGTGCAGGCTCTAGAGCGCAGGCTCAGTTGCTCCACGGCATGTGGGATCTTCCCAGACCGGAGCTCGAAGCCGTGTCCCCTGCATTGGCAGGTGGATTCTTAACCACTGTGCCACCAGGGAAGCCCCAGGTCAGTTGTATTTTTGTACTGTGTTCCTATATTTGTGTTGGTATGGGTGTAATACTCTGGAAATTTTAAATTTCCAACAAAATAATTTAGGTTCCAAACTTGCCTACACATTGGAACCCCCTGGGGAGCTTAAACAAATCTGCTTCTGTCCCATTCTGGGAGATGGTGATTTAATTTTTCTGAACTAAGGCCTGAGCTTTAGGAATTATTAAGAGATTCCCCATGTGATTTTAATATGCAAATAATTTTGAGAACCACTGCTGTAACGTGATCAGATTTAGGCAAGGGACTTAGAAAATTGTTCCTTGCCTTGTTCCCTGCTCCAGCTTGAACAGTTTGGCATTGCATGAAATTTTATGATCTAATTCTCATTTGGACTTACAGATGTCACGGACCTAAAGTGTGCAGTTTTTTGTTTTTTTTTTTTTTAAAACTTGCAGTTACTATTCATGATTCCCTTTCACACTCCCTCTGCACTTTTTTTTTTTTGGTACGCAGGGCTCTCACTGTTGTGGCCTCTCCCGTTGCAGAGCACAGGCTCCGGACGCGCAGGCTCAGCGGCCATGGCTCACGGGCCCAGCTGCTCCGCGGCATGTGGGATCTTCCCGGACCGGGGCATGAACCCGTGTCCCCTGCATCGGCAGGCAGACTCTCAACCACTGCGCCACCAACGAAGCCCCCTCTGCACTTTTTAACAGTTGATTTTAGATGTGAAATCCATTCACTATCTAAATAAACTGATCACATGGATTAAAACATGAAAAGGCTTATTTTAACTGGTTAACTCAAATTCATCAATATCCACCTAAGTGTGGTAGATGTCATGCAAAAAGAAACCTTAGTGAAATGTACTCTAATGTACTAGAATGAAATAGAGATTCACACTTTTTCTGGGTGAAAGAAGGCATGCACGTTCTGGGTTTAAGGTCTTGGTGCTGGGCTTTAGGCGGCAGACAGTGAAATAGAATAATTTGCATCTAAGATAGAAATTTTAGGGTTTCCCTGCTGGCGCAGTGGTTGAGAATCTGCCTGCTGATGCAGGGGACACGGGTTCGAGCCCTGGTCTGGGAGGATCCCACATGCCACAGAGTGGCTGGGCGCGTGAGCCACAACTACTGAGCCTGCGCGTCTGGAGCCTGTGCTCCGCAATGAGAAAGGCCGCGACAGTGAGAGGCCCTCACACTGCAATGAAGAGTGCCCCCGCTTGCCACAACTAGAGAAAGCCCTCACACAGAAACGAAGACCCAACACAGCAAAAATAAATAAATTAATAAACTGAAGGTGTCTTGTAGGCACAGACTATTAAAAAAAATAGAAATTTTACCATCTGTGCTTAATTATTAAAAAGAATGACAGAATTGTTTGCAAACAAGCTGCATGTCTGACAACCTCTTGATAGACAGAGGTTATCTGCACAATAAGTAGGAATAAAAACACTGATTTAAAAAGATGTCCAAGTCTCAACTAAAAACCCAGAAATTTCTATTGAGTCAATTTATATTTGTTGTCAGGCTTACTTTAGAATAATAGTGTTTAGCTGTTGCTTCATCCTTTGTGATACCCAAGCCAAGCTGCAAACACCGTGCGTGGTAGAAAGAGGCCATGGCCATGCCTCTGCTGATGAATTCTGGGAGACAGTCCGTGACCTGGGCTATCATGGGGATGTCATGAATCTCATCGTAGTCAGCAATCCTGTTACAACATCCAGTTGTGAAATTAAAAACGGTATCAGTTACAGTTTACATTTTTATAAACATGCCCAGAAACTCTCCATGTGCCCCAAGTGGTTTCTCTATTATTTCTACCAGTTTGAGAACAAAATTGTTTGCTCTGTGGTGAAGGGTAAATAGAACAGTCAACTAACACCAGAAGAAGAGGAACTAACTACAGTGGTTACTATATGGCTTCCTAGGATTATACTGGTCAGGCTTAATAACCACTAAAAAAAAATTAAGTTTAAAATATTACAAGAACTTGGGCTTCCCTGGTGGCGCAGGGGTTGAGAGTCTGCCTGCCGATGAAGGGGACACGGGTTCGTGCCCCGGTCCGGGAGGATCCCACATGCCGCGGAGCGGCTGGGCCCGTGAGCCATGGCCGCTGAGCCTGCGCGTCCGGAGCCTGTGCTCCACAACGGGAGAGGCCACAACAGTGAGAGGCCCGTGTACCGCAAAAAAGAAAAAAAAAAATATATATGTATATATATATATATATATATATATAAAACAAGAACTCATCACTTTGCAGATTTAAACAATGGGAAAAAAGCATTTTTCTATCCCTTTGGGTATTTAAACATCAACCTTGAATTTGGAGTTTAGTCACACAGGACCAGGAAACACATTAATAAACTTACACATCTATGATAATGGGCAATAAAAAGTCCTTCTCTATAACCCAGATACAGCAATGGAGAACTACATGAAAACAAGTCAACTCCACGTCAGCCGTAATACTGTGGGAAATAGGAACATGGAAAGTTCCAAAATTTTTTAAAGAACTGTTCGAAGTCTTAGTTTTAACCATATGGGCACTAGAGGATTTGAGACACCAGAGACCACACCTTTAAGTGTCCTGCTGCCTGGAGGCCATGATGTTGGGGAGGAGAGGGTAAAAGCAATTCCTTCATCCTTCAGTGTGGATGTCTGCCTCACACTGGGCTCAGGGAGAGGGGAACCTGTGGGCTCTGTGGGAAGGGCATTATTGGGAGGGCAATGGCAGCATGGCCTTATAGCCATTTTAGAGGACACTCAGGTCTGTTGCATTTGTACATTGTGGGTAAATGCAGGAAAGTAAATGGCCTCAGAGAAGAGAAATTTCCATATAATTTATGTTAGTGTTGGAGTCTTTTAACCATTCTCATTGTGCAGTCCTCATCAAGCTATATTGTAATTGTGCAGTTATAGAACCTATGGCTAAGGGTGTAGGAAAAAAAGTTTAATATTTCTCATGTGCCAAGCTGTGTTAAACACTTTATATTCACTATTTTTTTTTAAATCAAGAAGAAAATACTTCTGCAGGATTACAAAAGAACAATTGATGCCCCAAAAGTTAAACTTGTGTAAGATTACTTAGCTGATATACAGAGCAAATAGCGCTGAAGTTCTGCAGACTAACAGATGTACTATCCAATATGGTAGCCAGGAGCTACGTGTGGCTATTAAAATCCAATGAAAATTACAAGTTCAGTCCTCAGTTGCACTGGCCACACTGCAAGTACCAATAGCCATCATTTCCAATACTGCAGCGAGTTCTATTAAACAGACCTGGCATAGAACATCTAGTAAGAGTTTTGGTAAATACTTTTATCCAGCTTACTCACCTTTTGGAAAATGCAGCACACTTTGTAAAAAATTTCATCTTATAGTAATACTCCACGAGATTCCCTTGAGCGTAAACATTTCCACGCTCTGCTGCTTCCCTCAAGCAATGCAGGGCAGCCTCGGTATCCTGGTGGATGCCTTGCCCATAAAAGTACATGAGCCCAAGTGCACCCTGGGATTCCAGGTTTCCATTGCCACAAGCTTCTGAATGCCAATAAAATGCCTAGGAGAAAGCACAATTCCCTAGTATTCACAAGGTGGATTATAAATGGAATATCTCTATAAGATAGTACTATTAATTCATCTCTAGGACACCGTTCTAACCCCCTGAATGTATGTCAGACTAGCACCAACGTCGCATGCCTGAGAGAGGGTGCTGAGGGGAGCCCGCCCGTTGTCTGCCCACAGTATAGGCGAGGTCACTGGCTCGAGCTCAGCTGTTCAGGTTCCAGGATTTTCAGATTTTCCAGAGGAAGGACCAAAAAGGTGGGAAATAGGAACCAAGCGTCTGAAAGGCTTTGTAATGAGGCGCAGCCAGGAGAGGAGAGCAGCTGATGTGAGACTGCAGCCATCTCTCAGATCCTCTTGGAGCTCCAACAGGATCAAAGAAAACCAAGGATAAAAACCTGCGTGTGGTCCAAGCACGTTTGCTCAATACTCAGCTACAGTGAATCTGAGTTAGTTCAAACCGATTTCCAAGTAGCTGCTCAGTTATCTGACAAGGATCTTGGGGGTTATGTGCCTCCTACAAGTTTGCCTTTAACGCCTCATTTCCTTCTCCCTGTAAGATTTCTTGGAAAGGGTTTTCCATCATTGGTGATTAAAGAGGTTGTACTGACTCTCCCTCCTCTTTTACCTTTTATGGCAGAATATTTTATATGTGTGCTTTTTATAGCATACAAAGTGCTCACATCCGTGGTCTCCTTTGTTAGAGGCAGGGAAGGCAGCATTCATAGTTGAGGAAGGGTGAAATGAGCTTGGAGATCCTAAAATGTAAGCTTTCTTTACATTGAAAGAAATATAAGAGATATTCAGACTACATACTTACTCCTCACCAAATATTAATCTACACAGGATGCTAGGATTTAAACAAATCACTGTTACCTTCTCTAACTCTCTGGGTTCCTTTGTTGAGTAATACAATCCTAGGATACTTTGAGCCTTCACACTAGCTTTTGGATTTCCATTGTCTGCAGCAAAAAGCCACAGTCTAGAAGAGAAGGGCAAGGCAAGTTATTCTTTGTTTAAAGCATTTGATTAAAACAAAAATCTTGTTCTCAAGTCAGATTACCTTTCAGCTTCCTCGTCTGATTGTTTAACGCCTTTTCCTTCATAATAAGCTCTTCCAAGGTTGTAAGCTGCTGCAAATTGTAAGTGTCTTGCTTTGGGACATGGAGAATCAACAATTTTCTTCATATATTCCACTCCTTTTTCCTTCCACAAAGGAAAAGAACAAAACAGAAAGTCCTAGTTTAGTTTTACCCAAGTTAAGTTTTCTCCCAATAATGCTGTAAAGCGTTCACCCTCCGACGTGAGGTAGAATGTCATGAGTCTATACCTAACAGGTATGGTTGTCCTGGACTCTGCAGGGCTAGAAATAAGTCAAAGTCCATCTCCTGGCTCAGTGTTCCCAGGAGCTCTGGGATATAAAGCATTCCCTTCATTTTATAGCTTCGACATTTGCATTACCTCTCAATATGGTTTCCTTCTTCTCTCCTCATAGCCCTTATTGTGAATCGGCACAGTTCTTAGAACTTATAGTGTAAAAATAGCCAGTAACTTCCACATTTTTAATCCTTACAGGACACGTGTGAGCCCCAAACTCTGTCTTCTCTCTTCAAGCACACTTTCCCTAGCTGTGCTCAGTGATAAATTTATGTCTACTACACTCATCTTCATATGACATCTGCATAGTCACGAAACACAGAGGACGTTCCAACCACCAACAAAAGGCTTTCCTCCCTCCAAAAACCCAGACACAAATCGTTTACTAGACTATGTTCCTCTTGTCCAACGCACAGCAAGCCAAAATGCTGAGCCCACGAGGTTTGCAGCAAAGAGGGTTTACAAGGCAGCCAAGCAGGAGATGGGAGAACAAATCTCAAATCCGCCTCCCCAAAGGCAAGGAGCTCGGGGTATTTATAGGATAAAGAAGAAAGCAGCGGGCAGTTGGAGGTGTGGGGAGCGTGGAGAAAGGCGATTGGAAAAAGGTGCGGGAATCTTTGCTCTGCACAGGCAAAGGCCTAAGCTATAGGCCTCTGCATGTTCAAAAAGTCACTAAGCAACAGACACGCATGCCCAGTTGAAGGGTCGGTGGTTCTATCCAGTCTTAACCAGCTCAGCTCAAACTAGACACAGCTGACTCCAGGTTCCTAGAAAACAACTCGGGCAAACATCTTGTTTAGGCTACATGCTGCTTGGAGCACATGAGAGTCTTAAAAAACCACCTTGATTAATGAAGGCAGGTGAAGTGGATTTGACCCACGGTTTCAGTCCCCCCCTTGCTTTTTGATCATTCCTCAACTCTTGAGGAAAAAGGGTGAGGACAGCTCTGGCTAATTCCTGCTGATAAGGGGCATAGGCCTAACAGGGGCTTGAGGAATCAAACTATTTAGCACTCATTTGAGAATATTCTCTTGTTCCTGGTTTCAAGTTAACATTTTGATCCCAAACAAATACCACTTATGCGCCAGCTGTCAAGGCATTCATAGGCCCAAGATTGGTAATAAAAACTATAGACAAATAGGTACGGGGTGGGGCAAATATGTACACTGTGAGGGCATACAGAACGCCAGACGTGCGAACATTTCGACTCATTTTTAGGGATTTTACCTAGGACACTGGTGAGCCAGGGATCGGGGTCTTACTTTTTTTACCAATTGGAGTGTGTTGATCATTATCACCTTTGACTGAAACAGATAGTATCGAAGGAACACAGGCTGGGAGAATTAAGTGTGGTTTCTACAATATCCTCACCAAATAGAACCCTAACAAGGGTAGGTGCCAGGGATTTTTTTTGTTGTTTGGTTGTTTTTTATTCTGAGGACACGAGGAGACCAAATTTTGGCTTATTCAAGAAAAAAACATGACAGGACATTTTGTTGATTAGCCTAATTTGATATGTTCACACCTGAAGTCACAGTGAAGTTAGGGATGGTCAAAAATTAACGACAGGCACAACCAAGGGGTCAGCATGATCAAATACAGAAGGTTTTAGATGACATATCCAAAAGCTAGAGAAATTACCTACTTTTGCCAAAGATTGAAAAATCCTAATCACTGAATTGTCCAAGCCTGGGAGGTTCGAAACAAAGAGAAGGCAGAACAAAAGAAAACAATCAATCTGGTTACTAACAAATTATTTAAATTGCTTTCTAAATTTTACTTTTCAAAGCCACTACTGCAGCAATCCCACTCACCTTAATTTCTTTCCCGTGGCTTTTTTCTGGGGGTTTGCTTGCCCACTCGGGAAAGTCAGCGTCAGGGTTGGAACCACTGCGGTATTCCTCCCGCAACGTGCTTTCTCCCTTTTTCGGTGCATTCCTCATAAGGTCCCAACCCGCGAAGATGGAGCTGGTCTTCAGGATGTTTATCCTCCATGATTTCAGTCTAGATGTTCATTGTCTCCTTTAAGAGTTTCCTAAATGGGTTTTGCTATGAGTCCAAAGTTGGGGACCCAAATACGGCAGAACCCAGCCATTCCCAGAAATTCCTGCAATTATCTCTTGGTGGGAGCTGCAGCCCTAGCTAGAGCTTCCCCTCCATTAGAGGGCAAGTCTCTCTGTCCTTGTGAGAGTTCAAAACCCAAATATTTAACAGAGGGATTGAGAACTCTGTGCTTTTTCTTGGATACCTGATAGACCTGTTCAACCAAAAAGGTTGAAATCAAAACCATATTCTGAAAAAAACAAAACAAAAAAACAACCATATTCTGGTCTCAGGTGTCCTTTGTTTTACTGGTAACCAGCATCAACCACGTCCTGGAGCAGGGCTCCCTCATTTAGTTGAGGGTCCCTCAAATCTTTTGCCAGGATTTCTCCAAACATCGCGGGTAAAGTTTTAAATCCCTGAGGAAGTACTGTCCAGCAGTACTGTTGTTTAATTCTTAGTACCTAGATCTTCCCATTTGAAAGCAAACAACTCTTGGGATTTAAAACAAGGATATGCAAGAAAAGGCATCTTTCAACTCTAATACAGTAAACCAACAATGTCTGGACAGATTAGTGAGCAGAGAATATGGGTTAGGGACTACTGGATTAGTCTCTTTTACAATCTAATTGTTCTTAAATCGTGTACAAGCTGACCTCAGGTGGTATCCTAAGCCGTATAGGCCTAGCTCCTTGCTATTCCCAGCCTCCCATCCGCCCAGGTCTTCGGATTCCTCTTTGCAAATCTCTTCTGGAACAGTTGCAGGCTGTTCTTTTGGGGATTGGAGTAATAAAGCCTGCAATGCGCAAGCCTGCTCTGGTGGTACTTTAATGTCTGTCCACTCAGGGGCAAAGGTAACCCTGATATTTAGTTAGTAAATCTCGTCTCAGAAGGGGAATGGGGCATTCAGGCATGTATACGAAGGTATGCTTCAGATGCGTTTTCCCCAACTGACAGTTTAGCAGCTGGAAAAAAAAAGGCATTTTCAAGGTTTCTTTGGACACCCCAGTTACTAACATAGTTTTAGAAGGAAGCTTAGAAAGCCAGGTATTTAAAACTGAGTAAATGGCCCAATATCAATCAAAATCCAAGTTAATTTCCCACAGTCATAGTCATCCAGGGCTCCGCTAGGGAAATGATGGACTTCACAAGATTTAAAGGAACCCCTAGGGCCTGGCATTCTTGGTCACTGTCATTCTCAGCTCGGGCATCCGATGTGCCAGCTGTTTACCTTCAAGAGGCTTACTTAGGATGGGACCCTCTTTTCCAGTGTCCCTCCTGTTTGCAATATGCACACTGGCAGGGTCCGGCTATTGGGGGCCCGTTTGAGCGGAAGCTTTTGCCGAGTCCATTGGGAGAGTCCTTGATTCCATCCAGCTCTTCCCGGTGTTAAGGTAGCCGCCCGCAGAGCAGCCTCTTTCATTCTCCATTGTTCCCTTTTCTCCTGAACCTGGTCTCTGCCATTAGAAACGTTAAAGGCAGTTTCAACAAGTCAAGACATAGGCATTCCTAAAGGCCCTTCCATCTTTTGCAGTTTCTTCTGTACACTGGGTGCGCTCTGACCAAAACTGGTCACTCTGACTTTTATAAGTTCTCTTTGTACGTTGCCTATAGGCTTTAAAGACCCTTTCTGGAAATTCTGAAGGATCCTCATTTGGTCTGTTTTACCTCCTGTACTTTATTAAGGCTCGTTTTAGCATCCCTCTTCGCAATCCTGCAAGAACGCAATCTCAGTAAAGTTCGGGCCTGTCTCCAGCATTCACATCCCCATCAGGATCTGCTTTTGGTGTAGCCCCGCATGCAGCAGCCCTCACCGGGTTGCCAGGGGTTTCTGCACGAAGCAGATCTGCCTCCTCTCGAGCTTTATCCAGCACCATCCTATGCTCTTCTGAAGTGAGGAGGGTATTTAATAAATTTTGAACATCTGCCCAGGTTAGGTTGTGGGTTGCAAAAAAAAAAACAAAACCAAAAATCAATGAAGGTTTTCCATTCTCGAGTCATCTGTATAAGTTGGCATCTTATTCTTCCAATTAAATAAATCCAAAGCGGACAGGGAAGTGGACCCAGATCCATCCCATCAGCTGCCCAGTCTCAGCATTCACAGCCCCCGTGGGGACTTGCCTTAAGGGATATTGCCCTATCCGCACTTGGGTAGCACCCTGGCCAAGCTGCACACCCTGGCAGGTAATGAGTGGGGAGGCCATTCCTGTTTCTCAACCCTCAGAGACTGGGGTGGAGGGCACAGGGGCCCGAGAGCCTGAGGCTCAAATACTGACAGTGAAGGAGCGGCAGCGCCACCCTGTAAGGGTGGAGGGGAGCGTCCGAGCGGTCACTCAGCCCGCAAGTCACCCTCCTTCTCATTAGAATCCAGCAAAACAGGTGTCTGTGCCTTTCCTTCCTGTTGGACCATTACCTTACATCTACTCTACACAGGTTTATTCTGATACAAGAACATAAGAGACTGTACATAAGGTATTTCATCCCGTTTTTATTCCTGTTTACAAAATAAATCTACTTGCAAAGTTTTATTGTAATTTAAGGATCCATTTTCAGGCCATTGTGCTCCAGAGTCTAGAGAATATTATGGTCACTTAGTGTTACAAAAAATAACCATCTTTTATTTTTCCATGGATTCATAACAGAAAGTCTCCCAATTTTGGAGAATGTGGCCTAGAGGGCTGCAAGAGGGAACTGAATTAACATTGCCCATTTTGAAGGAGCTTTGTTCCCAGGTGGGTGCAGCAACAAAATCTTAGGGTCCTTGCTACAGTCGCCAAGAAGCTCAACCCCCGGTAGCCAATTCCTAACAATTAAGACAATCAGACATAGACAGACATGGACAAACAAAACAAAAACAAAACCAAAATCCAGAGCCCTGGGCCATAAACTCAGGTACAGAGTACCTCAGCAGCAGTAACCTTTTATATTGTCTGCCAAAATCCCATCAGGTGGGCCTCTAACCCATGATCCTTCAGGGTTCCAAAGACAATCTAGGCACAAGTGCATTTCTTTAACGAGGTTTACCCTAAAAACATGTTTCAAATCCAAAAGCCCAAAACCCCAAAAATGTTACTGAAAGACGGGTCTAACTGCTCGCCACTCAAAAACCAATATTCAAGAGGCAAGGCTAGTGGAAAGTCTGCTTTATTTCTGAGGCCGGCAACGGGGAGAATGGTGGACTTATGTTCAGAGACTGATTCCTCACTGACAAATCAGAGGGCAAGCACTTTTTTTTTTTTTTTTTTTGCGGTACGCGGGCCTCTCACTGTTGTGGCCTCTCCCGTTGCGGAGCACAGGCTCTGGACGCGCAGGCTCAGCGGCCATGGCTCACGGGCCCAGCCGCTCCGCGGCACGTGGGATCCTCCCGGACCGGGGCACAAACCCGTGGCCCCTGCATCGGCAGGCGGACCCTCAACCACTGCGCCCCCAGGGAAGCCCTGGGCAAGCACTTTTAAAGGGGAGTTTCAGGGGTGTTTAGGCGGAGGGAGGGGGCTACATGCAGAAACAGCCCAGTCAGCTCCGACAGTCACCTTGAAATTGGTCACGTGGTGGTCTGGTCAGTGCCATCTTCATTGTTTTAGGTACAGTTAGTCTTCAGTTCCAGGGTCGGTTTGTTCCCATTTCTTTGAAGCCAGTTCTCAGAACTGTGGCAGCTTATGTCATGGCTACACAGCCTGGTCATCATGTAGTTAATTTCTTTCACCTAGTGGGGGTTTCAGTATCTATAAAACAGCTCAAAGGATACGGCCCAGAATATTATCTATAGCCCTATGAGGAGGGACTAATGGTCCCCGACTTCATTCACTGACTAAACTATTATTACTCGGTCTTGTTTTCCTTCGCTTCTGCACTTTCTCACTTCTCTGAATTTGTTCTTTGACTAAAGTTTTTCTACAGACAGAAGACAGGCAGAGGGCATGGAGGGGAAGCACCATAGGGTCCTGCTCCATTTCCTCTCCTTGCTACAAGATGAAACTACGCACGGAAGGTGAGCAGTGCCTCCCTGAAAACCCAGGGTCAGTCTGGGAATGGACACGCCAAGGAGCTGCTCGGGCTGGCCCACCGGTCCTCAGTGCCTGCAAGGGGCTGACGAGCCGTGGTCCAAAGTTTCGCCTGGACTCACCTCTTGGCTGGCTCACCACGTGTGTTACCGAACCAGATCTGTCTTGCCAGACGCACAGCAAGCCAAACGCGGAGACACCGAGGTCGGCAGCAAAAAGAGGCAGCAAAAAAAACCGGAAGACGGGAGAACAAATCTCAAACCAGCCTCCAGCAAGCAGGCAGCTCGGGGTATTTATGGGATAAGGAATAAAAAACAGTAGGGCGGTCCGAGGCATGGGGAGCGTGCGGGGCGTGGCGAAAGGTGATTGGGAAAAGATGTGGGAATTGGCGGGTAATCTTCTCTTGCGCAGGGGTAACTAAGATGCAGGCCTCTGCACGTTCAAAACATCATGAAGCAATGGACGCCTGTGGATGCCCAGCTGGAGAGTCGACGGTCCTATCTAGTCTTAACCAGCTCAGCTCAAACTAGATGCCACTGGCTCCAAGTTCCCAGAAAACAACTCAGGCAAACATCTTATTGTTTATGCAAGTGCAGCTTGGAGGACACATGAGTCTTAAAACGACTTTGATTAGTGAAGGCAGGTGAAGTGGATTTAACCCACAGTTTCAAAACCTTCAAAAATCACTGCAAAGAGGAAAATAATATTTGAGAGTCAAGTACATTTGTATACGCTGCATTCTAACTTTTACTCCTCACTAGTCTCTCAAAGTGCTATTGCTGGCTAAACAACACAGTAATAGATGAGAAAATAAAGGTGTTTTACCGAGTCCCAGATCATGTGGATTTACTTCTGTGAGTGTGTGAGGTAGGTGTCTACCATTTTTTCCCCCAACTGGTTAGTAAGAGAGAACTTACAGTATAATGGTAGTAGAGTGAAGTGTTCGTGTAAATCCTCCCACAGATAGCAGTGATTAAATCAGGACCAAACATAAAGAACAACTTTCTAAAGGCACTGGGAGGGACTTCCCTGATGGCACAGTGGTTAAGAATACGCCTGCCAAGGCAGGGAACACGGGTTCGAGCCCTGGTCTGGGAGGATCCCACGTGCCGCGGAGCAACTAAGCCCATGTGCCACAACTACTGAGCCTGTGCTCAAGAGCCTGTGAGCCACAACTACTGAAGCCCGCGCGCCTAGAGCCCATGCTCTGCAACAAGAGAAGCCACCGCAGTGAGAAGCCCGGGCACTGCACCAAAGGGTAGCCCCTGCTCTCCACAACGAGAGAAAGCCTACACGCAGCAACAAAGACCCAACGCAGCCAAAAATAAATTAATTAATTTTTTAAAAAGTTATTAAAGGCACTGGGAAGTTTATCAAACCAAACACAAACTGGAAGAGGAATGACTCTTGAGAACTGCAACTGAAAGGGATCATTGAAGTTCAATGAACCCCAGACAGGATAAACAAAAACCCTCTCCTAGGCATGCATCATAGTTAAACTGCTGAAATCCATAGAAATCCTGCAAGCAGCCAGAGAAAAAGGACACATATACAGGGAACATAAGACAATCAGAGACTGACTTCTTGTGAGAAGCTAGAAGAGTTTACAATGGCATTTTTTTTTTTTTTTTTTGCGCGGTTCGCGGGCCTCTCACTGTTGTGGCCTCTCCCTCTGCGGAGCACAGGCTCCAGACGCGCAGGCTCAGAGGCCATAGCTCACGGGCCCAGCCGTTCCGCGCCATGTGGGATCTTCCCGGACCGGGGCACAAACCCTGTCCCCTGCATCGGCAGGCGGACTCTCAACCACTGCGCCACCAGGGAAGCACTACAATGGCATTTTTAAAGTGAGGAAAGGAGAAACTCAACCAGCAAAACAATTCATCAAAAATGAAGGCAGAGTGAAGACATTTTCAGGTAATTATAAAATTGGAGATAACTCATTACCTGCATACTTACAAGAAATGCTCTTTAAAGGAAATTCTTCAGGTTGAATGGAAAAGGAATATGGTGCCAGATGGCAACGCCGATTGATAGGGAGGAATGTAAAGCCTCAGAAATGGTAAATATGTACAAATATAAAAGGATACCCAGGCACATATATACATACCTGTGTATGTATTTTTTCCTTTCAATTTCTTTCAAAAGATATATGACTAAAGCAAACATAATGCGGTTTTGTATCAATATTTTGGGGTTTATAACATGTAAATTTCAAGACATTTCAAACCTACCACACAAAGCATATTTGTTTCAACCAGACTCTGGACCAAATTAGTGTCAAGAACTCGGTAAATTAATAAAATGATAAACATTAAAAGAATTTGCTCTTTGCCGCTTTACCTTGGGTTAACTGAACAGACCTACAGAGGCCATCTTCTTTTTTGCTCCTCTGGCCTCCATATGTAATTACATTTAAGCCATTCTATTTTGGAGTTGCCATATGCCAACCCGTCGAATCTACCAATTTTCCTGGTCTTTCTACACCTTCGTGTTCTTCCCACATCAGCTTATTCTGTATCTGTCACTGTACTCATTCCTTTGTCCCTCTTTCCCTCCATGACACTCACTCATGTGGCAGATATCTTATTTCTCCAGCTACTCTGCTGTACTTAAACCACTGAACATGGCTGGAGAAAAACATAACCATGCTGACAGGTCCTTCCTACAATTTGTGACTTCAAATTTCAGAGCGAGCTCTCCCCTCACAAGCAATACTATCAGTTTGTCTCATCAATGATCTCTCCCACTTATCTGGAAGAGAAGATACTACTTCAAACCTTTTCCTTTCTCTTCAGACTTCTGCTGTCCCCTCGCTCCCTCTCCTCAGTCTCAGCTCATGGCTTCAACTTTTTAAATATTTTTATAAAAAATATGGAACAGTTCATGGAGTTGTGTGTCATCTTTGCACAGGTGCTATGCTTATTTTCTCTGAATTGTTAGAATTTTAGGATACATGCTGCCACAGCAAACACTTGGCTTGTCTTTTATTTCACTGAGAAAACAGAAAGAATTGAAAGAAACACCAAATCTATCAGTTTACCTGATTCATTATCAATTTTTTCCTCTCTACCAGATCTTGTGTGTCAGCTTACAAATAATACTGTAATATCTTTGATCTGGGAGAAAACTCTCCCTTGATCCCATGATCCCTCCCAGTTATTGCACATATATTTGTTCTACTTTATAACAAAGCTCAGTGCTTATCTCCACTTCCTTACATCCATATGTCTCCTCCACCCACTCCAATCTTGGTCCCTTATGACCTTGGTCCCACTGAAATAGTTTTGTCAAGATCTCCAGTGAAATTCATCTTAGTATGTCTGATAGTAAGTGCTCAGTTTTCATTCTACTCACCTCTCAGCAGAATTTGAGACAGATGATCACTCCCTTCTTCTTGAAACAATTTCATCGTTTGACTTTCAGATCACCACACAGTCCTCATTTTCCTCTGTCCTCCCTGTCTTCTTCTCATTTCTCCTTTGCTGGCTAGCTATTCTTTCTGTTATGACCATGAAATACTGGAGGGCTTCCAGTCCCTGGCCTTGACCTGTGGCTCTTGTCTATGATACTCATTCAGCAATCTTATCCAAGCTGGTGCTGTAACTCCCACTGCTCCACAGATAGCCCCCCACTGATTTCTCTAGTCCTGACGGCACCGCTGAGCTCCAGACTCTCTACCTGACATCTCTACTTAGGTGTCTTAACAGGTACTTCAAATGAAACATTCAAACATAAATGTTTCGCTTTTCCTCCTGTACGCCAAACGTGCTTCTCCCTCAGTCACCCCATTGTTATTAAATGGCAACATCATCCACTCAAGACAAAAAGTAGGAATCATCCTTGATTCCTCCCCTTATCTCTGCCCCTCTCCCAATCCATCAGAAAGTCCTGTATCCTCTTAAGAGCACATCCTAGATCTGTCCACTTTTCTCTATTCCCACCACTATAATTTCAGTTAAAGCTGCTCTTTTATCTGAACTACTGCACTGGCTTCCTCACTGGACTTCCTGCTTCTACTCTTGCCTCCATTCAATCCAATCTCCACACAACAGACAAAATGATCTTTAAAAATGTTAATCGTATTAATTGCACTCCCTTTTGGTGTCTTCACACTGCATTGAGAATACAATCCATTTGGCCGTAGTTTGCCAAGTTCCACGTGGTTTGGTCCCTGTTTCACTGTTTTGACTGTATTCCAGCTGTACCATCCTTCCTCAGGCCTGAACGCTAGCTATTTCCTCTGCCTGGAATGTGATTCACCTAGACCTATACGTTGCTCCTTCTTGCTGCTCAGTTCTTCATTCAAGTATCAGATAAAATGGTGGAATGACACAGGGAGGAAAATGTAATCCCAGAGCCAAAGTCTTCAGGTTAACATTAGAAAGTTCCCAACAACCAGGAAATTGATAGAACTAGGAAAGCAAGGAGTTGGTATGAACTTCAAAGTAGGTACACTTTGTGCCTGAGGTGGAGGAGAAATAATAGCTAGAAAGTGAATTGGGAAATGAAAATAATACCAGCTCTAACTTTGAGCACTATGGTACTTTGGGAGGTTGTAAGGAGAGCCCTCCTATAAAGAGGGCTGCTTGTGGGACAACCAAGTTTCTGATAAGGCAAGGAAGTGAAGGAAGTAGTCTGAGAAAAAGGCTGAGAATACAGAAGATCTAAGAATGGCATACAGAAAAGTAGAAAGAATATTACATAAAAATTTGCATAGGGCTTCTCTGGTGGCGCAGTGGTTGAGAGTCCGCCTGCTGATGCAGGGGACACGGGTTCGTGCCCCGGTCCAGGAAAATCCCACGTGCCGCGGAGCGGCTGGGCCCGTGAGCCATGGCTGCTGAGCCTGCACGTCCGGAGCCTGTGCTCCGCAGCGGGAGAGGCCACAGCAGTGAGAGGCCCGCATACCGCAAAAAAAAAAAAAAAAATTTGCATAACTACCACATAGATTGTCAGTAATAACATTTTGCTATATTTGCTTCATCTGTCTTTTTTGGTGACTTGTTTCAAGTTATATGCCGATATGAAAATATCAGGACACTTCATCCCTAAATATTTCAGTACGAATTACAAAAGAAGACATTTTTCTGCATAAGTACCATATAAGTGTCACTTCTAATAAAGTCAGTATTATGAAAAAAGGCAGGAGAGAGAATTAATCTAGATTAAAGAAACTTGTAGATATTACAACTCAATGCATTGGGTGGTCTCTGACTGAATGCTGGCTTGAAAGACTACTTTGGGACAATTTGAGAATTTTGAATATAAACTGGGTATTAAATGGTATTAGGGAATATGTGTTCGTTTTGGTAGATGTATTCAGTATAAATTCTATTTTTGGAAAGTAAAATTTTTAAAGATTTGTTTTCACAAGTTTAAGTTGTTTCATTGCAATTTGTTCCCCAGTCTTCTCATGTTTGATTGACAAAATGTGTTTTCTTAACTTTTTGAGACTAGAGTTCAATTGTCATCTAATTTCTATTGTATTTCTTCTGGTTAGGCCCTGTCAGAAATTAAGCATTTTATTGCTTTCCGCTTTATTTTTGTGCAGCCAATATTTTTCACTGGTATTATTATTATATCTTTGGTAAACTCAAATTGTTGATTCTTTTTGTTTATGTAAATTCTTTCTGGTTAGATTGTTTAAAAGTTTTAAAAAGATATAGTGATGAATATTATCCTACTGTTATTACCATTTTCCAAGGACCTATTTCTAAATTCCATACTAAATAATCCTATAACTTGGGTGATGGTGCAGTCATGATACCATTTAAATAGAAAAAGGGGACCATTGAGTTAGAAAGCACGAATAAGTATAAAAACCAATTTTTCAAAAAAATTCGCATTCTAGAGAGAGACTTAAGAAGTTTCATAGCAAGTGTGACTGTCTAATGAACACATTCTGGTTTCAGCTTATCTTTTTTTTTTGCATAGGGCAATACATGGAAGAATATACTCTAATAACAAAGTTCATATTTGATAGTAAAATTTGGAGTGATCTTATTTTTGCTTATTTTCTAACTTTTCTCCATGTTCATGTAGCTTTGAAGTAACTTTTAAAAACAAAGGAAAATATTTTAAAGCAAAAATGTTATTGACGGCTAATAGTAGCAAGGAGAGGGGCAAAAAGAAATTTATTTTTCACGTAAATGTAAAAATGACTACTGCTCTCCTTTAAATGCTGAAATGACAGATAATTATTTAAATATAAGTAAGAAATATATCATTAAAATATAATTTTAAATATATCAAATAATCCATAAACAATGAAATCTTAAACACTGTGAACAAAACAATAACTTACAGCGTCTGCGGTCATCCCCAGGCCATCATAATACATCACTCCTAGCTGGTAAGTTGCCTGATGATCCTTTTCCTTGATTTCTTCAAACTGTTCTAATGCTTCTTCATACCATCCCTGTAAGCTCCCAGGAAATACTGAATTATTTTCATTATTACTTTAAAGTAATCCCAAATACTTAGTTCCCACCTAACTCTAGCTAGCAGCACCAAATAAAACAAGACAGCAACAAATTTATGGAATTTGCAAGTAAGCTATTGACAACAACCAACACACTATAAAATCAATAAAATAAACCTAAATATGGCAACTGAGGGAACTGACCAGGAGGAACCTGGGTCAGACTCTCTTTGGCTTTCACTCTTACTCTTGGCTATTGCCAAACCGCTGTCTAAATGATAGCCTAGCCCTCTGCTCATTCCAGCCTGCCATATCACCCGCTACTCCTGGAGTCTGAGAAACTTCAGAGATGGGGCCAAAGACTCTGAGAAAAGATAAACATCAGGATATCCGCTACTACTAAATATCCACTATGATATGGCTCTTCCAGTTTTGCCATTTTCTAGCTAGGGAGAAGACACAGAAAAACAAACGTGATTCTCCAAAATTATCTTTCTCCCATACTTCCTATAAAAACCTATGTGTTATATGTCATTCATTTAAGGCTCCTCAGCGTTATAGGATATAATAACAAATACGCTGAAGTGTAAGGAACAAAAATGGGGTTTGGGCTTCCCTGGTGGCACTGTGGTGGAGAGTCCACCTGCCGATGCAGGGGACACGGGTTTGTGCCCCGGTCCGGGAAGATCCCACATGCCGCGGAGCGGCTGGGCCCGTGGGCCATGGCCGCTGGGCCTGCGCGTCCGGAGCCTGTGCTCTGCAACGGAGAGGCCACAACAGTGAGAGGCCCGCGTATCTCATAAAAAAAAAAAAAAAAAAAAAATGGGGCTTATGTCTTAATCCACCATGGAAAATGCCTTACGCTAAAGAATAAATCATTTGTAACAGTGGAAAGAGAGTCTCTGAGTTGGAAGGTCATTACTAGGAAGAGCAGGCCATAGAAAAGCAACTTTTGGAAAACACAGAAACAATTGAATTTCTCTTTTCATAAACTGTAATTAATCAACAAACTGATAAAATTAATAAAAACTGTACCAAAATGCTAACAAATATTTATCTTAAAGAACATACGACAATGAGTAAATGACTGAGTTGTAAAGATTCATTCTCCTTTCTGGCTAGTGTTTGCCCAACATATAAGAGGGCTGGAAAACTTAGAATACTCTATACAGAGGAAGAGAAAGGAAGTCCTTTTAGTTTTTCATGATTTTAAATACCATATACATGCTGGAAAATCTCAGATATATACTTTCAACTCAGACTTCTCCTTTGAGATCTAGAGTCTTACATGTAGTTTCTACTTTGAAACATGTATACTTGGATGACTGAGGGGAATCTCAAACATAAAATGTCCAAAAACTGACCTCCTGATGGTTCCCTCAAAACTCACTCCTCCCCACTTCTCTATTTTTCAGTCCATGATGCCATTACTTGTATCTCCAAAATAAATCCAGGACCCAGCTCCACTGCTGGGTCAAGATCACCATCCTCTCTTGACCAACTAGTATAATTTTCCCCTAAACTTGTCTTGGTCCTATGCTTCCCTTCCAATCCATTCATCACAGTCTCAAAACACTTCAATGGCTTCTCACTACATTTTAAACAAGGCTTATCTAGAGTCATTCTCTGCCTTGCTGACCATGACATTGGTCTCTTAATTCCTAGAGCTCACCAAACTCTTCCTCATCTCAGAAACGTTGCATTTGTTCTCCCTTCTACCTGGAATGCACTTCCCTGTGGCTGTTTGCATTAACTGCTTCCTTTTCTTCAAGTTTTAGTTTCAACAACAGGTATTTCCGCCCTATCCCTAAGTTATTCTCTCTCAGAGTACCCAGTTAATTGCTTTCACAGTATTTTAACTTATTTTTAATTATATATTAATTTAATTTCTTCCTCTAGACTGTAAGCTCTATGAAATGGGGACCATTCTAACTCCCTCATTACTATATAGCTAGTACCTAGCATAATAGTAGCAAATACTTATAAAGCACTTACTAGGTGCCAGGCCCTGTTAGTATTTTTACAATTAATATACCCTCATAATAGCTCTATGAAATACATATTATTACCCCCTTTTATAGATGAGGGAACTGAGGCACCAAGAGGTTAAGCATTTGTGCCCAAGGATACAGTTAACAAGCAATAGAACCGTACTGGAACCTACGCCCAAAGCTGAAAGATCATTCTCTGAACCATTGTGCTACGTTATCCTCACAGTGACAGGTGCATTATGAGTCCTCAACAAATATTTGTTGCCAGAATGAATGAAGGAGCCATCAAAAGATAAGTAAGTGGGATATAGTTGAACAGCTGCCCAAACATTCAATGGATAGTGAGGGGTTGGGGACAGCTGGTCCCTTTTCACATCTTCCCTTGGGGTTCAATGAACAACTGAAGCTATATTGCTGAAGTTGGAGTGATAGTTTGCATAGGTCCTCCTAGACCTACTTTGCAAACCTCAGCATAATGTGGATAAAGAGGGAAATCCCCTCCTTACTCCATATAGGAACATATAAAGCTGCCTTTAAGTACTAGGTAAGAATCAGGATTTTTCATTGTTAATAAAATGAAAATATTTTATAAATGATGTTGAATATATCGGGCAAAATATAAAAATTAGATTTTTAATTTATCATGTGAAAATGGATTTCATACCAAAATGACTCCTATAAATGACATTAATTAGAATGACTTTTATGGAGAAAGGTTGAATATCTCCATAAGCTGGGACCAATTTATCATACTTAAATCCACAACTATAATCTATGGAATTTGACAGAATTTCCCTGGTTTAACAATGTAAGGAACTCTATAGGAAATTTTGCTATGAAGATCTAACAGCAGCTTTATATGAAAACAAATCAACAAAAAATGATACCTCTTCAAAATACAGTTGACCTCGTAGGAAATATGCCAGAGTATCCCCTCTTCTTATTCTTTCCTTCAAGAGGTGCAATGCTTTTTCCACCAAACCAGCATGGCTGTAATGATCTGATTTTTTAAAAAGTAAAGAATTCCATCTTTATCCATACAATATGAATTTTCTCTCTTAAAGTAATAAATTAAATAGAACTCATCTGACACTGTACTAGTTTCCCTCCTAGTTCTCATTCCTAAAACTGACCTCCTTAGTTCAAGGAAAAAGCACTACCTTAAAAAAAGAAAGCACTATCACAATACCTGACACTGTGCCTTATATAATTAAGAAATTTATTGGCTGGTTGTCAAACTAACCCTCTTTCCTACTAGGCAGGAGCTCTAGCAATGCAGTCTATGTGGAATTCTTTAGACAAAGCTGGCCTCTGGGTGAGTGAAATTCTTAATCTGAGCCTTAATTAGAACTACTCTAACTAGATGAGCTAACCATCCCCAATTTAATTTTTTTAAGTCTATAGAAAAAAATGGTAGCTTTAAATGCTGATTTCAAGTAAAGCATGGTACTGTTCTCTTTAACAGAACTGACATCTGGCTTCTCTTTTCCAGAAGGGTGTCCTAAAGTCCTGAGAGTAAAACCAGGATCAGGAACTCATTATGAAACTTCTTCACTGATGATCTGCTACCAGGTAGCTTCAAGCAATTTCACAGATTCTTACAGAAAAGCTAGAAAAGACTGTAAACTTAACTGCTTGCTTGCCAGCAATAAGACTCATATTTCTTGTCTCTTTTGCTCTGGTGTACCTAATTAACTTTTAGTGAAAATATTATCAGGATTTGTACCAGTCTTTTCCTTTCTCCATTGGAAGAGTTTTTGGTTATTAGCAGCATAGTGGGATAGAGAAGTATAAAAGGGGTTCTTGGGCAACTTTTCACTGGTCAACTTCATCCTGTCTCCACAGTGGGTATTCTGTAAATTAAAAAATTATATTAAAAAATAATATGGTAGAATCTTACCCCAGAAAATGCAAAGAGAGACTCCATTCCAACTTGGCAGTCATTATAAAAAGCATCTTCCTCTCATCACCTAGGGATAGGGCACCAAACTACCAGCTCTGGGATGTGAACATTCCTTCTTAGGAAACCAGGACCCTCTATAGCTATGAGAAACACAGCACTCCTCCATGTCTGTTTCCACAGCATGGGATTAATGATCAGAGCTGTTTGCAAATCCTTTCTGGCTATGAGATCACACACTCCAGTGAGTCATGTCACCCACCACAGCTGCTGCCACTAGTAGGAATTGGTGATACTGCCCATAGATACAGTTCCTGAGCACTGGTACCTTCCTGTTGCCTTGTAACTGAAGCTCATCAAACTAATCCATTTTAAATGAAAGCATTTGTCTATTTTACCTGGGAATACACTTTATTTTAGCTGTGTTGTTCAGTTTTATCTTCCTGTCTGTAATGGATTGCCATGTTATAAGGTGGATCACAGTTGAAGGGAAAATCAGAGCCTTCATATAAAATGTAGAGGCCACCTCACCTGGGATGAAGGAGTCCAGGTTGGCCTAGGCTCAGGGTAGTGAGACGGCAAACTCAGTTGTTGCTATGCTTTTTTGTTTACTCTTTGGAATTCCACTGTTACAGCAGGCTTTCACCAATCAGGAACAAGCTTCCAGTAAAGGTTCCTGATTGGTGGTGAAGATAACTCAATAGACCTTTAGTATTATTGGAAAGCAGCATTTATACAATTTTATGATACTATTTTCGACAATAAATTTCTTCATTAATGAGAATGAAGTGCAGAAAGGGAGATAATTCAGTATACCAGAGAGAAAAAATCACCGAAGTATCTGTGATTTTGGAAGAGCCATATAATCTCCTTAAGAGTAAATTTCCTCATCTGTAGTTTAGACTATAAGTAGTTTGAACTAGAGGATTTCAAAACGTCTGTCCCTAGATATGTAAAATTCTTTGATTATAGGACTCCAAAAATCTATGGTTGCACTAGTAAATATAAAAGCTTCCAATGAACTTTAGGGTGAAGGAATATTAGGTGAAGTATTTAGAAGAAAGACAATCCAAATAGGATGATGTCTATGGCACCATCAGTTTACTCAGAAACTGGTTATAGAAGTTTTTATTTCACTGAAGACTTAAGCCCATGTGCTATTGTATCCAAAAAGGCTAAGAAAAAAGTTGACACATTCAGGAAGGTCATCAGAAAAGAAACAAATCAGAAAGCAAAATCCATTTAAACTCACGTTGCCTTCTGTGGTTACAATACTCCACAGGGTTTCTGTTGCTGAAGCTTAAAAGAATATTTGGGGAGGACCTAGAAAATATAAGCAAAGATTTATTGAGCTCTTACTATAGGCCAGGATTTGTTCTTTGTTCTAAGTGCTTTACAGGTACTAACTCCTACAAAACTTTATGAAATACTGGCGGTTATGAGGCCCACTTAATGTGGGAGGAAACTGAGGCACCAGTGAAGAAGTTAAGCAACTTGCCTCAGATCACAGGGCTGGCAGGTGGGACAGCTGGGCTGCCAGAATGCCTGTGTACTTCATCATTATTCCATACTGTTCTCCAAAAAGCAGAGCTAACATGATTGTTTAAAATGGCAGGACTCCCATAAGAGGGTAAGCTAAAATTCAGTACTTTTTAATTTCAGAAAATGAGAACTAAGAGATTTTAAACAGCAAGAATATATGTTTATTTCTGCCAAATCTTGGGATAAGATATAAAATTATAATTTGAAACTTGACAAGTGTTTGCATAGCATGCACTGAATTTAGAAAATGCTATAATAGAAATTATAGACCTTAATCGATGATGTAAAATCTGAAAGAAATATATGATTTTAAAAGGAAGGGCAGGTGTAGTAGAGACTGACGGTGACCTTCCCAGACCCTCTTTACTAGTTAGTGCCCTATCTCCAGTGCTGTGAATGTTAATTGCTTAAGGTTGTGCAACCACCACCAATATCTAATTCTGGAACATTTTCACCACTCCAAAAGAAACCCTGTAGAAATTAGCAGTCACTCCCCAATCTTTTCCTCCTTTCAGCCCCTAGCAATCACTCGCCTACTTCTGTCTCTACAGATTTGTCTATTCTGCATACTCCATATAAATGGAATCATACAGTATGTGGCCTTTTGTGTCTGGCTTCTTTTACATAATGTTTACAAGGTTCGTGCATGTTGTAGCATGTATCAGTACTTCGTTCCTATTTTTGGCTGAATAATATTTCATTATATGGATATAACACATTTTAAAAAATCTGTTCATCATCTGATGAACATGTGAGTTGTTTCTAGCTTTTGGCTATCCTGAATAATGCCGGTAGTTTTCACGTACTTGTTTTTATGTAGACATAGGTTTTTAATTCTTTTGGGTATAAACCTAGGAAGGGGGTTGCTGGGTCACATAGTAATTCTATGTTTAAGACTTTGAGACATTGCCAAACTGTTTTCCAAAGTGGCTTTTTGCTTTTCCACCAGCAACGTGTGAGGGTTCCACATCCTCACCGACACTGGTGATTGTTCATCTTTCTGATAATAGCCATCCTAGTGAATGTGAAGTGTTATCTTGTGGTTCTGATTTGCATTTCCATAATGAAAAATGATGTTGAGACTCTTTTCATGTGCTTATTGACCACCTGTTTATCATATTTGGAGCGATGTTAATCCTTTGCCAATTTTATAGTTGGGCTGTCCTTTTATTGCTGAGTTATAAACATTCTTTATATATTCCAGATACTGGACTCTTATCAGGTATATAATTTGCAAATATTTTCTCCTATTTTATGGGGTGTTTTCACTTTCTTGTTTCTTTTGATCCCTCGATTTTTAAAAATTTGATTAAGTCCATTTAAAAAAAATATTCCCAAATCTTTTCTTGTAATTTTTTTGTTTTTTAAAAATGACTTTGAGGTGTTTCTTCCCTCTTTGTTTCCTGGTGCGTGAGGAGAGGGGATTAAAAGCTGCTTAAAGGAGCTCCAGAGACGGGCGAGAGCCGCGGCTAAAAGCACGGACTCCAGAGACGGGCCTGAGACGCTAAGGCTGCTGCCACCGCCACCAAGAAGCCTGTGTGTGAGCACAGGTCACTCTCCACACCTCCCTTCCGCGGAGCTTGTGCAGCCCGCCACTGCCAGGGTCCCGTGATCCAGGGAAAACTCCCCCGGGAGAATGCACGGTGCGCCTCAGGCTGGTGCAACGTCACGCTGGCCTCTGCCGCCGCAGGCTCGCCCCGCATCCGCACCCCTCCCTCCCCCTGGCCTGAGTGAGCCAGAGCCCCTGAGTCAGCTGCTCCTTTAACCCCCGTCCTGTCTGAGTGAAGAACAGACGCCCTCCAGCAACCTACACGCAGAGGCGGGGCCAAATCCTAAACTGAACGCCCCTGAGCTCTTCGAACAAAGAAGAGAAAGGGAAATCTCTCCCAGCAGCCTCAGGAGGAGTGGATTAAATCTCCACAATCAACTTGATGTACCCTGCATCTGTGGAATACCTGAATAGACAACAAATCATCCCAAATTGAGGAGGTAGACTTTGAGAGCAAGATTTATTATTTTTTCCCCTTTTCCTCTTTTTCTGAGTGTGTATGTGTATGCTTCTGTGTGAGATTTTGTCTGTATAGCTTTGCTTTCACCATTTGTCCTAGGGTTCTATCCGTCCGTTTTCTTTTTATTTTTTAACTTAAAAATTTTTTTTCTTAATAATTATTTTTTACTTTAATAACTTTATTTTATTTTATCTTACTTTATTTTATCCTCTTTCTTTCTTTCTACTTTTTCTCTCTTTTATTCTGAGCCATGTGGATGAAAGGCTCTTGGTGCTGCAGCCAGGAGTCAGTGCTGTGCCTCTGAGGTGGGAGAGCCAATTTCAGGATACTGGTCCACAAGAGACCTCCCAGCTCCACGTAATATCAAACAGCGAAAATCTCCCAGAGATCTCCATCTCAACACCAACACCCAGCTTCACTCAACGACCAGCAAGCTACAGTGTTGGACACCCTATGCCAAACAACTAACAAGAAAGGAACCCCACCCATTAGCAGAGAGGCTGCCTAAAATCATAATAAGTCCACAGACACCCCAAAACACACCACCAGACGTGGACCTCCCCACCAGAAAGCCAAGATCCAGCCTCATCCACCAGAACACAGGCACTAGTCCCTTCCACCAGGAAGCCTACACAACCCACTGAACCAACTTGAGCCACTGGGGACAGACACCAAAAACAACGGGAACTACAAACCTGCAGCCTGCAAAAAGGAGACCCCAAACCCAGTAAGATAAGCAAAATGAGAAGACAGAAAAACACACCGCAGATGAAGGAGCAAGATAAAAACCCACCAGAACTAACAAATGAAGAGGAAATAGGCAGTCTACCTGAAAAAGAATTCAGAATAATGATAGTAAAGATGATCCAAAATCTTGGAACTAGAATAGAGAAAATGCAAGAAACATTTAACAAAGACCTAGAAGAACTAAAGAGGAAACAAGCAATGATGAACAACACAATAAATGAAATTAAAAATACTATAGAAGTGTTCAATAGCAGAATAACTGAGGCAGAAGAACGGATAAGTGACCTGGAAGATAAAATAGTGGAAATAACTACTGCAGAGCAGAATAAAGAAAAAAGAATGATAAGATTTGAGGACAGTCTCAGAGACCTCTGGGACAACATTAAACACACCAACATTCAAATTATAGGGGTCCCAGAAGAAGAAGAGAAAAAGAAAGGGACTGAGAAAATATTTGAAGAGATTATAGTTGAAAACTTCCCCAATATGGGAAAGGAAATAGTTAATCAACTCCAGGAAGCAAAGAGAGTCCCATACAGGATAAATCCAGGGAGAAACACGCCAAGACACATACTAATCAAACTGTCAAAATTTAAATACAAAGAAAACATATTAAAAGCAGCAAGGGAAAAACAACAAATAACACACAAGGGAATCTCCATAAGGTTAACAGCTGATCTTTCAGCAGAAACTCTGCAAGCCAGAAGGGAATGGCAGGACATATTTAAAGTGATGATGGAGAAAAACCTACAATCAAGATTACTCTACCCAGCAAGGATCTCATTCAGATTTGATGGAGAAATTAAAACCTTTACAGACAAGCAAAAGCTGAGAGAGTTCAGCACCACCAAACCAGCTTTATAACAAATGCTAAAGGAACTTCTCTAGGCAAGAAACACAAGACAAGGAAAAGACCTACAAAAACAAACCCAAAACAATTCAGAAAATGGTAACAGTAACATATATATCGATAATTAATTACCTTAAATGTGAATGGATTTAATGCTCCCACCAAAACACAGACTGGCTGAATGGATACAAAAACAAGACCTATATATATGCTGTCTACAAGAGACCTACTTCAGACCTAGGGACACATACAGAGTGAAAGTGAGGGGATGGAAAAAAGATATTCCATGCAAATGGAAATCAAAAGAAAGCTGGAGTAGCAATTCTCGTATCAGACTAAATAGACTTTAAAATAAAGACTATTACCAGAGAGAAAGAAAGACACTACATAACGATGAAGGGATCAATCCAAGAAGAAGATATAACAATTGTAAATATTTATGCACCCAACATAGGAGCACCTCAATACATAAGGCAAATACTAACAGCCATAAAAGAGGAAATCAACAGTAACACAATAACAGTAGGGGACTTTAACACCCCAATTTCACCAATGGACAGATCATCCAAAATGAAAATAAACAAGGAAACACAAGCTTTAAATGATACATTAAACAAGATGGACTTAATTGATATTTATAGGACATTCCATCCAAAAACAACAGAATACACATTTTTCTCAAGTGCTCATGGAACATTCTCCAGGATAGATCATATCTTGGGTAACAAATCAAGCCTTGGTAAATTTAAGAAAATTGAAATTGTATCAAGTATCTTCTCCGACCACAACACTATGAGACTAGATATCAATTACAGGAAAAGATCTGTAAAAAATACAAACACATGGAGGTTAAACAATACACTACTTAACAATGAAGTGACCACCGAAGAAATCAAAGAGGAAATCTAAAAATACCCAGAAACAAATGACAATGGAGACACGACAACCCAAAACCTATGTGATGCAACAAAAGCAGTTCTAAGAGGGAAGTTTATAGCAATACAATCCTACTGTAAGAAACAGGAAACATCTCGAATAAACAACCTAACCTTGCACCTAAAGCAATTAGAGAAAGAAGAACAAAAAATCCCCAAAGTTAGCAGAAGGAAAGAAATCATAAAGATCAGATCAGAAATAAATGAAAAAGAAATGAAGGAAACGATAGCAAAGATCAATAAAACTAAAAGCTGGTTCTTTGAGAAGATAAACAAAATTGATAAACCATTAGCCAGACTCATCAAGAAAAAAAGGGAGAAGACTCAAGTCAACAGAATTAGAAATGAAAAAGGAGAAGTAACAACTGACACTGCAGAAATACAAAAGATCATGAGAGATTACTACAAGCAACTCTATGCCAATAAAATAGACAACCTGGAAGAAATGGACAAATTCTTAGAAAGGCACAACCTGCAAAGACTGAACCAGGAAGGAATAGAAAATATGAACAGACCAATCACAAGCAATGAAATTGAAACTGTGACTAAAAATCTTCCAACAAACAAAAGCCCAGGACCAGATGGCTTCACAGGCAAATTCTATCAAACATTTAGAGAAGAGCTAACACCTATCCTTCTCAAACTCTTCCAAAATACAGCAGAGGGAGGAACACTCCCAAATTCCTTCTATGAGGCCACCATCACCTTGATACCAAAACCAGACAAGGATGTCACAAAGAAAGAAAACTACAGGCCAATATCTCTGATGAACATAGATGCAAAAATCCTCAACAAAATACTAGCAAACAGAATCCAACAGCACATTAAAAGGATCATACACCATGATGAAGTGGGGTTTATTCCAGGAATGCAAGGATTCTTCAATATACACAAATCAATCAATGTGATACATCATATTAACAAACTGAAGGAGAAAAACCATATGACCATCTCAATCGATGCAGAGAAAGCTTTTGACAAAATTCAACACCTATTTATGATAAAAACCCTCCAGAAAGTAGGCATAGAGGGAACTTTCCTCAACATAATAGAGGCCATATATGACCAACCCACAGTCAACATCATCCTCAATGGTGAAAAACTGAAAGCATTTCCACTAAGATTAGGAACAAGACAAGGTTACCTACTCTCACCACTCTTATTCAACATAGTTTTGGAAGTTTTAGCCACAGCAATCAGAGAAGAAAAGGAAATAAAAGGAATCCAAATCATAAAAGGAGAAGTAAAGCAGTCACTGTTTGCAGATGACATGATACTATAATTAGAGAATCCTAAAGATGCTACCAGAAAACTACTAGAGCAATTCAATGAATTTGGTAAAGTAGCAGGATACAAAATTAATGCACAGAAATCTCTGGCATTCCTATACACTAATGGTGAAAAATATGAAAGTGAAATCAAAAAAACACTCCCATTTACCATTGCAACAAAAAGAATAAAACATCTAGGAATAAACCTACCTAAGGAGACAAAAGACCTGTATGCAGAAAATTATAAGACACTGATGAAAGAAATTAAAGATGATACAAATAGATGAAGAGATATACTATGTTCTTGGATTGTAAGGATCAACATTGTGAAAATGACTCTACTACCTAAAGCAATCTACAGATTCAATGCAATCCCTATCAAACTACCACTGGCATTTTTCACAGAACCAGAACAAAAAATTTCAGAATTTGTATGGAAACACAAAACACCCCGAATAGCCAAAGCAATCTTGAGAACGAAAAACGGAGCTGGAGGAATCAGGCTCCCTGATTTCAGACTATACTACAAAGCTACAGTAATCAAGAGAGTATGGTACTAGCACAAAAACAGAAATATAAATCAATGGAACAGGATAGAAAGCCCAGAGATAAACCCACGCACATATGGTCACCTTATCTTTGATAAAGGAGGCAGGAATGTACACTGGAGAAAGGACAGCCTCTTCAATAAGTGGTGCTGGGAAAACTGGACAGGTACATGTAAAAGTATGAGATTAGAACACTCCCTAACACTATACACAAAAATAAGCTCAAAATGGATTAAAGACTTAAAGTAAGGCCAGAAACTATCACACTCTTAGAGGAAAACATAGGCAGAACACTTTATGACATAAATCACAGCAAGATCCTTTTTGACCCACCTGCTAGAGAAATGGAAATAAAAACAAAAATAAACAAATGGGATCTAATGAAACTTCAAAGCTTTTGCGCAGCAAAGGAATCCATAAACAAGACCAAAAGATTACCCTCAGAATGGGATAAAATATTTGCAAATGAAGCAACTGATAAAGGATTAATCTCCAAAATTTGCAAGCAGCTCATGCAGCTCAATAACAAAAAAAGGAAACAACCCAATGGAAAATGGACAAAAGACCTAAATAGACATTTCTCCAAAGAAGATATACAGCTTGCCAACAAACACATGAAAGAATGCTCAACATCATTAATCATTAGAGAAATGCAAATCAAAACTACAATGAGATATCATCTCACACCAGTCAGAATGGCCATCATCAAAAAATCTAGAAACAATAAATGCTGGAGAGGGTGTGGAGAAAAGGGAACACTCTTGCACTGCCGGGGGGAATGTGAATTGGTATAGCCACTATGGAGGACAGTATGGAAGTTCCTTAAAAAACTACACATAGAACTACCATATGACTCAGCAATCCCACTACTGGGCATATACCCTGAGAAAACCATAATTCAAAAAGAGTCATGTACCAAAATGTTCATTGCAGCTCTATTTACAATAGCCCGGAGATGGAAACAACCTAAGTGTCCATCATCGGATGAACGGATAAAGAAGATGTGGCACATATATACAATGGAATATTGCTTGGCCATAAAAAGAAACGAAATTGAGTTATTTGTAGTGAGGTGGATGGACCTAGAGTCTGTCATACAGAGTGAAGTAAGTCAGAAAGAGCAAAACAAATACCGTATGCTAACACATATATATGGAATTTAAGAAGAAAAAATGTCACGAAGGACCTAGGGGTAAGACAGGAATAAAGACACAGACCTACTAGAGAATGGACTTGGGGATATGGGGAGGGGGAGGGGTGAGCTGTGACGGGGTGAGAGAGTGGCATGGACTTGTATACACTACCAAATGTAAGGTAGATAGCTAGTGGGAAGCAGCCGCACAGCTCAGGGAGATCAGCTCCGTGCTTTGTGACCACCTAGAGGGGTGGGATAGGGAGGGTGGGAGGGAGGGAGACGCAAGAGGGAAGAGATATGGGAACATATGTATATGTATAACTGATTCACTTTGTTATAAAGCAGAAACTAACACACCATTGTAAAGCAATTATACTCCAATAAAGATGTAAAAAAAAAATCACTTTGAGGTATGATTGACATATAAAAAGCTGTATATATTTAATGTATACAACTTGATGGCGTTGGACGTAAATATATACCCATGAAACCATCACCACAATCCATGCTAAGTATATTCATCATCTCCAAAAGTTTCTTCCCACCTAATTTATTTGAACACTAAAGCATAAGAGGTACCCTCTTAGCAAAATTTTAAGTATACAACACAATATTGTTAACTGTAGGCACTGGGCTGTACAGTAGATCTCTAGTACTTGCATAACTGAAACTTTATACCCTCTGCCCACCACCTCCTCATTCCGCACCCCCCCCCAAACCCCTAGTAACAAACATTCTACTCTCGGCTTCTATGAGTCTATTTTAGATCCCTCATATAAGTAGGATCATGTTATATTTGTTCTTCTGTGTCTGGCTTATTTCAGTTTGCATAATGTCCTCCAGGTTCTAAGGCTGAATAATATTCCATTTACATAGCTACCACATTATCTTCTCATTCAGTGACAGGCATTTAGGTGGCTTCCTTGTCTTGGCTATTGTGAATAATGCCACAGTGAATGTGGAGGGAAAAATCTCTCTTTGAGATTCTAATTTCAAATCCTTTGGCTATATGCCCAGAAGCGGGGCTGCTGAATCATATGGTAGTTCTATTTTGAATACTTTGAGGAAGAGTGATAGATACTGCTTTCCATAGTGAATGAACCTATTTACAGACCTAATTTTCAAAGTATTTTGGTTACTTAGTTCTTAAAAAACATGAAGCATGTAAGAAATTTATCCATGGCACCTGCATAAAATAATTGGATAATAAAAATGATTTATTAGATAATTTGGGAAAATGTGTCAAAAGTTTGAAACTCAGCTGTTTTACTTAAAAATTACACATTATTTCAAGTAGCTGGAAAATGTAGAATATTAGATACATGCTTTGAGTAGAACTTATCTTGACATCATATATTACTGTTATTTAGTTGTTTTAATTATTACTTGATTAGTAAAACCAACATTTTATCTATATATTTTCTCCTCTTAGGGACAAAGATTAATTTGAGTAGGATGTTAACAAATTTTGACAAATCTGAGTTACTGTAAGAAAATGAGTTTCAACTTTCTACACTAAATTATATATCAAATATATCAATTAGCTATGGCCTACACAAAAAATATAATGCATGCTTTTTCTGAAGGTATTCTATATATTCAGCTACTCTCTGTTTCCTAAATGAAAGAAATAGGTTGCACAATCAATGCAATAAGAGCCCTCTTATCTGGTATTATTGGGGCTTGTAGTTTATCAATTAAACAAGAATCAAGGTGGAAATTAATGTGCGTATACAAACATATGATATACATTTTAACTTAAAATATGTAAATATATAGTTATTTTCCCACCTTTTCACTTAGGGTCAGAAGCTATTTCTTTAAATAGAGGATGAATGTGAGAGTTCAGAACTGTCTTCCTTGCATAAACCATATGCATACAAATTCCAGATTATGTTTCTTTAAAATGGAATATGAATTGAAAAATGCCTGTGGAACAATTTGAGGGTAGAACTATTTCTCCCCATCCTTTATTGTTGATTTATCCTCACCTGCTTTGAAAGCATTTTTCTTAGCTACTTGAGGAATCTGAAAGCAGTCAATTTAGTCTTCTTAAAAATTATATCTCTCACTTCTTACCCATATCTCACCAGTTATATAATAATTATATTACATATTATAATAATCCTTATAGTGTGGAAAAAAATTCAAACTGCTGTGATTCCAAGTAACTGAGTATTCTACAGAACAGCCTGGTAAGATCTCCCAGTGACCAGTGCAACCGGCAGTGTGTTTTACAGAGGAACTAAAGTGTATTGGTTAATCAGAATAAAAAATTAAATAGTGATCAGAATAAAAAGTAATAAAGTTGTGAGAAATTGTGAGATTTTTCGTTCCTTGTTTTTTTAAAACTAGCTTCATACTGGTTTAGGTATCTTCTGTCATTACTAAATCTAGAAAATTAACTAAGTGTAACTTTTGCAGTTTGAGGTGCGACAGCAAAACTAGCATAAATTTCTTTTTCCTTCTTCACAATTTCACAAACAGAAGATTTGTTCTTACTGTAGATCTCAACAACCTCAGTGTTTGATTTCTTATCTTTCCTTATTACATCAAGAATTTTCACCTTTTTACTTAAAGGAAGGACTTTATAACTTCTTTGGCATATCTGAATTGCCAGCATCACTACTCTTGTGCTTTGGGGCCATTATTAAGTAAATAAGGGTTACTTGAACACAGTAACCCAGTAAATCTGATAACCCAGATGGCTACTAGGTGACTAACCTGGACAAAGGGATGATTCCCCTCCCAGGAGGGACGGAGATGGAGATGGAGTGAGATTTCATCATGCTACTCGGGGCGGCATGCAATTTAAAATTTATGAATTGTTTATTTCTGTAATTTTCCATTTAATATTTTCAGACCATGGTTGGTCTGAAACCACAGAAATTGAAAATGTGGATAACGGGGGACTACTGTAATTTTCTCTTTCTGTTCCAGGATCCCATCCAGGTTATCACGCTACATTTAGTCATCATGTCTCCTTAGCCTCCTCTGGTCTATGACAGATTCTCAGGTTTTCCTTGTTTTTTTTTTTTATAACTTTGACAGTTTTGTACTGGCCAGATATCCTGTAGAATGTCTCCCAACCTGGGTTTACCTGGTATTTTACTCATGGTTAGACTTGGGTTATGGACTTTTGGGAAGATGAAGTATCCTTCTCAACACATCATATCAGGGGTGCATGCTATCATCATGACTTATCACTGATAATATTAACAAATACCTGGCCAGGGTAGTGTTTCACAGGTTTCTCCACTGTAAAGTTACCTTCCCCTCTTCCTATACTCTTACTCTTCAGAAGCAAGGCATTATGCGTGGCCCACACTCAAGAGAACAGTGTGGGGAGAGGATTAATCTCTATTTCCTGGAGTGGGGAGTGTCTACATGAAGTATTTGGAATTCTTTTGTAAAGAAGAGTTGCCTTTTCACTCCTTCTCTCCTTCCTTCCCTTCCCTTCCCTTCCCTCCCTCCCTCCCTTCCATCTACCTATCTGTCTATCTAAATATCTATCTATCCTTTGTGCCACAATATCCTGGAGCAGCAGTTGTTTATAATAACTATATAACTTATTACCTTCTCCAAGAAGTTTGAGTAAGTAGCAAGGCTGGAAGGGTTTATATAATAAAGCACAAGAAGAATTTATTTGTGGGAAATCTTTTGCTTTTACAATCATACAAGGATCATACATGGATTTCCTGACTGCGCATGCCAGTGAAGGCAGAATTACATTTGATTAGTTCAAACACATCTAGCAGCAAATTAAACATAAGTAGAATCAGCAATGCTTGGAAGAATGACTGTTGAATATGCATCTTAGACCATCTTCCACTTTAGAAAATTGATCCCACTTGCTACATGTTCAGTAAAATCTCCAGTTACTTGCCAGTAAGATATTGTCCCCCAAATGTATTTATTCTGTATATTTTTGTACTCTACCAGCTTTGCTCAGTTTTTAGATGGCTTTTAGGCCCATTTTTAAGACTAAACCAAATACTTACCTGAGACATAAAGAATTTTTTGGAAACATTATGAGCAATGGACAAGTATGCAGTGATTAAAGGGATAAAAGCTTTAACAACTACTCACAACATTCCCTTTCCTTGTGAAATTTAAATATGTCACAGGAAGTTAACAATAATTACCAGATTTAATGCATGCTGAACAGAATCTTGTTTTCAAGAGAAAGGATGTAATGTGGAAGTGCATCCATCACACAAATATCCCACTGCATGATATGTTAACTGCAAAACCTATGTTTAGAACTCTAGGAACTTCTTTGATAATACCTTGTATTAGTTAGGAAATCCTGAAAATGAACATCTGTGCAAATTTGAAGCTTTGAAAAACAGTACTTACCTAAATGAAAAATATGAGAAAAGGAAAACTGGCAATATGGACATGTGTTCTCATGTATCTCTGACATTCTTTAAATAGCATAAAAATGTACTGTGAATAGTTTAAATATTAAAAAAAAGAACACAAGTACGATTCTATATATGTGTTTGAACATAAATACATATACACGTTTATGTTCGAGTATGCATATAAACAAACACGTTTAAAACTACCCCTTTGCAAATAAAAGAGCAAAGAGCATTTTGCTCACCATCCAAGTCTTCAAAGATTAACCCGCTGCAGCCGCTGAACAACAGGGCACTGGATGCTTCAGATGAAGAGATTAAGGTGATAACAGGATGGGCACTCTGTGCTTCAGAGGAAATTTAAAGATGAAAACGGGAGGCTCTGTGCTTTGGACAAACAGGCCCTTAGACACATGCATTTCACGAAGAGTTTTAATGAACCCCGCTTCCCATACATAGAAAAGCCCTATAATCATTAACTTGGGATATCTGTTCTTTGTGACGAGCAGTGATCTTTTACCAAGATACATTTGACTGCACGTGTTCCCTAACAACAACAACAAAATCACATATAAAATAGCCTCCCCCCACCTCTCTGGAGCAGTTCCTCAGAGCTATCCGAAGGCTGTCTCTGGGGCTACAGTCCTCAGTAAGACCCTGAATAAACCTTAACTCACACCTCTCATGTTGTGCATTTTTCTCTCAGTTGAAACCTTGGATCACTGCATAAGTCTAGTAATATGAATTACTGCAAAATTATTTTATGGCTCTTATTACAAAATAAACAATAAACCGTAACCAAAATTAGAACTAAAAGGCCACCTATCTTCACAGGACAATGAGCTTGTCCTCTACAAGCATTATAACAAACTATCTTTCAGTCCTGCTCTCAAAGGTATCAGCAGATAGAAGGGAATCGCTGAAGATGTTAAGGAAAATACATATATGGCTGGAGCTTTAGCTTTTAGCTAGATTAACCCGAATAAAAAAGTGCTTAGGGAAAGAGTCCAGAGATTATCTGACAGGCGTTCAATGGCTACGGTTTGAAGTCAGGATGTCTGTCTGTTCCTAAAGCTTTACAAAAACGAATTACTCAAGCTAAAGGAATGGCTCAGCATAAAGAGCTCCGGAGAGCCTTCCTCCCGCCACGCCCCAGCGGTTCAGAGCTAGTCCGCCCTGCCCACGGGGAAGAGCCCCAAGGGTCCTCAGCGTCCACGGCCCGGGCCCTTCGTTTATCCCCTAACTCTCCACATGATGAGTGGGGGGCTCCCGCCTCGGCAAGCTCAGGGCTAAAAGCTGGGGACCCTCAACACTTCCCTAGGCGGCAAGGCCAGCACTGCGCCTAACCCACCTCCAAGAGGGGTCACATTACAGTGGTTGGCTCGTTTTACATCATTCCCATAACGGACATGGTATCATGTTAAACCCGAAAGGGTGGGGTTTGATAAACCATTTAAACCAGATGTTTAGTCCCGGGATGGCGTGGGCTTTGACAAAGGCGAGAGGGGTGCTGGAGCTGGGGGGGGGGGGGCGCAGTCCCTGCGGGAAAACCCATGCCCTTAGCTCACCTTAGCCGCCCCTCCTCCTGCCCCCCCCATCGCCCCCTCAGCTTCCGCTTTCCTCCCTAAACGTCCAGGGCCTTGAGGGACAGAGCCAAGCCTGGGGCGACTTTGAACGTGAGACAAGAAGGAATTTTCATTCCTCAGGAGCCGGAGGCTAGGACCCCGGCGCCAGCACCAAGCGTAGCAGCTTCCAAAGGTCGTGTTGCAGCCGAGCTCCTTGTAGCTCCCTGGTTTCCTGGTTACGTGCGTGCCAGCATAAACCAAAACCTCCGCCCGCGACTTCCGCTTTCCCAAAGGGCCTAAAGAGGTGAGCACGACAGCGTGAGACGTGTCGAACTCTGCGCGCCTCATGGCGGCCGCTGAAGCCCAACCGCCCGGAATCCTGTCCCTCACGACGCACGCGCACAAGGGCTGCGGGGGGGAGCAGCTCGGGGCCCCGCCCCAAGGTGGGCGGGCCTGACGCCTCACGCTGGGCCAATCAGCTGGCAGACCCGCGCTGCCTCCTCCTCCTTTCTCCCCGCCAGCCTTTCTGGGTTCCCGGTTGCACGTGTCAGTGTTTGTGTACGTGCGGCTGCAGCTGGGCGGAGAAACGCCGGCATCCCAGGGTTGGGCTGCTGGGGCGCAGCCAGAGCTGTGGCGCGGCGGGGAGGGGCCGGCCCGTTGGCCCTGGGGATCTTTAAATTCTGCTCTTGGGCGGCTTGTGCTCTCTTACCTGTTTGTCTGCAGCGAGCGCCTCACCGCTCTGCTCTCCCAAGCACTCCAGTCCTCTACTTTAGGTGGGAGATGCTGTTGCTCGATTGCAACCCCGAGGTGAGACTCAGGCTGCTTTTGCCCTGCAGGCTTAAGTCTTCTACGGAGGGCTAGCTAGGGTGATGGCTTACTGACCACTTGGCGTTGCCAAGTCAAGCCTCTTCAGAGTTGGAAGGTTTTTGGAGTGGAGGAAGATGTTCAATCCAGGGAGGGCATGAGCCTTGACAAAGGCGAGGGCGGTGCTGGAGCTGTTCTTTTCTCGCAGGTGGATAGTCTGACGCATCTGCTGGAGACCGGGGCCTCCGTCAACGCACCCCCGGATCCCTGCGAGCAGTCGCCTGTCCACTTGGCCGCAGGTGGCGGCCTTGCTTGCTTTCTTCTCTGGCAGCTGCAGACCGGCGCTGACCTCAACCAACAGGTAACTAGGTAACTGATTGTTGCCGTGTGCAACCCTCCCCCTCCACCCCAAATCCACACAAACACTTCTTAGACGCCGAGATATTCAGTCGTTTCAATTATTAGAAACGTGACTGTCGCAGCGATGTCCAATAGAAATATAATGTGAGACACGTATGTTAAGATTTTCTAGTAGCCACATTAATGAAGTAAAACGAAACATGGAAATTTTAGTAACCTAACCCAATTAATCCAAAATATTATTTCATATGTAATCAATATAAAACATTACTGATAGTTTACATTTTCTTTTCATGTGTCTTCTCCATCTGCTGTGTATTTTACATTTACAGCACATTTCAATTCAGACTAGCCACATTTCAGGTGCTCATTAGCTGGATATATGGTTGCTGGCTACCACATGGGACAGCATTTCCAAGGTCTACAGTTCATTTCCAAAGGAACAATTGCTCCATTACCAAATTAAAAGTCTCAGGATAGCAATACTTGTGAGGCATGCTCACAACCAATACAATTCCTTACAGAACTTTCTTAGGGTAGTTTGCATCTTCATTGAATATTAAAGTATGGTGAATTTTAAATTGTAATTTTTTTACTTCTGTAGGATTGTATTTTGCTTTTATTCACTTAAAACTTAATGTATGTTTGTAGCTGTGGCTGCACATATTTTTATTAATGACAACTTTGTATTTAATAGGGCACAAAGTGAATTTTATTTTAAAAAAAGAATTTAAAAATTCGGTCCAGTACAATGCATTTCTAACCCCGCTTCCTCAAATAGCTTCCTCAAACAATAGACTTCACCCACCAACTTCCACTAGAGTGTTTCGGGGAGAGACTAAAATGTGCTGTTTTGTCTGTAAGGATGTTTTTGGAGAAGCTCCACTACACAAAGCAGCAAAAGTTGGAAGCATGGAATGCCTCAGCCTGCTTGTAGCCAGTGACGCCCAAATTGAGTAAGTATGAAATCAGTGGCTTCAAATTTTATATTTTCTTGGATTAAACTAATCAGACTCCTACAGCTTAATTACATGATGCTTGCCGTTGATAATGTTAATGTTTAAATGTTAACTTAGGCTGTTAATGACATCTAATACTATGTATTCAATTTGAATAAATAAAAAATGGATCCTAAGCAATCAGAGATACAGTTCTATTCATCTGTCATGGCAGTGTTACATCTTAGTTTTGGTTTAGAAAAGCCATTCTATAGAAGTTCTCACTGACTTCCTTTGCGTACTTAACTCATTGTAGTGAACAAAGAATACTCTTTCATTCGTGCAAAAATAAAATGCCCACTCTGTGCTGTACTCTGTGCTAGCCATTGAGGATAAATAGTGAGCAAAAATGGAATTCCTCTATGCTTCCTTTACCTCTTCTATTCTGCAACCAACATTTGTATAAGCCCAAAGCACCTTTGTTAGGAAGATATTAAAAAAGGCTAAACAATTGTCAACTTTTACTTAACTAATTTTTTGTCTCAAATTCAGTTTATGTAATAAGAATGGGCAAACAGCTGAAGATCTTGCTTGGTCATGTGGATTTCCAGAATGTGGCAAGTTTCTTACAACAATTAAATGTATGCAGACAATAAAACCAAGTGAACAATCCAATAAAGATCATTGTGTTCCAGTGCTCAGACAGAAACGAAGTTTTGGAAGTAAAGAAGATACAAATGGGAAAAGGAAGTGTTGGTAAGGAATTCATAGTTTCTTCTTTCTTCCTCCCTCAAGGATCTCTTATTTAGCACAGAATTTATTGTTTCATTTAAATATTGGCAGTCTTATTTCTAGTATAACTTTTCATTCTCATTAACACATTTTAATACTGGTTGTAGTAACTACTACCAGATTCTAGAGACCAAAAATTGTCCTGCATGGTGGAAGATTGGGAAGGAAACCTTTTTAAAAAAAGTTTTTAATGTTAATATGTTTTTTAACAACAGATGTCGTATTGGTTATGAAGAGGTGTGGAGAAGGTCTTCACTTCATGCAGATCTACTGCTCAGCTACAAGCTATGGCTTTTGGCTCATCAAGTGTGTCTAAACACCTTCTAAGAAGGAGGAAAACTTTCTTCTAAGTGAAGATAACATTCAAGAATACATGTATTTATATGCCTGTAACATTCCGGTTGTGCATGCTTTGTCTTTTAATTTATTAAAGGAGTGTCTAAAGAATAAATTCTTTTCTTTGTGTAATATTTACAACCTTTACAAAAAAATCATAGAAACCATCAAACTACACCCAGGATTCAATTTGAAATTAAATTTATTCTTTATCAACAAATTTATAAAGTACAACTTTACTACAGTCTTTGAGTCCAAGATATTTTAAATAGTATTTGGTCGCTGAGGAAGACATAAGTTATAGTAAGCATCGCTGTTCCAAAAGTCTGGACCCTTCCATCCACACCAGCCCTAGATTTGGGAGAAGGGAAAGGAAAACCTTTTACAAAGTTATAGGGCTACATGATTGAAACTGTAACATTTTACAATCCTGCTCTGTCAGCAGGGTCTTGGAATAAGGCTCTAAATACCTATATAATTCAAATATTTGAGTTCCTGTAAAGCATAGAAAAGTAGCTTATTTGGTTCCATTTCAGACAGAATTCTATGATATTTAATCATAGGAATCATTAAAAATGAAAAGCTTCATTATGGTACTGTTACTCAGTACCACATTTTATTGATTTCAAGATGCATAGTTTTATAATTCTGGCAGTCGATGGCATGTGATAGTTTAACTGGCATCTGTCCATAACAAGACTACAGACAGTGAAAAAGACTGAACTAGAAAGTGGGGAGCCACCAAATTGGCCACTGCCTTGATCCCGATTTCCCAGCAGTGGCATCTCAGCAGTGATACGTGGCAGTGAGAAATCTGAGATTGCCCTTGGAGTTGCATTCTATGCCCTTCGTTTTCCTCAGGCTGTAATCATGCCACTTTCCAATTTTATGTCAGTATTAATCCTTTTCCCCAGCAGAGAAAATTGCTTTCAAACAAAATCTCATTGTGAATATAGAAGTTTATCAAATTTCTTCTAAGGCCATTGATTTATCAATATTTTCTTAAAGACCCAGCTCACGACTTGTCTGTGTTACATCATTCTGAAATGAAATGCTTTGTTTGCAAATACTTGTGAGGAGACTAGTGAGGATTCAAAATGCCACCATGTGAGTGACAGGTAGTAGTTTTACCCCTTACCCTACCTAACTGGGAAGCTGCTGGGCATTCTTGCAGCGACCTGAAGTCAAAGGTCATAGTTCCTACAGGAGAAGATGGTGTGTTAGTCTGTTTTTCAGTGTGGAGGTGGGAGGGTTGAGTAGAGATGCTCTTTAGGCTTTTCTTTTTTTTTTCTTTTTTTAATAAATTTATTTTTGGCTGCATTGGGTCTTCGTTGCTGCACATGGGCTTTCTCTAGTTGTGGCGAGCAGGGGCTACTCTTCGTTGTGGTGAGCGGGCTTCTCATTGCGGTGGCTTCTCTTGTTGTGGAGCACGGGCTCTAGGCACACGGGCTTCAGTAGTTGTGGCTCGTGGGCTCTAGAGCACGGGCTCGGTAGTTGTGGTACACGGGCTTAGTTGCTCCACGGCATGTGGGATCCTCCCTGACCAGGGCTCGAACCCGTGTTCCCTGCATTGGCAGGCAGATTCTTAACTGCTGTGCCACCAGGGAAGCACTAGGTTTTTCATTTTTATTCTTCTGATTGCAGAAATAAAGATACATATAAAGTTCAAATGAGGTGAAAAGTAAAAATTAAAAAAAATCCTCCATCAGTCCTGCCCCCCCCTCCACAGGTAACCACCATTAAGTTTGGTTTATTATCATTGAGAACTGTTTCTTTACATAAACAAACTTTTTTTTATCATCTCATATTTTTCAGCCAAACTTTCTCTAATGAATTTCATGTCCTAAAATCTGTTTTCTTAATAATAAATAGAAACAAGGCTTATACTTTCTCTGTTTTAATCTTTCTGTGGTCTTTTCACACATGTGGGCCATCTCCAGGTAACCAGACTTAAATTGTTTCCCAGAGAGGTGGGTAGAGAGGGTACCCAAACCAGAAACTGGGGGAGTCAGTAGGGGAGCCAGACTTCTTTCCTTTGAGGTGACTGGCTTGGGAACTTCAAACAGGAAAGCTCCCCAAGTGGGTAAACAGAGGTCAGGCAGAGGTGCAAATGGCCCCCTGGCCCCTGCCATAGACTGAATGTGTCCAAGATTCATATGTTGAACCCTAATCCCCAATGTGATGGTATTTGGAGGTGACTGGGTTATGAGGGTAGAGCCCTCACGAATGGGATTAGTGCCCTCATTAAAAGAGGGCCCAGAGAGCTCCCTCATCCCTTCCACCATGTAAGGACAGTGAAAAAAACTACCATCTTTGAACTAGAAAGTGGGCCTCACCACCCACCAAATTGGCCAGCACTTTGATCCTGGATTCCCCAGCCTCCGGAACTGTGAGAAATAAATTTGTTGTTATAAGCCACCCAGTCTATGGTATTATTAGAGTAGCCGGGATGGACTAATAAGACAGTGCCTTAGATTCTTGAGTCACGTGAGAGTCAACAGCACTTCTACTGATGGCCCAGCCTTGGCCTCAAGGTTTCTTGCATGTGTGAAGAGAGCAAAGGGTTTTTGCTATTATAAAGTTCTACAGAAATATAACTAGCAAAGGAGGGCTTCCCTGGTGGTGCAGTGATTAAGAATCCGCCTGCCAAGGCAGGGGAAACAGGTTCGAGCCCTGGTCTGGGAAGATCCCACATGCCGCGGAACAACTAAGCCCGTGCGCCACAACTACTGAGCCCACGTGCCACAACTACTGAAGCCCGTGTGCCTAGAGCCCATGCTCCGCAACAAGAGAAGCCACTGCAATGAGAAGCCCGCCCACCGCAATGAAGAGTAGCCCCCGCTCGCTGCAAATACAGAAAGCCTGCGTGCAACAACGAAGACCCAAGGCAGCCAAAAATAAAATAATTTAAAAATAAAAAGATTATTGCTAATCACATAAAACAGACATCTCAAGTTAATGCTTTAAAAAAAAAAAAAAACTAGCAAAGCAGAGTGCAGTTCTCAGAGAAGGCAAGCAGGGACAATGCCTTACTCTATCTAATCGCATCAGAAAACCCTACCTAAATAATTCCATTTAGTCCAAAGTCCGTCAAGCCAGCCAAAAAGAAGTAATTTTCTTATCTGTATTATGCCTCTCATTAAAGTCCTAAGGCGTCTCACTGCCTTTAAGATAAAATCTGAATGCCTGGCTCCTCTGCCTGGCTCCCGGCACCCATCCCCGATTCACCTCCTGCCTGTCCCTCCAGCTATCAGCCACACCGCTTCACCAACTCTAATCATGTTAAAACTGCCACAGCTCCTGGAACATGCCCTGCTTTCCTTTCACTGTCTGTAAGTGATGCCTCTGCAGGAGCAGCCTTGTGAGCTCCAAGACCCAACGCAGCCAAAAAAAAAAAAAAAAAAGAGCAGAGAAACCTTTTTATGGGTACTAATGATATTGACTTAAGTGACAACATGACAAAAATGAAGGGTAGTGGATAGGATATATTCATTGGCTTATAGCTGGAAAGGCTATATGCATTCTTTGTAATTTTAATATATTTGGCAAAGAATTTAAAACTTATTTAAAACTCAGGTTAATTATGTCTTATAACACTTCCCTCCTAAAGATTTAGTACTGAGTTTCATGAAAATTTCGTACTAATTTCTCATGAAAACTCAGTACTAAGTCTGAATTAGTTGCCCATATATTAACTTAAATTTATACCTTCTTTAGCTGGTAGTTTAAGCATCAACAAATACTCTTGAATCTGTTTCAAATATAACTCCTTCACAGAATGAGATGAAGTTATATGTAAATAAATTAAAGGCAGTCAAGCCTCCATAATGTCCAGCATACTGCTTAACTAATCTCTGGTTAATTCTAAAATTATAAAGGTTATATACTCCACTCTATTTCAAGGCATTGATATATCTCACTATATTTATATTTATGTAAAGCTGTAAGTCTCCAGAGGAATATATTTATGAGTTTCGCATTCTATTAAGTTTAATAACTGAGAAAGTCTTGATAAATCTAAGCTAAATTTTGTCTTTCACAATTTGCTTTAGTTCCCCCTTGTCCTCTGTATCTAGAGAGACAGTTACTCATCACAGCCTTAGAATCCCTCCTTACAGTGAGGACCCCTGCCTTCAGTTCATAATCCATCTTTCTGTTAGCTGCCAGTTTTCTATCCTTTGGTTCTGGGTTCTTTGCCTTGTATCTAAATTTGTGTTAAACAGACACTTACCTTTTCTAAAATAACTTGTAGATCTTCAGCACCTGTATAATGCGGATCTAAAATCAGAAATTTTATCTGTCCTGTAATCTCATTCCATGCAACTCCTAGTATTGTGTGGGCCAAAACTCCTCCCCCTATTGAAGAGGAAATATGAAATGAGAGGGCATATATTAATCTCAACTTCCCATTCAATTTCAATTTAAAAAGATTATTTTGCCTATTAATTGATCTAACAGCATTAAAATCAACTGGCATACACCGTAAATGACACAATGTCAAATATACTCTGAAAAGATAAAATTACATCTTTAAGACAGAAAAGAAACAATTGTATCTATAATCATATTAGGTTTATATTTCACTGCAATATCCATGGAATTACCTAGACTGGATTTAAAAAGGGCCACAGAGGGTCTAAACTCCACCCAACGGAGTAACAATCACTGCTGTTGGTACCCCTCTCAGCAGCTGGGCAATGCTGCCGCTGCTCTGAGTACCTCCAATGGTGCTGCCCAGCTACTCTTTCAATATTTTCTGTATTTTGCTGAAATCTGCCTACCCGCATTTCTTACACACCAGTCTTACCTTGCCTTCTGTCATCACAGGACAAGTCTTATTTCTCACAGAATCGTGAATCTTTAGATTAGCTAATCCAATCCTCTTATTTTACAAATAAAGCCCGAGAGGTTAAGCAATTTGCATAATGTCACACAGCCAGCCAAGTTAGTGCTAGCCATGACTTACAATGCTCAGCTCAGTGACCACTGCCTCTTTCCCATTCTGCTCTCAACTCTTCAAGTATTTGAACACAGTTATCATTTCTCTTCTTAGCCTTTACTACTTCTGGTTATTATCTTTTTTGTAACTTTCCTCCTGGCCTTGGAAATTTTAAAATAATATCCAGAGGAAGTATGCATGATGTAAAAGCTAATTTTAATATGTTTAAAAATGACTGATTTTATATGCCATTACATATTTTTATTAACCATAAGTTTCACATACTCTCCACTCTACCAAAAGAACCCGAGATATCCAAACACCTTACCGATCATTACTGGCGTTCCTTCACTCTGGAAATGATTAACCAGTTCCCGTCCCTGAGAGGCTATTTCAGAACCTTGGCTAGAAAGAAACCATTTTCTATCAGATGAACTATTTCTAAGATAGTTGGGAATATATGAATAATGTTTTGCTGTGCCAAAACTCACTTTTTAATCACCATACACTTCACTACTTAATCTATCACTTATTTGTTAGCACTGATTTCCACAGCCAATCCAAACTGCAATTGTGAAATCAGAGGTATTAAAGTACTTGGACAATAAAAATAATAACACTATAGTTAGCAAGGTTGTTGTAATAGAAGATGTATTGAAAACATAAGCTCATAAATAAGGAGTAAGCTAGTGATGGTCATAGATATCAATCTTATATTAATATTTGCTCATATTTTAATACTAGAATTGTGATTAAAATATATTGGAAAAGATAAAATGAATGTATTATTTGGACACATTATTAATTTATTAAAATCTTAGGAAGAAAAAGAGTAGGAGATAAACAAAAAGGTCAGTCATAGATCAACATTTGATTTTTTCCTTTCAAGACGTCTCTGCCTTAAGCATTAAAAAATTAGACCTTCTGGGGACTTCCCTGGTGGTGCAGTGGTTAAGAATCTGCCTGTCAATGCACGGGACATGGGTTCGATCCCTAGTCTGGGAAGATCCCACATGCCACGGAGCAACTAAGCCTGTGCGCCACAACTACTGAGCCTGCGCTCCCTAGAGCCCGCGCACCGCAACTACTGAGCCCACATGCTGCAACTACTGAAGCCCGTGCGCCTAGAGCCCATGCTCCACAACAAGAGAAGCCACCGCAATGAGAAGCCCACGCACTGCAATGAAGAGTAGCCCCTGCTTACCACAACTAGAGAAAGCCCAAGCACAGCAATGAAGACCCAACACAGCCAAAAAATAAAATAAAAAACTAAATAAAAAGAAAAACAAAACAAAAAAACTAGACTTTCTGTAACTCTACTCAAAACTGATATATTTGCAAGTTTTCCTCTTCCAGACTAAGATTAGGCCTAGAGCATATAAGCAGATACCACAAAGTTCACTCATAAACTCAAACATCTTCTAAAATATAACAAAAAAAATTTAGGGCTAGAATAATGAGATTTATAAAGCAAGGAGGCAATGTGGAGGAAGAGAAAAGAGTGACAACAAATGTGGGGGGAAATGCGCTTTTTCTTTTAATAAAAATGACAAATTCTCTTTGAAATGATTTCTCAGATTTCTTAAAGTGTCCTTACCTGACAAAAAGTATTTTTGAAGTTATACCAATCAAATGGTTCAGTACCAGCTGCACCTCGATAGATCCAATCCACTGCCGTGATCCGACAAATGTTGCTGGTTTGTCCCCAGCATCAACTAGAGCCTTTGTGTATTTAAAAATACAAAAAGATCCATACACAAGACAGCTATTAAAAATTACGTTTAGGGCATTTTCCCTGATTACCAGTATTTATACTTTTTTTCTTCAAAACAGAAATAAGTCTGCACCATGAGGTAGGAATAATTATTAATGGTATATTAAGGGTTAATGAAACATCCAACTGATTACAATTCAAAATGGCATGTCCTGTACCTGCTGAATTTCTCTGTGTGTCGGAATGGATCTGTCTGTGTATCCCTGGTGTCTGAACCAAGAGCAGATAGTCTGCAGAGACCGATAAGCACAGCCCCAGCCATTGTCATCGATCCGATCCTGCATATAATGATGGTAACCATATATGCCCTGGACCACAGAAATCTATATAAAAAGAAGAAACATAGTAAAATATTAACTTAAGATAGATGTATATGTTATATTACACATACACATCCCGAGTCATTTTACTATTCTCGGAGCTAGACTGACTTTATTTAGTTCCTTATAAAAAATTTTTTAAAAAAGAGGAAATACTCCCCAACTCTTTCAATGAGCCAGTATACTACTGATACAAAAGTAAAGTAAGAACAGTATGAGAAAAGAAAATTATAAGACAATATCATTCATGAACACAGATGCAACAATCTTAATAAAATATTAGCAAACTAAATCCAGCAGAGAATAAAAAATAATAATCATAACCAAACTATCATGAATGCAAATCTAATATTGTTTGGAGATTTGCACTGGAAGTATTTAGGAGTAAATAGCATGATGCCTGTAATTTTCTTTGAAATGGCTCAAGGGGAAAAAAGGAGAAATGAAGCAAATATAGCAAATTGTTGACATTGTTGCATATATGTAACAAGAGACATGTACAGTAACATTCATAGCAGGGTTGTCTAAATAGCAAAACAACCTGGGAAAAAAAATGATACCAAGGTATACTATCCAGCAATAAAGAGAACTGAACTACAGTTACACACAATACCATGGATAAATCTTAGCTACATGATATTGAGTGAAAAAGCAAGTTGCAGAAGACTATACACAGAATGACACCATTTTGGTAAAACTCAAAATCAAGCAAGACTAAAAGCAACATTGTTGAGAGAATATATACATATATGGTGAAACTATTAAAAGAAAGTGAAGTGAATGATGAACCCAAAACTCAGTGTAATAGTTCCTCCTGGGTGTCGGGGAGGCAGAGGAGTGGATAGGAAGGAGAACACAGTCAGACTGGCCACGTCCTAGTTCTTAAATGGGGCAGGGAGCTCTCCAATATTGATTTCTTTACTGTGCTTTATAACTTACATGTATGTTACATGCACACATTAAGTATCATATAATAAATATTAAGAAATATATAAATGCTTCTTGCATTTTTGCAATACAGATAACCAACCCATTTCATTGTCAAAAAACAATCAGTATTTATTCAGTACCTTCTGAGTGTCCCGGCGCTTAGTAAAGAACTATTAGGAATGAAAAATGAATATATGATACAATACTTACCCTAGAAGAGTTCCAAATATAATCTGAGAGAGAAAACATTTATGTCATAATCTACGGGGAAACTATCAAGAGTTATGTTGCTTGTTAGAGACTCTAAGTTTTATATTTCCTATTCTATGATTCTATGACTGTGACAGAACAAGATTTTCAATCAGGAACAGGTCTCTCAAGATTTCCTCCCATATAAGCAAAATAAGTGAAATCATTCAATGTCACTGAAATGTTGGCTAAAGTCTCATTTGTATGCATGTAACGGTGAGTGCCCAGCCAGAGCTGTTCTATGCGAAGCTGGTCTGCCCATAGCTCTCGCAGGTGAAGCTGCTGTCCCAAGTGCATGCTGATGGCCAGAACCGGAAGCGGGCCCCTAACTGCCCTAGGGTCAACGTTGTATCACGTACTCATCTTTAATTCTTAAGATTTCCTTACAAAGCACCTGGAGGCTCAGCAGGTATTGAATAAATGCCATGACAAGATGGGCCAATCAAGTTTTCTCTTACGGGAATTTGAATTGAGAGGTGCAGAGTGAATCAGGCAGTAAGTGCAAGGAATGAAGCTGAAACAATGCATGCAATGAGCAGCTCTGAGGGAGAGTAGGAAAAGTTATGTCAGGCTGAAAAAATGAGGAAACAGAAGACGAGGCTAAGAAAAGGTAGAGTAAAGGGAAGGAACAGGCCAGTTAGGATCAAAAGCACCCCCAAAGAAAGCTGAGGAATGCCATCAAGGAGTGAGAGTACGCCTTGAGACCGAGGCCAGTCACAGCGCTGCCTTGTTCTAAGAGGGCCAGCTGTACGATTCCTATTCTTGGTTGCCCATGAGATCCTCTCTTACTAGCCTGCATGCATCCTTAGAGGAACCCTTCCCCCACACTCCTTTTCTGAGCTACCTTTAGTGAAAAGATCTACCCCTTACAACTAGGTATGTGCTGTACAGGAAACATGTAGTGCTTTATTAGCCTTTTCCTACAGTGTGAGTTGTGTAGAAATATGCCCTTAATTAGCATGATTTCTCAGGTTCAGAATGGAAATCAAATGGGACAAGCCTTTAAAGAAATTAAGGAATGGAATTTTAGTAAGGGAAATGTGCTACACACTATCTATTCCTAACCTTTTTAGACCACTGTGAATTACTGCTATCTTAAGCAATGATCATTAAAAGAAAAGGGTGGCAAAGTATGTTTTAGGGACGATGATACCCGTTATGAATTGATCCTTACAACTTCCACTGGGTACAGACAAAAAACAACTAATGACACTTATGATCAATTGACTCACATAAAGAATTACTAAACTCACCATACCAGTCTCTATGTTAGGTGGATTGAGATAAGTATGTGGATTTCTAATGTAACCATCTTTGTAAGGTTCATCTGGAAAGTGATAAGCATTAGACCTTTTGAAATAAGGTCTGTCATGAGGCAGATTGAAGAGATCGTGTAACTCCTAAATGAAATCAGAATCAAGAGGAAAGAAGAGAAAAAAAGTTAAATGATTTAGATTCCTAGTCAATAAATAAACTCAAACTAGATACAAAACAGAAAATTTACTATATATTGGTTATAAATGTTATCAAACTCACTTATGATTTAATTCACTAAGGTCAAAGAAAGTGAGATTTAAACTAAAACCAAAAATGATTTATTTTTGTTTATCTATGTATATGGATAGAAACTGGAAGGGAATGTAGGAAAATGATAATAATTCGTTAGAGTCAAGAGAACTGAGATTATTTAAAATTACTCACTATAACACACTCTGTTAAAATACATCCAGGCTAAAGACTGGTTTTGAAACAGCCTCATAAATGAGTAAATTATAATTAACAATGATATAATTATATCAAAATATTTTTTAAAAATCATGCTTAGAGTACTTAACAAATATAAGGGGTAGTGATTAAATTATAGAGATTGGTGGCATGAAACCAACCAATACGGCATCAGAATAAAAATACACATATATGTTTAAAAGGCAATATATCCCTGAATGTTAAAAACATGTTAATAGTTACTTTGAAAAGTCTGACATCTTCTTTTGCCATTTCCTATGTATTCTAGCAGTTTGAATGGGATCATTAGCGTATGTAACTGGTGCCTCTGCAAATCAATTCATCTGGCACTTACAGAGAGGTACAGAGGGTTACATTGTTATATCTCTTTTCAGGGACAGAAGAAACTGGGAAGATAGTCCCATGGTATAATTTGATGGATGCCAGGCAAGGCCACACATCAAAAATACGTACTCCCAAACCAGTCATTTTGCCAAGAAATCTCATTTCTTTGAATGCTGATCTTGTTTTCTTCAAGATGCCTCTAATAAAACCCAAATAACCCTGGGACGTGGGGGATGGAGTAATACTATAAATCCTAATTTCCCTTCTCAGACTCTAATGTTGTCTCTTTCACAAATCTGGAAGTAACGGAAGAGAAAAGGAATATATTAAGTAACCCTCAACAGCTGCTCCAGGCATGTAAGCATCTTTTCAGTTCTAAATTTCATTACAGAAAAATAAAATATGAACTACACTGAACATATGAAATTTAAATGTTACATATGGTTTAGCAAAGTATTTTTTTATTAATAATACTTTAAAAAGTTATAGAACAGAAGTTAAATAGGTGTAAAGCTAATAGTCTGCGTCCACACTTTAAAATTAAATCACAAAACAACGTCCATTTATTAGAAACACATAATTAAACACAAAATGAATGATAGCTGTATTTTTTTTTAAGAAAAAATGAATTGGTTTCACCTTTCTATAGGCCTGCAGCTGATCATCTGGAATTCCTGATGGATATGAAATTGTTACAAGATTTTTTTCCCCTGGTAATAAAAAGTGCAGTGGTTCAGGGACCACGATAGATGTTCCTTTCATGTATTTCAAAATGCATTTTTCCATATCAGTTAGTTGATTATGAATTGCATCAACTAGACGTTTACGAACTCTGAGGGGGGGAAATATACAAGTGCATTAACAGAAGTTATAGTAGTTTATGATACATGAAAGTGTCGAGTGACTATATTCCTAATGTATCCTCGATTGGACCAGGTTTATTAAAGGAAGTCTAGAAAATGCAAAGTTAAATGTTAAATAAACTAAATTTCCTCTGTGTAGATAAAGGGAAAACCCTACAGGTTTTGCATATTACTCTACTTCCTCCAATAAACATCTAATTACTAGATGACTCTTAGTTTAATAATAAACAAAGAGTAAATCATAGTAAAAACAACAACAACCCTGAATATGCCTATATGATAATTTAAAATGAGCTCTGATTACTTTGGGAGAGGGTCCTCATTTAAACGTGGCAGTAGTATTAGAAAATACCTACTTTCCCCACGTTTCTTCTGGAGCAACAGGTACAACTGCATCGACTGGTAAAGTCATATTAATATAGTGGTGTCCTCCGCCTTCTCTTTCAATGATGGGTGTTACAGCTGCCAGAGGGGTTGACATTTCCAGCATAAGATCTATATTTACTATCTGATGCTATAAAGATAAACAGTAAAAGTTAACTTGTAGAACATCGAACAATAATATAAAAGGTAAGTAAAAGGACTTTTTAAGGACCATATAAGCTATATTACAGTAAATTATTGAAAAGCACAAATCTTAGCTTAAAGAAAAAATCTTCCCTGCTTCAAAATAATCTGAGGAGAAGGGGAGAGTGAGTGGGAAGTAAAGGTGAAATCAGATTGATAACGTACTGGTAAACATTAAAGTTAGGTTCACCAGGCTTCATTTAACTATTTTCTCTACTTTTGTATACATTTAAAAATTTCAAAACAAAACAAATCAAATGAACAAGATCCAATAACCACACACTGAAGCAACTTTTAAACATATATTATGACTATATACCTGTGGTCTAAAGACATAAAAACTATAAAAAAATATTGAACTCTATTAGTAGGTTTGATTTTGATAGTGGTATGGGAAAACAATTCTGAAAATGATTTCTGTATATTAAACAAATTTAGCAAAATATTAAGAGTACTGGAAGCCAGGTTTCTCACTGGGAAAAGGTCAGGAATTGTGTGAGGCTGAAGTAGAACTGGAGGTATAATATGATTTACACAGATAAATATGGATGTATGTGTTATATATGTATAGTATGTATATATACATGCGTGTGTTCCTTGGGGAAATGGCTGATTCCTGAGCTAGAACAGGGCAAGTACAAGATGTGTCTGGAACATCCTGTGGAAGAAAGCAGCAAGTACTCAAAAATATGGTGTCAAGAGGACACTGGAGCCAGCATGAAGTTTCTATTGGCCAAATCTTAGAAAATGTGAGCATCAAAATAACTAAGGACAGTAACAGTAACAGATAACTCTTTGCATAAAATAGGAATCCATGCTTCCATGCAGTTAATAAACAAACAGGGAAATGGAAAATCTCCCCCTCACAGTATAATGTCATCTAATCAGTGTAAAAGGAAACGACAGACTTAGAAAAATCACTATTTTGCAACCATCAGATTAATGCTAGATTCTGGCAAAAATTATCAATTGATGTTAGAAGTGATGGGTGAAAACTTGATGAGGAACAGGATATATATATAAACTCAAGGTATCTTCCCACAAAATACTTACTAATTTTAAGGGCAAAAAATAGTACCCTCACCGTGGAGAACACTGGCAGATACCACATTAAATGATCAAAGTTAACATCACTAATACAAGAACAAACTGAGCATATGCTTCTTTCATATGACATGCTGAGAAGGACACACATTACCTCTGTGGTATTCCTACCAACAATGACCACATGAATCTATCACCAGGAAGCCTAAAACAAACCCAAACCCAAACTGAGGAACATCCTACAAAAGAACTGACCTGTATCCCTCAAAATGTCAAGCTCCAACGACTGGTAATTCTCAAATCCTTATCCACAGCCCACAGTTTTTTTGTACACACTCCACATTTATAAATCTAACAGCTCATGTGGACTCCTCACTGCTGTCTAAAACATAATGTGACCGAAACTGACTTCATGTCTTCCCCATCTTCCATCTTTACCCAAGCAAGAAGCTGGTCATCCCACATCCAATTAGTTTCCAGATATAACCTATTCAATCCCCTAAATAGTTCTTGTATCCATTCCCTCCTCTTTATTACCGGAGCTACGTTTTGGTTTGGCTTCTCCTGAGTGGTCCCTGCCCACATCTCCAACCTCACATCCACTCTATTTTCCTTACTAGTCTGGAAAAACACTAAAGGTATACTAACTTTGTACAACTTCCTGCCTTGAAGCAGCAGCTCCATTTTTCATCTCCAATATCTGGCAAAGTTTGTGGCACGTGGCAGGTACTCAATAGTACTGGTTCAAAAATCAACAGAACCAAAACAGTGTGAAGAAAAGAAAATCATTTATTATTTACTACCTCATATAGCATAATGTGTCACTGTCATGTTTCAGAATGACCCCTTTTTATTTGTTTTAAAATAATTTGTAAACGGACTCAAGCTGTTTTATTTCTGTGGGAGCAAACAAGGCATCCAAAAAAACCCATTTAAGATATATATTATAATGGGACAAAAGTTTAGATATGTACACCAGAGATACAACCTCTGGCAAGACATTTAATTTTTCTGGACCTGAATAATCTGATCTGTAAAAAAAATAAGAAAGCTGGGTTAAGTAATTTCTAAGATCTCACTCAACTCCAAATTCAAGGATTGAACATTTTTATCACTAAGAAGACAGGTGATTTGCTTACCATGTCTGACAACTTTCTGTCTTTCTTCCTCATGAATTTTCGTTTTGTATCTTCTTCCTGTTCAAATCTAAATTTTTAACACACAAAGATGTTTACCGTACGAAATGACATTGTGAAAACACTTCTAGCCATCTTCAAGCATACTCACTGAATAAAGCGCATTATGTTCTTACAGGTGGAACTATCAGTCAGTTCTCCTGGAATGGTGTTCATGTCACTGTTAGGCCATATGTACACTGAACTGCGGCAGATTCGGAACACAAGTGCATTTGAAGAAAGCTTGGTTGACAGGTCACTCAACATATGTTTTAGTGCTTTCTTGACAAAAATTTCTAAATTAAAAGAACATAAATAGAATAAGAAAAATTGTAAACTTTTCAACATGAATGCTTCCAAGCACACAAAAGTACAGCACAGTAAAACTGACCCCCAAATATCCATTCCCTATATTCAATACTATAAAAACATTTTTTTTGCCTTTTTTTAAAAAAAATTGACATAAAATTCATAGACCATAAAATTCACTGTTTCATGTGTACATTTCAGTTGCTTTTAGTATACGACAAGGTGTAAAATCATCACTATTTAATTCCAGAACATTTCATCACCCCCAAAGAAACCCTGGCCTGACCAGAGGTCATTCCCCATTCTCCCGTGGCAAATCACTAACCTACTTTTGGTCTCTATAGGTCTGCCTATTCTGGACACTTCATAGAAATGGAATCACACATTACGTGGCCTTTTGTGTCTGGCTTCTTTCACTCGGCCTAATACTTTCAAGATTCATCCATATTGTGAACTCATCCATAGCATGAATTAGCACTTCACTCTTTTTATGGCTGAATAATACTCCATTGTATGAGCAAAACATGTTTTGTTCATCCATTCATAAGCTGATACACATTTGGGTTGTTTCTACTTTTTGGTTATCGTGAATAATGCTGTTATGAACATTTGTGCACAAGTTATTGTGTGGACATACGTTTTTAATTCTCCTAGGTGATCACCTAGGAAGAATTGCTGGGTCATACGGTAACTGTCTTTTTGAGGAACTGCCAAACTGTTTTCCAAAGAAACTGCACCATTTTATATTCCCATCAGCAATGTATAAGGATTCCAATTACTCTCAAAATACCTTAGTACTTATAGCAATAAAACTACTGAATGAAATTTAAATTTCTTTATAGTTCCATTCTTCCTTGGACTATATCCCACTAAGACTGTACAAAGTACTGTGCTGTGAAGTCACAGTTTTTTTCTCTGTGTGCTATGTCACCAACCTGATATTTGTCTGACTTCATTTTCAGGGATTTCCTTTTTACTTTATAGAATTTTTTTAATATGAAAAACATTTTCATGATTCCAAAGTCAAAACTATAAAATAGATATATCTGAAGAAGACAATATTTAAATACTTGTCCTAGCTTTATACTCCTAAATCCTAAACCTAGTTAACCTTGTGATTAAAATACTTATTTAACTATCACACTGATATCTTCATAAATAAATACCTTGAGATTGTGGTAGAGAAAAGATTACTTGTAACAAGTCAGATTAAAAGATATCCTGATATGTTTCAGAAAGCCAAATTTAAAGATTTTTAGCTGCACTACAAAAGACAAACATAATTCCTGGATTACCTTCTGTTTATCCCTGAAGGACCATGAGGTAAAGTACCTAAATAATTGTGATGTCTTTAAGTTAAGCACCTTCTTCCCCTCAATTTCCTCATTAATGATTCCCTTCATTGAGTGTTTCAAAGAGTTTGATACAGGAGGAGGAATACTATCAAGTCAGAAGAAAAGCTCAAATACATTAATCACTAGGTAAAAAGTATCTGTAGTCCTTATTTACATTTGAAATTACATCATTATATCTGGTGACTAATATATTAGTTATACTTTGTGATAAGTTCATAGCAAAATATACCTTCAATTTATTAAGTTGTAAAATGTAAGGCTTTATCCATACAAGTAACGTATTAAGGAACAACAATACTGATAAGATAGGCCTAAAAGTGAGTTTTAGTCCTTGCAAAATGATTCTTATCTTGATGGCACATTAGAGGGTCACCTAAAAAGCTTACTGATGCCCGAGTCTCTGTCCTTAGAGACTTTAATTGGTCTGGAAGTGGGGATTCGAATGTGGACCAAGATTGAGAACAATTGTCTAATATGAAGGGATGGGTCAGAAAGAACATTCAGCTTTCACTCCCTCTTTCCAAAGGGCCAGTAAATAATCGTCAGCTGGTATCTCCTTCAAGGAACTCTGACACTGCTTATTCCTTATCTTTCTGAATTTCTTTGTGGCTCCTGACACCACTGATCACGCTTTTCTTGAGTGATTTCATTTAGTATCAAGGTATTAACTAGCATCCTTGAGAGATATTAAGTTCTCTTCTCTCCAGTTCTGACCACTCCCCCCTAAGTTTCAGGCTCAAATGACCAAATGCCCGTTGGGAGCTGGCACTTGGCTTACTGTGGCATCGCAAATGAAACACATCTCAAACACAGCTCTTCATCTTCTTCCTCTGTTATTCGTTGCCTCAGTTCGTGGCAGTAGTCAGAAACAGGAAGACATCCTAGAATTTGGTTTATACAAACACTGCTGATTTTTCTCCCATAGAGCTTGCCTACCATTCCTAAACAACATGACATTCAAGAGGGTGGGCTCTTGAGACTCAGGGTTATGTACAGTTGTAAGTCTACAACGTACAAGTCTGGGTGCCTCTTTATATTGTGCTCATGGGGGATATTTATATTTACCATGACAATTTTCTTTGAGAGGGCAGTAAAGTTTCTTAAGTAAGGGGACACCTTTTCCTAGTGTGCACAGAGAGCCCCATGGGCTAGAGGTGGTGAGGAACAGTGTCTAAGTTTAAATCCAATTTATATCACTTAACTATATGACCTTAGACAGTTTATTCATCCTATCTCTCAGTTTCATGTGCAAAATGGTAAGAATCTCACTATATTTCATAATCAACTTTATAATAAAAAAGCAGAGTATTTGGGCAGACCTACCATTAGGAGTAGCTAGCTGAAAAGCTAGATCAAGGCCACCTCTCATTCTGAAGAGTATATCCATAGTCTCTGAAATAACCTAAGACAAATGAAACCAAAATTTCATTGTAAAACAAAAACTCATCCTCATATAAATTAGAATCAAACTGAATTTAGGTTTAGGCATTAATTAACCTTGATTTTTCAAGCTATTTCATGAGTTAATTCCTTGTTTTATGGAGAAAAACAAAACACCCTAAATTCTAAATTAGAGGTTCTCAACCTTTGTTCCACATTGAAATCACCTGAGAAGTTTAAAATACTGATTCCTGGGCTACACCCCTCGAGATTCTGATTAATTGGTCTGGGGAGGGTCTAGGCACAAGGATATTTAAAACGTCCTCCATGTGAATGAGTCTAATGGGAAAAGGCTGAGGACCACAGCTCTAAGAAAGTATTTCTAAATTACAGTTTTAATAAATACAGGGTTTAACAATGACATGAAAAGATCAATGGAAAATAACTAGTTTAAGAATGGGACAAAAACACTGACCCTATTATGATAAGAATTGATGGTCAAGACAATGAGAGGAAACTAATATATCACTGACAGTGGGAGTAGAAACTCTTAGAATTCTTCATAGGGTGATATGGCAATAAGAATCAAAAGCCTTATATTCACGAGCAGAAGCAAGAAGAACTACAGTCCTGCAGCCTGTGGAACAAAAACCACATTCACAGAAAGATAGACAAGATGAAAAAGCAGAGGGCTATGTACCAGATGAACGAACAAGATACAACCCCAGAAAAAGAACTAAATGAAGTGGAGATAGGGAACCTTCCAGAAAAAGAATTCAGAATAATGATAGTGAAGATGATCCAGGACCTTGGAAAAAGAATGGAGGCAAAGATCGAGAAGATGCAAGAAATGTTTAACAAAGACACAGAAGAATTAAAGAACAAACAAACAGAGATGAACAATAAATACAATAACTGAAATGAAAACTACACTAAAAGGAATCAATAGCAGAATAACTGAGGCAGAAGAACGGATAAGTGACCTGGAGGACAGAATGGTGGAATTCACTGCTGCGGAACAGAATAAAGAAAAAAGAAGGAAAAGAAATGAAGACACCCTAAGAGACCTCTGGGACAACATTAAACACAACAATATTTGCGTTATAGGAGTCCCAGAAGGAGAAGAGAGAGAGAAAGGACCTGAGAAAATATTTGAAGAGATTATAGTTGAAAACTTCACTAACATGGGAAAGGAAATAGCCACCCAAGTCCAGGAAGTGCAGAGAGTCCCATATAGGATAAACCCAAGGAGAACCACACTAAGACACACAAGAATCAAACTGGCAAAAATTAAAGACAAAGAAAAATTATTGAAAGCAGCAAGGGAAAAACGACAAATAACATGCAAGGGAACTCCCGTAAGGTTAACAGCTGATTTCTCAGCAGAAACTCTACAAGCCGGAAGGGAGTGGCATGATATACTTAAAGTGATGAAAGAGAAGAAACTACAACCAAGATTACTCTACCCGGCAAGGATCTCATTCAGATTCGATGGAGAAATCAAAACCTTTACAGACAAGCAAAAGCTAAGAGAATTCAGCATCACCAAACCAGCTCCAGAACAAATGTGAAAGAACGTCTTTAAGTAGGAAACACAAGAGACAAAAACAAACCCAAAACAATTAAGAAAATGGTCATAGGAACATACATATCGATAATTACCTTAAATGTGAATGGATTAAATGCTCCAACCAAAAGACACAGGCTCGCTGAATGGATACAAAAACAAGACCCATATATATGCTGTCTACAACAGACCCACTTCAGACCTAGGGACACATACAGACTGAAAGTGAGGGGATGGAAAAAGATATTCCATGCAAATGGAAATCAAAAGAAAGCTGGAGTAACAATACTCATATCAGATAAAATAGACTTTAAAATAAGGAATGTTACAAGAGACAAGGAAGAACACTACATAATGATCAAGGGATCAATCCAAGAAGAAGATATAACAATTATAAATATATATGCACCCAACATAGGAGCACCTCAATACATAAGGCAATTGCTAACAGCTATAATAGAGGAAACCAACAGTAACACAATAGTGGGGGACTTTAACACCTCCCTTACACAACAGACAGATCATCCACAATGAAAATAAATAAGGAAACAGAAGCTTTAAATGACACAATAGACCAGATAGATTTAATTGATATTTATAGGACATTCCATCCAAAAACAGCAGGTTACACTTTCTTCTCAAGTGCGCACAGAACATTCTCCAGGATAGATCACATCTTGGGTCACAAATCAAGTCTCAGTAAATTTAAGAAAATTGAAATCATAACAAGCATCTTTTCTGACCACAATGCTGTGAGATTAGAAATGAATTACAGGGAAAAAAACACAAACACATGGGGGCTAAACAATACGTTACTAAATAACCAAGAGATCACTGAAGAATCAAAGAGGAAATCAAAAAATACCTAGAGACAAATGACAATGAAAACACGACCATCCAAAACCTATGGGATGCAGCAAAAGGAGTTCTAAGAGACAAGTTTATAGCTATACAAGCCTACCTCAAGAAACAAGAAAAATCCCAAATAAACAATCTAACTTGACACCTAAAGGAACTAGAGAAAGAAGAACAAACAAAACCCAAAGTTAGCAGAAGGAAAGAAATCATAAGGATCAGAGCAGAAATAAATGAAATAGAAACAAAGAAAACAATAGCAAAGATCAATAAAACTAAAAGCTGGTTCTTTAAGATAAACAAAATTGATAAACCATTAGCCAGACTCATCAAGAAAAAGAGGGAGAGGACTCAAATCAATAAAATTAAAAACGAAAAAGGAGAAGTTACAACAGACATCGCAGAAATACAAAGCACCAGAAGAGACTACTACAAACAACTCTATGCCAATAAAATGGACAACCTGGAAGAAATGGACAAATTCTTAGAGAGGTATAACCTTCCAAGACTGAACCAGGAAGAAATAGAAAATATGAACAGACCAATTACAAGTAATGAAATTGAAACTGTGATTAAAAATCTTCCAACAAACAAAAGCCCAGGACCAGATGGCTTCACAGGTGAATCCTATCAAACAGTTAGAGAAGAGCTAACACCCATCCTTCTCAAACTCTTCCAAAAAATTGCAGAGGAAGGAACACTCCCAAACTCATTCTATGAGGCCACCATCACCCTGATACCAAAACCAGACAAAGATACTACAAAAAAAGAAAATTACAGACCAATATCACTGATAAATATAGATGCAAAAATCCTCAACAAAATACTAGCAAACAGAATCCAACAACACATTAAAAGGATCATACACCATGATCAAGTGGGATTTATCCCAGGGATGCAAGGATTCTTCAATGTATGCAAATCAATCAATGTGATACACCATATTAACAAACTGAAGACTAAAAACCATATGATCATCTCAACAGATGCAGAAAAAGCTTCTGACAAAATTCAACACCCATTTATGATAAAAACTCTCCAGAAAGTAGGCATAGAGGGAACCTACCTCAACATAATAAAGGCAATATACGACAAACCCACAGCAAACATCATTCTCAATGGTGAAAAACTGAAAGCATTTCTTCTAAGATCAGGAACAAGACAAGGATGTCCACTCTCACCACTGTTATTCAACATAGTTTTGGAAGTCATAGCCATGGCAATCAGAGAAGAAAAAAATAAAAGGAATACAAATTGGAAAAGAAGAAGTAAAACTGTCACTGTTTGCAGATGATATGATACTATACATAGAGAATCCTAAAGATGCTACCAGAAAACTACTAGAGCTAATCAATGAATTTGGTAAAGTTGCAGGATACAAAATTAATGCACAGAAATCTCTTGCATTCTTATACACTAATGATGAAAAACCTGAAAGAGAAATTAAGGAAACACTCCCATTTACCATTGCAACAAAAAGAATAAAATACCTAGGTATAAACTTACCTAGGGAGACAAAAGACCTGTATGCAGAAAACTATAAGACAGTGGTGAAAGAAATTAAAGATGATACAAAGATATACCATGTTCCTGGACTGGAAGAGTCAATATTGTAAAAATGACTATACTACCCAAAGCAATCTACAGATTGAATGCAATCCCTATCAAATTACCAATGGCATTTTTTACAGAAGTAGAACAAAAAATCTTAAAATTTGTGGAGACACAAAAGATCCTGAATAGCCAAAGCAGTCTTGCGGGAAAAAAACTGAGCTGGAGGAACCAGACTCCCTGACTTCAGACTATACTACAAAGCTACAGTAATCAAGACAATATGGTACTGGCACAAAACCAGAAACATAGATCAATGGAACAAGATAGAAAGCCCAGAGATAAACCCACACACCTATGGTCAACTAATCTATAACAAAGGAGGCATGGATAGACAATGGAGAAAAGACAGTCTCTTCAATAAGTGATGCTGGGAAAACTGGACAGCTACATGTAAAAGAATGAAATTAGAACACTCCTTAACATCATAACAAAAATAAACTCAAAATGGATTAGAGACCTAAATGTAAGACTGGACACTATAAATCTCTTAGAGGAAAACATAGGAAGAACACTCTTTGACATAAATCACAGCAAGATCTTTTTTGATCCACCTCCTAGAATAATGGAAATAAAAACAAAAATAAACAAATGGGACCTAATGAAACTTCAAAGCTTTCGCACAGCAAAGGAAACCATAAACAAGACAAAAAGACAACACTCAGAATGGGAGAAAATATTTGCAAACGAATCAACGGACAAAGGATTAATCTCCAAAATATATAAACAGCTCATGCAACTCAATATTAAAAAAACAAACAACCCAATCCAAAAATGGGCCGAAGACCTAAACAGACATTTCTCCAAAGAAGACATACAGATGGCCAAGAAGCACATGAAAAGCTACTCAACATCACTAATTATTAGAGAAATGCAAATCAAAACTACAATGAGGTATCACCTCACAGCAGTTAGAATGGACATCATCAGAAAATCTACAAACAACAAATGCTGGAGAGGGTGTGGAGAAAAGGGAACACCCTTGCACTGTTGGTGGGAATGTAAATTGATACAGCCATTATGGAGAACAGTATGGAGGTTCCTTAAAAAACTAAAAATAAAATTACCATGGGCTTCCCTGGTGACGCAGTGGTTGAGAGTCTGCCTGCCGATGCAGGGGACACGGGTTCGTGCCCCGGTCTGGGAAGATCCCACATGCCGCGGAGCGGCTGGTCCCGTGAGCCATGGCCGCTGAGCCTGCGCATCCGGAGCCTGTGCTCCACAATGGAAGAGGCCACAGCAGTGAGAGGCCCGCATACAGCAAAAAAAAAAAAAAAAAATTACCATATGATCCAGCAATCCCACTACTGGGCATATACCCAGAGAAAACCATAATTCAAAAAGACACATGCACCCCAACGTTCATTGCAGCACTATTTACAATAGCCAGGTGATGGAAGCAACCTAAATGCCCATTGACAGACGAATGGATAAAGAACATGTGGTACATATATACAATGGAATATTACTCAGTCATAAAAAGGAATGAAACTGGGTCATTTGTTGAGACGTGGATGGATCTAGAGACTGTCATACAGAGTGAAGTAAGTCAGAAAGAGAAAAACAAATATTGTATATTAACACATGTATGTGGAACTGAGAAAAATGGTACAGATGAACCGGTTTGCAAGGCAGAAATTGAGACACAGATGTAGAGAACAAACGAATGCACACCAAGGGGGGAAAGCGGCAGGGAGGTGGGGATGGTGGTGGGATGAATTGGGCGATTGGGATTGACGTGTATACACTGATGTGTATAAAACTGATGACTAAGAAGAACCTGCTGTATAAAAAAATAAATAAAACAAAATTCAAAAATTTAAAAAAAAAGCCTTATATTCACATTCTAGGCCTAGTAATTCTGCATTTAGAAATTTAATTTCTAAGGAAATTTGCAAAACATACAAAGATTAGGGTATACAGATGTTAACCTGTCAACAAGAGACTGATTAAATAATTATGAATATTATACAGTAATGAAAAATAATGCTTTATAAGAATATTTAATGCCATAGGAAAATGCTTGCAACTTATAAATGGGGAAAAAAGCACTTGTAAAGTGGAATCTATTAGCAGTTCTTAATTTGGGTCCATACATTGCAGGTAGTTGACATATGACAAAGACATATATCATTTTGCTGGGGGAGAGGAGTGGGAAGGAGGAAGGGGTTTCAAAGATTTCATCAGATACTCAAAATATGTCCCAAACAGGCTGAAGAACCATACTACACAGTAAGAACCCTATTTTGAAATAAATGAGTAAGTATTAACATTTACTGAGCCCTTAAAATGTAAAAGGCACTATGCTAAATGATTGGACATATATTTACTTTGATCCTCAGAACATTACAAAGTAGGTACCATTATTATTTTTCTCATTTCCAAATCCTTGCCACATTTTTTTCTTTTCAGCTGCGCCACGCGGCATGCGGGTTCTTCCCCAACCAGGGATCGAACCCGTGCCCCCTGCATTGGGCGAGGAGTCTTAACCACTGGACCGCCAGGGAAGCCCCCTTGTCACATTTTTTTAAGGGTGACTGCTTTTATTTTCCATAAATTGTAACTTGTTGAAAGGCCATGCCCTTTTCCCCAATTATACTTCTTGGAATTTATCCTAAAGAAATAATCAAGAAAGTTCAGACAAATTTAGCTTGAATGTTACCCACTTATCATACTGTTATTCATCATAGCAAAAAGCAAGCAAACAAACAAAAAACCCCACCTAAATAGCTATCAATAACAAGTCTGTTAAGTAAATAATTCAGTTAAATACTACGCACCTATTTGAATAAAAAATAATGGCACTGAAAAATACTGAAGATAAGAGTTATAAAGACAGGCAAGAGCAACATTTAACTGTTACTTTCTGTGTGACCTTGTAACTAATCACTCAAGTCTGTCTTCTCTTCTGTAAAACTGGAAAAATATACAACTTCACAGGGCTGTTGTGAAAGTTCCATAAGAGATCTTATGAGAATGCACTAGAATCTCCTCACACTTCTGAATTGAGATCCTTTCTGAAGGAATAATATTTAAACTGAGATCTGAGGGGTAAGTACGTAAGAGTATGAGCAATTCCAAAGGAAAGATGGGGGTGCAGGTGGACAAGCCCATTCCAGGCAGGGGCCCGGATTGGTGAAGGCCTGCTTAAAAGACCACTTAAGAGACCACAGCAGATGGTTAGATCTCATGGTGACAAGGACAAGGATAGTTAGAGATAGTGACGACTGACAGCCATTTAGAAGTAGATTCCATAGCATTCGATTAGTGAACAGATGTTCAGGAGTTGAGAAAAGGGCGATGTCAAGGATGATTTCCAGGGTTTTGACATGAACAACAGTGGGGTGGATGGTAGCGCAATGAACTAAGATGGGGATCACTGGAGGAAGAGCAGGTGTGGGACGAGGGGAGGTGGCAATGGTGAGTCAGTTTTGAACCTGCTGAGTTTGAAATACATATGAGCCATCCAAGTGGAGGTACAGTCAGTAGATATGCGGATCTGGAGCTCAGAATACATCTCTAAGCTGGAGATACAAATTTTGGACAAAGCATAGGGTGTAAAGAAAAGTACTGAACACCACATCTAGGATACGGATTGGAGGACCTGCTTCAGCAATTAAGAGGGAAACCAGGGGAGTGTGACATCACAGCAGCTAAGGGAATACAGTATTTGCAAAGTCACTCATATCTTTCCCAGGTCCAATCCTTCCTCGAAACCTTCAAAAATGCCTCATAATTCCCTCGTTCTCAAAATGCATGCACAAGTAGAAGGTGCAGGCAGCGCGTATCCAAAGGCGGCTGCGCTGGGGCCGGGGGTTCAAGGTTGTGTGGGGCAGTTTCCCTCCGGTCCTACCGGGAGAGGCCGATGACAGGACGTCCCAGACCACGGAGTTCGCAACTACCACCGTGGGCCCCGGCAGAACCAGTTATTTCAAGGGCCATAAAGGCTCGTAGCAGCTAGTGAAGTCTGAGGGGAAACGCTGGGGTGGGGACGAGCACAGGTACTCACCACAGCGGGTACGTGGAGCTGATACGGGCGCCGACGGCCGGCCAAGCACAGGCCACTGGCCCGGAACTGGCGTCATCGGGGGCGGGGCTTGGGAAGACCGACTATAATTCCCAACATGCCCTGCAACGTACGTCACGGGGCGTACCACCACGCCACATCTCGCGGATGGATAATGGGGCGGGAAGTAGAAGTCTCCTTTTCGGTAAAATCTGTTGACTGCGTCATTCGTTTTCCGCAGACACTCTTACGTCTTTCTTGATGCGGATTCGAACCCTCCACGTATCCTTCCGTAGGGTTAGTTCTTGGAATGGATTCTTCCGTAGCCGGGGTAACGCGCCACAATAAACCCTGCGGCGAGCGGAGCGTGCGGAGCAGCCTCGTAGCGACGTCCAGGGCGGGAAGCGCTCTTGCGGGGTGGCTTGTGCCCTTCTCAGAGGTGACTTGGTCCTCGCAGACGTCAGGTGTTGTCCTTTAGATACCTACATACTCTGAACCTCCGTTTCCCTAATGGGACATCATTTTCCTCATCACCTCAGCCAGTTTTCTGTCCCTCCTTCACACCCCATCCTCCTCCCCACCCCCCCACCCCCACCCCCGGCTCTTTATCCCTACCTTTCGAAGGGAACTTGCATTGTTCCACTGTCTTATATTTAATTATGTCTTGTTTACTAGAGTGTAAGCTCCCTACGGGCAGGACCTATGCCTTTTAAAATCTCAGTTTTCCTAACTTCTACCAGCGAACCCTACTCAGAGGAGGGGTTTGCAAAACGTTAAATAAATGAATGAGTGGTTCTGTAAATGCTGCTCAAGAAGAGTTAAGTAGTGGAAAAATTCAAGGCAATAACTCCTTTCCTTGTCTCCGCCTCCTTTTCTTATCTCCCCCTCCTTTTCGTCCCCTTTCCTTTCTTCCCTCTGTGGCTCACTTTGTCGTGTGCCAAACACTGGTAAGGAAGTACCAGACTCACACCACGGTTCCTGCCTTCCCGGAGTCCCCAGTTTAGTGGGGGAAAACAGCTGTTAATTAAAGGATCCCTACACGGTGAATGTAAAATAGCCCACTAGATAACCATGATGAGGGCTTGGAAAGAGAAATGCATGGCGCTATGTTAGAAGTGAGGAATCAGCTAAACAGTCAGAAGGATCGGTATTAATTGGGCAACAAAAGAGGTCAGGGCAGTGAAACACCTGCCTAAAGTGAAACAGCATGTGTTAGGGTCCTGTGGTTGGAGAGAGCTGGACTTGAGAACTGAAAGAAGACAATTAGAGCCCGGGTGCCAGGGAGGGGGGCTTCCACTGGTGACAAATGAGGGTGATAGTGGCCTTGTGAGCCATTTAAAGGATTTGAACCCCCTGTAGCAGCACAAGAAGCCTTTGAGGTTGGGCAGTGAAGATGGAGCTTTGAAGTATGAAACAAATCGAATCAGCACACTCCAGCTAACTGACTTTTAGTTTTAAAGCATACCTGATCAGAGGAAGAGGTGGGATGTGGGGGAGGGAAGGATGAGCCACAGTTTCAAATAGGCAATCCTGTTTAGTGTCACTGAAACAGCTTGCTCTAAATTCAAGGCAAAAGTTTCTTACCTTGGATTAAAAGCTGGGAAGCATAAGCCAATGTTTGTTTTGTTCACTAATGTACGTCCAGTGCCTAGATCTAGTTGGTGCTTCAAAAATATTACAGTGAAATGGAAGCCAGTATTCTTAGCTCTTTGGTCCTACTTTTTAGAATATGTCTAATTTAAAAAAAATCCAAATAAGTAGTTGCATATTTAGAGTGATATTTCAAAAGAAAACGTATAGTTGTAGTATCTGAATTCATTGTGGATTTTTGTTTTGCTGTTCTTTGTTTTTATCTTGCCTAGACAGTTGTCCTCTCTTCCCAACCCCTTTGTGAACTAATTTCACCAGGTGGCACATTTCTTATATACATTTAAACTTGAAAGAATTCAAGAACTATAGGGTAATACCTATGTGTGTGGTGCATTCTGAAAAAGTAAGGTATAATTTTTAATACAAGGGACAATGCAGTATGTTTACATAAAATGATTTAAACTGAAAATGACTGCCTTACGTAATTAAGATCTTTGAACTTCTCAAAAGAAGGATGTTGTTTACACAGTATTTATACCACACTGTACAGTAATAATTTTATTATCTACGACAGATGAATGGCAGTGCAACAGATACACATTTCTTTGTAATTTGTGGATACTTCACCTGGACAGTCAAGGGGAGGGTTTGTGGTGATAATTTTGAATCCCCATTATTCCCCCTCAGCCCCACAAAGTAGATTCTTTCCCCACATGGTTTGAGACTGTTGTTTTATGATGTAACGATATGCATGTTAACTCTCAGACTGCAAGTAATTTGGACTGAAATTTAGTAATCACCTTTTCCCTAAACTTTTCCCCTGTATTTTTCAGTGTAGAGTAGGATTTTGCTATAGAAGAAGTAGCCCTCAGCGACCCATTGAAGTTACCTATATAGAGCACACCACCACAAGAAGCAACCATGCCTGTGGAAGGAGGGAAAACAGATATGGAGAGGATTGGGCTCTTCAGTGAGATGGAATATGTTACTGTTGGTGATAAATATGTGTCACAATTTAATCGTAAGTATATTCGGTTTCCTTTACAGCCTAAGAGTGATGTTTTCTGTATAAAATTTTGGCTTTAACGTTTGTTAAATGATATTTTTTAATGGTCTGTATTTTATGGTCTTAATTTTATAAGAGCAGGAAGCTCATTTTATTGGGCTACCCTACCTTCATATATTCTCCTCATAGGTAATTTTATTTCTTTCCAAGGTGCATGGCAGTTTTCTCCCAGAATATTTTGTTTTTAGCTTTTTTTGTTCCCTTAGATGGGACACTCTGCTAGGTAGACAGCATTAACATTTGCATCTGAAAAGGCCATCCATGATCACTTTCTTGAAAAATGAAATGCTAAATGAATAGCTGAGGGGTTTTTAGAAGAGTCATAAATAAAACAATAAGAAAGAATACACTGATATGAAACATCTCCAAGATACACTATTCTGTACCTTGCCTTTTTATTTAATAATGTATGTGGTATGCTAAACATTGAAAATGGAAAAGGATAAATATGAAAATATTTACTGGAACATCCCTAAACATTCTCTGGAAAACAAAATTACTATCATGGGTGCCTGTGGGAAAGGAACTGGGTGACGGAATATGGAAGGAAAATTTATTGTAAAAATATTTATACTATTGAATTTGGAACCATGTGAATACATTATCATTTCAAAAACCTAAGTTAAAGAAAAATCAGTGATACAAATTCACATTTAGATAACCAATTGAATTAAGGGTTATTTGCACTTCAAAAAATTCTTTCACATTATGGAAGGACTTTACAAGTTGAGTTCTCCTAGATGCAAATTACAAAAGAAGTTTTAAATATTCATAAAATCAGTCTTTTAAAGATTATTGGGCTACTAGTACTTCACTGTATACCACAATTTATTTATCTGTTCCCCTGTTGATGGACATTTGAGTTGTTTGTGGGTTTTTTTGCTTTTTTTGCGGTACGCAGGCCTCTCACTGTTGTGGCCTCTCCCGTTGCGGAGCACAGGCTCTGGACGCACAGGCCCAGCAGCCATGGCTCACGGGCCCAGCCGCTCCGCGGCATGTGGGATCCTCCCAGGCCGGGGCACGAATCCGTGTCCCCTGCATCGGCAGGCGGACTCTCAACCACTGCGCCACCAGGGAAGCCCAGTTTGTGGTTTTTGATTGTTATGAATAAAGCTGCTGTGAACATTCTTGTTTACGTCTTTTAGTGGATATAGGCACTCATGTGTCTAGAGTATATACCCAGGAGGGAAATTGTTTCAGTTTGAGTATGAAATACCCTCCCCCTCCAACCTAAAAATACACACTGACACACACACACACACACACACACACACACACACAAAACGCTTATTGACATCTGACACAAATAGTTTCCTAGCATATTCTTACACAGTGTTCTGTAGTATATAGATGGGGAAGCATTGGATTCAGTGACCTGTAAGGTCTCTTCCAGCTCTCAGATTCAGAGTTTAACAGGACCTCAATCTAATTATTAAAATGTTTTAATGGAAGCCTCTTAGTTCTTATTGTCAGTGTAGCCTTTGACACAGACCTTTCAGTAAATGTTTTGAAATAGTGTTTAAGAGCTCAAAACTCACTGGTCCAAATCACATTTTGAAACTTTTCAAAGTCATTTTTCATGTCCTTTAATTACTAGTGAGCTCAAAATTGTGATATTCCTAATTTATTTTTAAAGGACCATTTAATGAAGCTGCAAGCAAAAATAGACAGATGCTACCTGGGGGATCCAAAGAGATGTCAAATCTCCAGGCAGGTTATTTTGATCCCCATTTTGTAAGGATTTTTGAAGGTGAAGGCTACGTAAACCTGAATCAAGTGAGGAGACGGCATACGATGGAAGAAGCCAAAAAAAATCTAGGCAAAGCGTTCCTTCCTAGTAATGGAGATAAGAAGCCGTAAGTATTTGGGAAAAAGTCTTAAATATTGATATATCTCCTGCATATCTCTCTCTCCTCCATCCTAAATTAAGTTTTGGTTTTTCCGTAGGACTTACTTATGTATGATTCATTTTTTAAAATGTGATTCTTAGGTTAAGTTTGTCTTAGATGAAGACAATTATATTGGATGATTTAGGTTGACAGGTAATTTTGATTAAGTAGATTCTCATTATCACATTAAATTTTTGGTTATCTCTGTCACTATTCTCTATCAGTTTATACTAATGAAGTCAACTAAATAATGAAAATAAGTTTAGTTGAAAACCTTGCAATAGTCAGATTAGGAAGAAAATTGCCTTGGGTCGTCATATCTGTGCCCTTGACTAATTTATCTGCTTTTTAAAACTTTAAGAAAAGTGTAAATACAAAATGTGAAATTAGGAGAAATCTTTTTTGGATAAAGAGGATAATTTATCAAAGATACATTATTTAAAAATCATGCATGAAGATACATGTATGGGGTTTAACAATATTTAAGTTGTGAAAATTGTCAATGTGAGGTTCTTTTTTCCTTTAGCCTTTAAATACTTAAGATCATGTAGTCTATGTGACATCATATAATATAGCTGAGCTTTATAATATGATGTTAATTCACACTCAATAACGTTGACTCTCAATCTAGAGTTTATGACAGACAAGGATTGGTTGAAAAATAATTTGGGGCTTATTTATGGTTTTGAGATTAGTAAAGCTGCGGTCTTCAAAGTTAAATTATTAAGTTTTTATTAAGAGTGGAGAATGTCTTCTGTTATTATAGTTTATCTTTTTCCACCTTTTCACACTTTTGAGAGGTTTGAATTATTTATTTTTAAATTTATTTTATTTATTTATTTTTGGCTGTGTTAGGTCTTTGTTGCTGCTCACAGGCTTTCTCTAGTTGTGGTGAGTGGGGGCTACTCTTCACTACGGTGTGCGGGCTTCTCATTGTGGTGGCTTCTCATTGTGGAGTGCGTGCTTTAGACGCGCGGGCTTCAGTAGTTGTGGCACATGGGCTCAGTAGTTGTGGCACGTGGGCTCAGTAGTTGTGGCATGTGAGCTTCAGTAGTTGTGGCACGTGGGCTTCAGTAGTTGTGGCTCGTGGGCTCTAGAGCGCAGGCTCAGTAGTTGTGGTGCACAGGCTTAGTTGCTCTGCGTCATGTGGGATCTTTCTGGACCAGGGCTTGAACCTGTGTCCCCTGCATTGGCAGGAGGATTCTTAACCACTGCGCCAGGAGGGAATCCCCTATTTATTTTTATTATTACTACTTTTTCTTGGGTTTCTTTGTTTTCTTCTTAGATATAAATTCAGACGTGCATTTTTTTGGGTCACTACTTCATTTCTTTTTCATGTAATATATGTATTTTATCCTTTAAATAACTGTTTTGCATTTTTTAGCCTCTCCCACCGTCTGGAACTAATATAATGTTGTAAATCAACTATACTTAAATAAAAAATAAATAATTTAAAATAAACAAAGATTCTGTTTGTTGTTATAGTTAACTGAATTAATGTAAACTCTTCTAACTTCTTAGAGATTATTAAGTTTTGTTTATATTGAGCATTTAAAATAGGCATAAAGATTAAAAATATTATCTCAAAATCTGTGACTTTGAAAAATAGGGCAAATTAGATTACAAAATAAGAAAAAAAATTTTTTTCTTACCAAAGTTAGGCAAGTCAGCTCCATTGCATATATTTTGCTCCCCTTTTAATAATATTTTATAAATTATGGTAAAATATGTATAACACAAAATTTGCTATTTTAACTTGCTCCTTTTTGTTCTTGTGGTTAAACTGTATTTAAGATGTGGATTAGGAAGTTACTATGGAACGATAGGTAGACCAGTCCCATTTTTCAGTGCACAATCAAAACCCAAAGAAAAATATGAGCCACCTGGAAAGAATTTGTACACAAACCCAGGAAAGAAAGGAACTGGATATGGGTAAGATATTTTTAATACTTTTGTATCATGTGTTTTGAATTAAAAAAAATTTAATTTCTGAACCCTGAAGTCATCATCATTATTGTTTTCCTTCTTTAGCTATGCAAATGTTACCATAGGTAAACAGTTTTCACACTCTGCTGATTTCTATGATGCAGCAAAACTAAATGACAAGGTAAAAGAATCTATTTTAACTTTTTCCAACCTTTCTCTTATTTAGTTGACTTAGAGAATTCACTTGTGATCTAATTAGGGTTTGTTTTGTTTTATCTATTTGTATTACTTGGGCAATGGCAGATTGATGTTTATGAATTGTGATAATTTTACCTTTCTGATATTAGATTCCCAGAATGAGCTTTAACCCCTGCTATAGTTTACCACGTCTATCCTGTATCTCTCCAAACCAGCTGTGAGACTTCTGTTAAGTTGGCCTGATCAACTATGCTCTATTTTGGTTAGAAGAGTCCTAAAAGTATCCTGGTCCTTAGCCGTGTTCCCACCACACCCTAATATATTGTGCCTAAAAAAGTAGTGGTAGTGGGCTTCCCTGGTGGCGCAGTGGTTGAGAATCTGCCTGCTAAAGCAGGGGACATGGGTCTGGGAGGATCCCACATGCCGCGGAGCAACTAGGCCTGTGAGCCACAACTACTGAGCCTGCGCGTCTGGAACCTGTGCTCTGCAACAAGAGAGGCCGCGACGGTGAGAGGCCTGCGCACCGCGTTGAAGAGTGGCCCCCGCTTGCCGCAACTAGAGAAAGCCCTCGCACAGAAACGAAGACCCAGCACAGCCAAAAAATAAATTAATTAATTTAAAAAAATATCCTTACAATGGAGATATTATTAAAAAAAAAAAGTAGTGGTAGTACTTTTGGGCTGATCAGGCCATTATGGTGAATGAATGGGATGGAGGAGTGATGGGGAGAAGGGAGGAAGTGGAGAGTAGAGAATGAAAACCTACAGAAGAGAAAGTGAAAGGACGGGAGAAAACGACTCACTTTATTACATGGCAGAAATAAAAACTGAGATGTACTGGCATAAGCCTCTTACACTCACTTTATACAGTATTTGACTTACAGTGAAGCATATTCACATTTGTGGATACTTTTCTCTCTTTAGAGTTTTTACTTTTAGAACTTATTATTTATAAGTCAGAAATTTTATGTCCCTGGATTTCCTAAAATAATATTGTAATATAAAAATGTTGTAATGTAGAAAGTAAGTATTCCTTATTCTTAGAAGTAAAAGCTGACATTCTTTTGAAGGCCTATCATATGCCAGGTACTTTGAACACATAATCTCATTTAATCTTGAGAACAGCATTAAGAGTGGGGGGAATAGTATCATCATTATTTACACTTAAAGAAAATGTGACACTAAAAAAGTAAGTAATTTTCCCAGTGTCCCTGAGAAATGCTAAAAAGCAGAAGGAGTTAGGGTTTGAACTAGAGACTGACTGTTTTTTACTGCCTTATATCACCCAGATAGTTGATATAGATTTGTTCAAGTGATAAATAAATCTCTATACATCAAATAAATTTATATCCAAAATGAACAATCATAGCTGTGCTTGTTCACAAGTAAGCATATCTTTTGTATCATAAAAATAGAACATAACAAAGGAATGTTTCAAAAAAGTGAACCCAGCAGTATATATTAAAAAATCTACATGCTTATATTAAAATTTAAAGGTATATTAACTCTACATTACTTCCAGTTTGAGTAATTTTTGCTATATAATTTCAAACTCTTTAATTTACAGAAAGAGAATGAAGAACACCATCGTTTACTTAAAGGGACACCTTTCAAATTAAATCTTTACCCAAGGGAATATTTTGATACCAATCCTTATTTGTTTGAGAAACCTTTACCACCAATTAAAAAAGCAGAGAAGAAAGAAGCACTTGCAAACCCTTTTAAGCCCTCTTCTCCTGGTAAAAAGGTAAGTTAAAAATTTTAGAATGAAAAAATATTAAGCATTATAAAGATATGTTGCCTCTTGCTGTCATATTATTTTATTACCCATGTAAATAATAAACTTGTTTATAATCATGCCATGAATCATGAAACTCATTTTTATGAAATTATGAAAAGTCATAAAACTGGATAGCATAGGGCTTCCCGGGTGGCGCAGTGGTTGAGAGTCTACCTGCTGATGCAGGGGACACGGGTTCGTGCCCTGGTCCGGGAGGATCCCACATGCCACGGAGCGGTTGGGTCCGTGAGCCATGGCCGCTGAGCCTGTGCGTCCGGTGCCTGTGATCCGTAGCATAGGAAATAATGAAGCTCTTATAATGAAATAATTATTAACCATTTCAAAAGTATTTTACTTTACAATGAATTTTCTAAGTGCCTCTCTAGATTTAGGCATAGTTTTTCTCAAAAGCATAAAAAGTCAGATCATCTTTAGTTTTTGAAGTGATTAAAATGAACTGTCTCCCTTCTGCTGAGGTTTACAACAAGTGTGAATAGAAATGAAAATGCTTCTAACAGTAAACCTTAGTTTATGCTTTTGTTTACCTTCTGTGAATTGCTTGTTAATTTTCCTTGCGAATGTTCTATTAGGATATTTGTCTTTTTGATACTGATTTGTAAGATCTTTTCATATATTAAGGATATTGTTTTATCATTTGTGTTGAAAATAATTTTTCTAGTCTGGTGGATCTTTGACTTTGGTTGTAGTATTTTGTGCTATTCAGAAATTTAGTAATTTGATGTAGTCAAATTTATCAGTCCTTTGTGCTGAGTTTATGTCATTCTCAGAATGACTTTCCTTCCCAGCAGTGTTAGAAAAATATGCATTCCTGATTTCTTTTACTGAAATGTATTTTGATGTAAAGAGCAAGGTAAGGATCCAGCTTTTACCTTTTTCAAAATTCAGTTTTAAGGGCAGAAGGAAGCTTTGTGGGGAGGACACGTTCTGTGCCTTGACTGTCGTTGTGGTTTCAAGCGTGTATACATCTGTCAAAGCTCATAGAATTGTAAACTTAAAATGGGTGCAGTTTATTATACTTAAATTAGATTTACGTAAAACTGATTTTGAAAAAATTCAGTTGTTCCTGATCTCACCGATAGGATAATTACCACCACTGCTTTGAAATGCCACCCTTATCAAATAAAAATTCCCAGTTTTTAGTTTTTTTTTCTGAATTTTCATGCAATTTGATTGATGTTTATTTCTACCAGTACCAAACTACTTTTAATTATTTTTGCATTTTAATATTGGGTGGGTCTAGTCTCTTCTTACTCTTTAAAAAAGTTGTATGGCTGTTTTCCAATATTTATTATTTAGAACTTTGGAATTATTTTGTAAAGTGCTGGGGAAAAAAAGACCTTTGGTATTTTGCTCTAAAATTAAATCTTTAGATTTTTGCTTGTATTAGCATATTTATATTTTGAATCTTCTGATCTAGAATTAAGCTACTTACAAAAAGATTATTTGTCTTGTAGATTTTAATATTTTACTTCATGTAGATTTATCTATCTTATATTTATTCCTACTTATTTTAAGGTCCTGGTCAATGCTTTTTTCTCCCATCAATCCCCTTATATTATTTGTTCTTATTAAAATATCTGATTTTTTAAAATAACTGGCCACTTCATTAAAGTTTCTTATGTTCTAATGGGTATTCTGTTGATTTTCTCTGGATCTTTAGATATATGATTATAGATCTGCAAATAATTTTGGTCCTTCCTTTCTAATATTTATATCTCTTATGTCATGCTCATTCCAATATTTGGATATGTAATGGGGATCATGGGAATTCCTCCAGTGTTCATTTTTATAGATGCAAAAATAAGAATAAATCAAGAATGTATGTAGAATTATACTGAATGTTTTGGTATAATCTGTTTAGACCATCTTTTTTTTCTCCATTGACTTGTTATGAGTAACAGTAATAGATTTCTTGGAATGATGCCCACTTAACTGTGTTGTATTAATCTTTAAGTGTAACACTGTGTTTTATTTGTTAATATTAAGTATTTTCACATCAGTAATTTTAAGGGTTGTGACTGGTCTGTACTTTTATTTTTATATGCCTTGTTCTATTTTGGTATAAGTTGATGCTAGCATATTAAAATAATCGGGAGATTTCCTTCTTTTTCTATGTTCTGTGAGAGTTTAATAGCACCAGAAATATCTGTTCCTTGAAAGCTTGAAAGAATTCTTATAGGAAATGTTCTGGGCTTAATTTCTTGCATGATGCCCATCTGTTTTCCGTAGGTGGTCTCTCTCTTTTTGAGTCACTTTTGACAATATTTTCTTTGAAAATCATTCATTTCATTCAGATTTTCAAATTTATTAACATAGAGGTGTACAAAAATACTATCTTACAGTTTTTGATATTCCATATATGTACAGGTTTCTTCCACCCATTTCTCAATCTTAATTATAATATAGACTTACCTATTTATTTTTTAAGTATCATCTGGTGGGTTGGTTTATATACCATATATATTTTTACATTTTCAATTCATTTGTTTTGCTTTTACATTATTTAATTAATTAATTTTATTTTCTTAAGATTCCTTATTATTTGTTGCTCTTAAAAATAATCCATGTGTCTCTATCTGGAAAACTTGAAAAATTACAACCATGTCTTACAAACGAATCAAGTTTTCATTTATATCTGACTTAGACACTGTAAGAGAAAGGATGCCTAATTAAATGGGTTATTGTGATTGTATAGAGTTTTCTTGGTGACCATATATAATATAATGATAAAAATCCTGTTAGTAAGTCAGTTTAAAAGGTCAAAGCAAATGTTTGTTTTGTGTATAGCTCAAAAAATATTTTGATTGACTTCTCTTAATAGATTACAAGAAAAGTATAGTATGTGGTACAGTATCCATGGGGGATTGGTTTCAGGACCCCCCCCCCACTCTCAGGATACCAAAATTTGAGGATGCTCAGGTCCCTTATATAAAATGGCATAGTATTTGCATGTAACCTTTGCACATCCTCCTGTATACTTTAAATCATCTTTAGATCACTTATAATATCTAATACAATGTAAATGCTATGTAAAGCACATGTCAAGTTCAAGTTTTTCTCCTTGGAACTTTCTGGAGTTCTTTTTCTTTAAATATTTTCGATCTGAGGTTGGTTGAATCTGAGGATGCAGAACTTGTGGATACGGAGGACTGACTGTGGATTACATTTTCCTCTCTCTTTTTCTATGTGCTCTTCCTTTATTTTTATCAAAAAAGAAGTTTTTATCTTAGTATCTTCCCCATCATTTACTGACATTTAGTGAACTCATGTCGTGCCAGGCTCCCTGTTGGACAAACCTTACCCTTGGCCTCTTCTCTCATCTTCTGGTTCTGAGGCCTAACTCCTTTCTCTATCAGAATACATGTGACCTAGGTCTCATTCCCTCAGTAATGGGCTCACCTCCTATGTAGATGATAGCCTGATCTGATAAATTCTCACTAAAATATTAACTGTTGGCAACAGTTTAGAATATTACCTTCTTATAAATATTTGCATTTTAATAGAGAACTTTTGGAATTACAGTGTCTTAACCCCATAGAATTGGTGGTAGGGAGACGCTTTGGTGATATTTGAATTAAACAGTATAGAGAATTTTCTTTAAATGTAAAACCAAACTCCATGTACAATACACAAATATGTATGAACTTCTTCAAATCTAATTTTGTTAGAAGCATTTTTACAAAACCACATTAAATTGTCTCATTTTTATTTGTAGGCTGGTGGAATGAAGGCAGGAACATTTGATTCTTACCCTTCACATTCTGCTGACCCTTATGGGGTTAAATTGACAAGCCATATTTCCAGCAAAGGTGCTAAGGTTTTCCATCCACCAGGTGGACCAAAAAGCAGACCAACTGAAAGTATAATGACTTTGAATGTCAAAAGGTAGTAATGTTACATTTAGCCCATAAACCAAGACTAATTATTTTCAGCTTTTAGATTTCTTCAAAATAATATCTTTTATTTATACATACTTTAAAAAATGACAAATTTGGGTGACTTTAGAAATCTCAGCTTCTTTCTTATACCTGCCCTCCCCTGTAGAAGTTCTTTCCCATCTTCTGAAATTCCGAATTCAAAAAGCTTAATTTATCTGTACCAAACTATTCTGTTCATAATTTTTAAAGCAAATCTATATAGCACCTTATTTCGAGTCATTTGAGACTTTAGATATATACAGTTCAGTTAGCAGTACATGTTAACATTGTCTGTTTCTCAGTCTTTGGACCCTTGTTAAATTATTATCTCTGTGTGGGCCCCAGGCTCTCAGTAATTGTGTGGAATCCTAATGACACTTATTCTGTTCTTAACTTTCAAATAACCTATGAAAGCAGGAAATATTCCGATTAATTAAAAATGCTTTGAGGAAAGTATATGTATATTATTAATGTATCATGGAACTTCAATTTTACCTAGATTTTGAGCACTCTCAACACTGAAAAGAAGTTCTTAGAAGTTCAGAGTGTAATTTAGAATAGGACAATCCATCATTCTTTTGGTGTGTGTGCAAGATCATAAATAACTGAAGAACTCATTTGATTACCTTTCCACCTATTCATTGGAAAACTTTTAACGCCAATTTAACTAACTTACATATTTCTAACTTCAGTGTAATCATACAATGGATTAGGTAAAGGACATCAAATTCACATTCTTTCCTTTTGTAAAAACAGTAGTACATCTTTATCACTTGCGGACAGTGATTGTAATACCAACATCATTATTATATCACAAAAGTAAGACCTGCCCTTCATTATTTATGTAATTTGACTGTTGCCTATAGGAATAATATTCTTTGCGGGCTAGTTGGTAGATGATCGGTCTGGGAAACAAAGGTATGGAGCCTTTTTTCCATGTGTTTGGACCTTTATCCTTTGGCAAGTTACCTATCAGTACTCTGGCCAACTTTAGTTATACAATAGAACTGACAGTAAAATTGGAATTTTCCTCACAACACTCACCCTCAAATAGATGGAATTTTTTTTGTGCAGGGTGGTTTCAGGTTTTCTGGTTCTCCAGAGGACAGATCTAAGAAAGCTCTAGATGCCCTAGCATATATGTTTAGAGCAGAGTAAAGAAAAAAGTCACTGATTGTTCTTTTGGAAAATCAGAAGTTTATCTTTTGTTGAGTAATTTTGAGTTTATTCAATCCCTCTTTTTTTTTTTACATGACCACAAATATTATCCTAAATCAAGTTTTAGCTTCTTTTATCCTAATTTAAAAACTAATAAACCTTTGGGCAATAGCATTTAAAATTGGTATCATAAACCAGTTATTCCCTCTTAAATTACATTTTAAAAGTATATCTGACATACAAAGTGAAGCTTTTCATTTGGTGAGAAAATTTGGTTTCAGATTGGTAATTTTTTATTGCAAAATGTTTTTACAAGAATAAACAGATGTATTACCTGCACCTATAAAATTAAATGTGCATTTATTTTCCAATTTTAGGGCACTAAATATGAAGAACTACAAGACTGCTTCCGTACAGTCCTATTAGCATCTGGAAGACAAATAGCCTTATAGGTCCTGACTACTAAAAATTCATTATCAAGTGCTCATTATTTGAAAAAATATCAGATATTGTGGAACAAATAGCTCAAGCGTTTAAAAGAAATTTAGGACTGTGACTCTAATACTCTTCCATCTTTTAGTACTATTACATAATAAATAGTATTTGTTAATAATTTAACATGTGCTTGCTGATCTGTGTTTAGATCTGTGTTTCTGAGGAGATGTTTAGGAATGTTTAGAAATGTTATAAAATCTTGAAGTGCAGTCTGTCATTTGAAATATTTTGCTCCTAACGTTAAAAAATTGCAGGGTTGGAGGGTAGGGGTGGAAATGGGGGCTGGAGGGGTAGAACGTGCACAGTGAATTCTTAATTTGCTGTCCTTCTTGGAGGTATTTGAAGGTTGAGTTGATAGTTATCCTAGTGTCATAGCCCGTTAAAGCATTCTTAACATCAGAGAGAAGTATTGATCCAGTCATATCGCATAGATTCATGTATACACACATTATATAGTGAGGCAGATAGCTCAATTTATGTGGTATCGTGCCTTCTATTTGTGGCCTATGTAGAGCATCAGATCAGCCAATGGCAGCCTCAGGATGAGCAGGGGGAAGGGAGAGTGGGGATGTACTTTAAGTTCAGTATCTTACAAGAAATGGCCAGGTTTCAAAAGATAGGTGCAGTTGGTCTGTGGTGTCCTCTCACGCTCCTTGGTAGCTGCTTAGAGCTGCCTCTCTCGTACCTGCCTCTCTAGGTCTTACCCTCTCCTTTCTCTTCACTCATCCTACCACTTAAAAAATATCTGTTCTTAAAAGACATGATTTAAATACATTACTGTAATTCATAGTGAGGTCTCTCTCAATAGTCCTCATTCAGTTGGGCTGGGGTGGCGGTGGTATTTAAAAAGAGAAATTTACAATATCTATTAATATAATGTATTGCGGGAATTATTCTTGATCCGTGTTTTTTTCTTAGTACTTGTCTCTCTGCCATTCTAGAGCTGTCAGAGCTGAAAACCAGAATATATAATATATAGGGGTGGCAGTAGTCTCCTTCTAGATCCACTTTTTTTTCAGTGGGGGGAAACCATGTCAATCCAGATCCACATCTGGCTTTTAAAGGGATTGCAGATGGTACAGAGAATTTTTAATGTTGTCAAAAATCTATTTTTATTTCCATGCCTCATAGCTGTTTACTTTTTTCTAAAAGAAACTATTTTTTTAAAGATTTTTAAAGAAGACTTAAAAAGTTTTCTAAAATATTTAAAAATTTTGTTTCCTATCCAAAGGACAGTATGGAATGAAGATCTTGAAGACATTGTCAGGGGTATAATGAGACTCAATGGAGAATACATTTGTCTTCAGAATAGCAAAGGTTTTGCCAGGTGGACAAAACTGAATAAAAACTCATTTAGTTGCATATTGATAAATGTTACCAAACAAGCCTTATAAGTATATGCATTATTTTGAGGAAGAGGTTTATATATTCACATTTTATTAAAATCTAAATAATTGCTCATTTTCACCTCTGCCTTTTGTTAGCTATTTATTAATGTGCCTCTCATAACAATGCACACTTCATATAATTAATTCATAGATGCAAATACTCATCTAATGCCTCCTGAAGGGTGTAAGAAGCACTGTGACAGTTGACAGAGCTTATCTAGAGTTTACATAAATATATTGTGTCAAATAGAGAAACCAGTAATAGGAATAGTGAAGCCTATAGAAAAGTTAAGATTTTTGAAATGATCAGAAATAGAGGAACACACACATACAAATTTGATTTGAGGGGCACAAACTATTTATGATGCCCATTGTTTTCTTACAACTAGTGTCTCTCTCCTTTTAGTTTTGAAAATATAACAATACAGTACAACGTTAGGTGGTTTCCTGTGAAACAGCCTTTTTCCCTAGAGTCAGATGTGAAGAGTTAACATTAATGGACACCGGGGTCCTGTCTCTTGACAACTCAGGCATCTAGTTATCTACTGCCCATTAGGATGCCTGTATGACTTGAGTGGTTTTCTGCATCCACCATCAGAGAATAATGGAAGCAATAATATGCTTGCTTAGTAGTTGTTAATCTCTGTTATGAACCATCCAACCACACCTATTTAAGGCTCAAAGTTGAAACAAAGATTAAGGATGTTAACCTGATCATGGAAGAAATGCTTAACTTTGAGAGAGATCAATAAGAAGCTCCAACAGGAAGTGGAGGGAATGTTAAGCAGTAGCATAGTGTATTTTTGGAAACCTTACCCTGCTTCTTCAGAGATTGCTTGCTCCTTTTGTATGTTAATATTGTGGACTGTGTATTAATAATAAGCCAGGCTCAACCTATGAGTAGCTGGGTAAATTGGAGCAATTTAATTAAGCTTTAAACCGTATCTCCAGCTTACAACATTATCCTGAATCAGAGTTCTATTTATAACTGTCTACAAGACATCTTTTCTCTTTTTAAAATGATCTCCTAGAGAGCTCTAGAGAGCTCAAATGTAATGCTTCCAAAATGAAATCTATCATTTTTACCTCTTAAATTAGCTCCTCATTAATTATTCCCTCTCGGTAAATTGTGCTTCCAAATATCATGTAACTTAAAACAAATCTTGAAATTATTCAGAAATCATCTCCCTTTACCATCCAATCACTACTTCACTAAGTTAAAAACTCTTTAGTGGATTCCCATTATCCTTAAGATAAAGGCAAAATCTATATCAGGGTTAAAAGGCTCTTTGAGACTTGACTCATTTCTTTTCCTTTATTTCTTGTTACTCTTCTTTGCTCTTTTCATTCTACCTAGGGTAGATTTATTTCACTTTTTATGATGCTTTTCATGCTGTCCCTTGCCTGGGAGGGATTTATGCACTTTCTATAGCTTGGAATTTTTCCCACCATCCATCATCTTCTTACTTTACTAACTCCAATTTGTAGACTTTCAGATCTCTTCTAAAAATGTTTCTTCCTTAAGTAAGGCCTTCCTGATCTTTGAGATGAGGTTAGGTCCCCTTGTTAAATATTCAAATAACACCTTCTAACTTCACATTTATAATATTTATTAGCCTGCCATCTTCTGTGATATTATAAGTACTGTAAAACTGTATCTATTTTGTTTATGGTTATTAGCACCTAGCATAGCGCTTGACACTTTTTGTAGGCACTCAGTAAATATTTGTTGATTGAATGAATAAATACTATCATGGCCATATTTAATCATCTTTCTCCTTCACCTTGAATTATTTGCAATTCCTTGAAAGTGACATGTTGTTCTGAGCTATTATGATGGCTCACATGCTTTTCCTTTCCTGGAATACCCTATGCCTTTCATTGTTTTGCTAACTTCCCAATTATTACTCAAAACTGATAACAATACATAATAAAAAACCAAAGCTACATAAACAAGATGAGAAGACAGCCCTCAGAATGGGAGAAAATATTTGCAAATGAAGCAACTGATAAAGGATTAATCTCCAAAATTTACAAGCAGCTCATGCAGCTCAATATCAAAAATTCAAACAACCCAATCCAAAAATGGACAGAAGACCTAAATAGACATTTCTCCAAAGAAGATATACAGATTGCCAACAAACACATGAAAGAATGCTCAACATCATTAATCATTAGAGAAATGCAAGTCAAAACTACAATGAGATATCATCTCACACTGGTCAGAATGGCCATCACCAAAAAATCTACAAACAATAAATGCTGGAGAGGGTGGGGAGAAAAGGGAACCCTCTTGCACTGTTGGTGGGAATGTAAACTGATACAGCCACTATGGAGAACAGTATGGAGGTTCCTTAAAAAACTAAAAATAGAACTACATATGACCCAGCAATCCCACTACTGGGCATATACCCTGAGAAAACCATAATTCAAAATGTGTCATGTACCAAAATGTTCACTGCAGTTCTAATTACAATAGCTAGGACATGGAAGTAACCTAAGTGTCCATCAACAGATGAATGGATAAAGAAGATGTGGCACATATATACAATGGAATATTACTCAGCCATAAAAAGAAACGAAACTGAGTTATTTGCAGTGAGGTGGATGGACCTAGAGTCTGTCATACAGAGTGAAGTAAGTCAGAAAGAGAAAGACAAATACCGTATGCTAACACATACATATGGAATCTAAAAAAAAAAAATGGTCATGAAGAACCTAGGGGCAAGACGGGAATAAAGACACAGACCTACTAGAGAATGGACTTGAGGATACAGGGAGGGGGAAGGGTAAGCTGGGACAAAGTGAGATAGTGGCACTGACATATATACACTACCAAATGTAAAATAGATAGCTAGTGGGAAGCAGCCGCATAGCATAGGGAGATCAGCTCAGTGCTTTGTGACCACCTAGAGGGGTGGGATAGGGAGGGTGGGAGGGAGGGAGACGCAAGAGGGAAGAGATATGGGGATATATGTATATGTATAACTGATTCACTTTGTTATAAAGCAGAAAACTAACACACCATTGTAAAGCAATTATACTCCAATAAAGATGTTTAAAAAAAAAAAAACACCAAAGGTAAAGAATTAATCAGACGGAAAATTTACAGGCTTACACGCTGATGTTAATATTTGAAAAAGATTGAAAATCAAATCAGATAATTCAAAGAGAGAGAAAAACAACCAATTGAGAAGTAGATCTGAAAAACTTAAAATTGGTTTTTTAAAAAGCCCACCTAGAAAAAAAAGAGAGGTGAGAGAGAATACAAACTATCCTCTGAGTAAGGAATAGATTTAACCACAGATGTAGCAACAGTTAAAACATGTACAATTCCATGTCAAATACATTTGAAAATGAAATGTTACCAGAAGTAATTCAACAAGAACTGAAAACATGAATGGACCAATAAGGGTAGAAAAAATGGAAATAATAGTTAAACTTAGTAGCCAAAAGGTACTGTGTCTAGATTTAAGGAGCTAAATCCTATCAAATCTTCAAAACAGAAATCTTCTGTTATTTAAATTGTTTTGATCATAGAAAAATATGAAAGAGTTTTGATTTATTTTATGAGGATAGCATCACTGGACAAGAATAACATAAATAGGAAAATAATATTTCTAACTCATTAAAAAAATCCTAAATCAAATACAAGCCAATGGAATCCACATTTTAAATGAACATAAAATGATTTATTATTCTATGACTGCTAAAATAGCTTGACATGAGTGAATCTATTATTATAATAAAGTTCTTTAATATATTAAAATGAAAAAAATACATGTTCCCCTAATAGATGCTAAAAAGCCATTTGATAAAATTAAATACTCTTTCCACTTAAAACCTGTTAGGATGTGACAATTAGGAAGAACCTTCCTTACTTTCTAAAGGATATCTATCACAATCATAACAGACATTAAGCTTGAGCCATAAACAAGACAAACACTGCCCTGGAAAGCATATTAATATAAATATATTAATGCAGGAAGACAGGAAAAAATCCCAAGAGGAAATAAATGTTAGAAAAAGACAATATTATTGCTTGCAGGTGATATATAGTTATTTACCTACAATGTAAAAAGAATCTGTTGAAAGATATTTGAACTAATAAAATTGTACAATAAACAGATGTATATAATGATCTGCAGAAAAGACAGTTTTTTCCATATGTCCATTAGGAAATGTGAAAACTATTCTATTTACAATAGGAAAAAAACTATGGAAACTTAGGATTAAAATGAAGATATAAAGGGAGGCCGGAGCAATAGACCATGTTCCAGGGAGACTAAATATTGTAAACTTGCTGTTTATCTTTAATATATCAATAAATTTAATGCAATTTAATAAAAATCCCTACAGAATAAAAACAATAAAACTTGACTAGCTAATTTAAAATTTTATTTTGAAGACAAAACATGAAAATATGTCATGAAAATTTGAAAGAGGATGTTTGTTCTAAGCCAAAATATACTAAAAAGCTATTTATACTATAATCAAAAACACTAATGTATGAGGGGCTTCCAATTAAAACTGGCAGGCAGAACACACTTATTTGCTGGCTCTCCTCTGACCCTAATAACACAATAGTAAAATAATGAGTCCAGAAAAATGACTCATAGGGGGATCATCAAAGAATAAGGGGTTTCAAAAAAATTCTGTAGACAAAAAAAGTAAGAATAGAGCCAAAAATGTTTAATTAAAAGTGTGTTTAGGAAAGACTTTTTCAGTCAGTTTCTTTTTTTCCTCCTACCTCCTTCCCATCCTCAGTGCTTTCCCAGTTCAGGCAACCCAGAATTTTACCCCCAGATGAAAAACTAAGCATCTTGCCTCTGAACATTCTAAAGAGCTACCTAAGGAGAATTGGGACTACAAGAGTAAGGTTCTTGTTCTGGCATTATTACTCCAAAAAGAATAATTCTGGTTCTCTTCTGGTCAATAGCCCTGTACACACATACTCATAGTTACAGGCATCTTCTTTATAGTTGGGTGAGATCTGGTGGAAGAACATACCTACATATACCAGCTACCTAGAAGAGTCAACACTGTGTTCTGTCTGTTCATAGGACTTGATTTTCCAAACTTCCCAAACTTGACTACCCAGAAATGGCTTCTAGCCAAGATAGAGTATCAGGAACCAGATTTACACTTCTTCTTTAGGCAATTAAAAACTGTATAAAACATACATAACAACTCTTTCTAGATACTGGACACAGACAGTGCAGGATTGTGATCCGTGAGGAAAAGGAAACAATTGAGGTGAGCCCTGCAATTGCTTTTTGTCTGGAGGCACTTTTGGACTGGAGAGGATGGAGGACTTGGAATCTCAAAGTATAGTAGCCTTGCTGAATTGAGACAGAAATTGGAACCCAAGGAATCTAAAGTGGCTCAAATTTGTGGGGTTGAGTTCTAGAGAGGAAAGATCTACACAGGAAAAGAGTTCAGAAATCCGCATAGGAATCCCCTTAACCCTGCTGACATCTAAGACAGGCATGCGTAAGGTTAAATTCCATGAGGCAGAACAAAGAACAACACGGACCTGTCATGGTTCCCACAGCTCACAGAAGGCCAGGAACCATTCAAGGCTGGGACATTCTCACCTCTCTGCATTCAGTGGTGGTTCCAGAGGATCTAGAGTAGTAGACGAGAGGCTACTCTACACCCACCCTAATAAAAGTTTAAAAAACAAGCCTCGAAAGCATCAAATTGAAGCAGAAGTAATGTAATGCCTAACACAACCAATTCCAACAATTTATAAAGGAAACAACAACATTCGGACAATCAACAATGTAAAATTCACAAAAACCCATCTTCCAGATGGATTTTTGGCATACTAGGTATGCTAGGAAGCCAGAAAATATGACCCATAACTGGGAGAAAAATCAGTCCATAGAAATAAACCCCCAAACAGTAGAGAAGATGGAATTAGCAAATAAAGACATTAAAATAGCTACTTGAACCATGTTAATGTATTTAAAGGAAAATATGAACATATTGGAAAGAAAGTTATAAACAAGAACCAAATGGAAAATCTAGAGATGAAAAAAAAGATAACTGAAATGAAAAACTTCAGTAAGTGGGAATAGTAGAAAATTAGGCATGGCAAAAGAAAAAACTAGTGAATTTGAAGATATAGTAATAGAAAGTATCCAAAGTGAAACAGAAAAAAGACTGAAAAGCAAATGAAAATAATACCAGTGAGCTCTAGGACAATATCAAACAGTCTAACATATGTGTTATTGCATCTCAGAAGGGAGCAGAGAGAAAAAGATTTAAAGAAATAATGGCTAAAAATTTCCAAGTGTGATGAAAATTATAAATCCACATCCAAGATGCCCAAAGAATCACAAGAACCCCAAATTATCAATGTCAGAAGTGAAAGATGGGACATCACAGGTCCTCTAGACATTAAAAAGATAATAAGGAATATTATAAACAACTTTATGCCAAAACACTTGAGAACTTATGTAAAATTCTTCGGAACAACAAATGATCAAACCTGATTCAAGAAGAAATAGAAAATCTGAATAGTTCTATATCTGTTAATGGGGTTGATTTTGCAGTGTAAAACCTTTCCATTTAGAAAACTCCAGGCTCTCTGGTGAATTATGTATTTAGAAAGGAATAATATCAATAATACCAATTCTACACTAATCCTTTCAGAAAATAGAGGAGGAGGGAACACTTTCCTCTTGGAAAACCTGACCTTATATTTTATGAGGCCA